>NC_030897.1:600000-912650 GCF_001548555.1 Eremothecium sinecaudum | reverse complement strand
ACCACACCGCTGAAAGACCCATACACCACACCGCTGAAAGACCCATACACCACACCGCTGAAAGACCCATACACCACACCGCTGAAAGACCCATACACCACACCGCTGAAAGACCCATACACCACACCGCTGAAAGACCCATACACCACACCGCTGAAAGACCCATACACCACACCGCTGAAAGACCCATACACCACACCGCTGAAAGACCCATACACCACACCGCTGAAAGACCCATACACCACACCGCTGAAAGACCCATACACCACACCGCTGAAAGACCCTCACTCGTTAACCTCAGCTAGAAGACACTAACTACAAGACAACAAATAGCGAGATCTAGCTGTCTGCTGTGATATTAGGCACCGATACAGGCACGCGAACCTCATCAATATTGCCAATGTCCACTCTACATGTCAGTGTCTCAATGGCTATAACAGACTCAGCTAGAGATGGCTAGCTAGAACGTCTCAGCTAGAAGACCAACAACAGATCCAGTTTGCGAACCTCATCAATGTCAGTCTACATGTCAGTGTCTCATGCTAGCTATGAACAGTCAGCTACAAGACCATCAAATACAGGTCTAGCTGCCCACCGATCAAATGCCAATGTCAGCTACATGCAGTCTAATGGCTAACAGTCTCACTAGAAGACCATCAATACAGATCTACTTGCGCACCGATCAAAGTCCAATGTCAGTCTACATCCAGTCTAATGGCTAGAAGACAACCATCAAATATAGATCTACTTGCGCACCGATCAAATGCCAATGTCCACTCTACATGTCAGGTCTCATGCTAGCTATGAACAGTCTCCGCTAGAAGACCATCAATACAGATCTACTTGGCACCTATCAATTGCCAGTCTACATGCCAGTGTCAATGGCAGCGATGACAGTTACTCAGCTAAATACCAAGGTAAGATTCAACACTCGGCTACCATCAATACAGATCTACTTGCGCACCTCAATATGTAATTCAGTCTACATCCTAATGGCTAGATGACAATTACTCAGCTAGAAGACCGATCTCAGTTGCACCAACATTATTGGATAGTGCTGGCGGCTACTGCTTGGGTTACATACGGTGGACCATCAGTACAGCATAAGCGGCTCCTAGTCTCAATCAACTGGTCCCAGTCAACTAGTGCCATTCAACTAGTCTCATCAACATATAGAGTACTTTCTTAACTGTATCTCAAGATTATTAAAGTGATAGTATACCTCACTTGTTAAACCATTCCTCAGCTACAAGACAGCTACAAGACAACAAATAGCGAGATCTAGCTGTCTGCTGTGATAGTAGGCACTCTACAGGCACGCGAACCTCATCATCTTGCCAGTGTCCGGTCTCAATGGCTAGCGTATGAATAGTCTCAGCTAGAAGACCATCAATACAGATCCAGTTTGCAAACCTCATCAATGTCAGTCTACATGTCAGTGTCTCATGCTAGCTATGAACAGTCTCACTAGAAGACCATCAATAAAGATCTAGTTTGCGCACCGATCAAATGCCAATGTCAGCTACATCCAGTTCTAATGGCTAGCTATAACAATTACTCAGCTACCATCAATACAGATCTTAGCTATGCACCTATCAATTGCAGTCTACATGTCAGTGTCTCATGGCTACAGTCTCAGCTAGAAGACCATCAATACAGATCCAGTTTGCGAACCTCATCAAGTCAGTCTACATGCAGTCTAATGGCTAGCTATGAATAGACTCAGCTAGAAGACCACCATCACATACAGACCACCATCCATACAGATCTACTATCAATTGCAGTCTACATGTCAGTGTCTCATGCTAGCTATGAACAGTCAGCTACAAGACCATCAAATACAGATCTAGCTGCCCACCGATCAAATGCCATTGCCAGTGTCGTCCAATGGCTAGTAACAGTTAACTTAGCTAGAAATCAACCATCAATTCATATCCACTCTACATGTCAGTGTCTACATGGCTAGATGCAATTACTCAGCTAGAAGACCGATCTCAGTTGCACCAACATTATTGGTAGTGGCGGCTACTGCTTGGTTATATATACATGTCCAATTGTACAGCATAAGCGCTACTAGTCCCAGTCAACTAGTGCCATTCAACTAGTCTCATCAACATATATAGTACTTTCTTAACTGTATCTCAAGATTATTAAAGTGATAGTATACCTCACTCGTTAAACCATCCTCAGCTAGAAGACACTAACTACAAGACACAGATTTGAGAGGTCTAGCTGTCTGCTGTGATAGTAGGCACTCTACAGGCACGCGAACCTCAGTCGGTAGCTCCCAATTGAGTTTCCAGCATAGCGCCAGCTTCCCATGTGCCAGTGTCCGGTCTCAATGGCTAGCTATGAATAGACTCAGCTACCACCAATACATATCTAGCTGATCAACACCAACAACTTCTATGGAATATTTGTACTGTCATCAATATGCAATTCAGTCTACATCCTAATGGCTAGGAGAACAATTACTCAGCTAAAGACCAAGGGAAGATTCAACACTCAGCTACCATCAATACAAATCTACTTGCGCACCTTCAATATGCAATTCAGTCTACATCCTAATGGCTAGATAACAATTACTCAGCTAGAAAACCGATCTCAGTTGCACCAACATTATTGGATAGTGGCGGCTACTGCTTGGTTATATATACATGTTCAATTGTACAGCATAAGCGGCTACTGGTCCCAGTCAACTAGTGCCATTCAACTAGTCCTCATCAACATATATAGTACTTTCTTAACTGTATCTCCAAGATTATTAAAGTGATAGTATACCTCACTCGTTAAACCATTCCTCAGCTAGAAGACACTAACTACAAGACAACAAATAGCGAGATCTAGGGTCAAGAAATGGCAGGCACCGATACAGGCACGCGAACCTCATCATATTGCCAATGTCCATCTACATGTCAGTGTCTCATGCTAGCTATAACAGTCTCAGCTAGAATACCAAGGTAAGATTCAAACACTCAGCTACCACACCACATTATTGAATACTTGCAGTACATTGTATCAATCTGCTACAACATACAATCAAGAGCTATCAATGTATCGCCAGTTTACATGCAGTGTCGGTAGCTCGCGGCTATAATCCCAATTAACATAAGTGTCCACGAGTTGTATTCTTAACATACCTCAGCGAGAAGCCAAACCAAGAGCTGTGACCTGATAGCATACGTAGCATCACTTAGATATCGTCAGCTAGATGATACAACAATTGTCACAGCTCTCAGTTCACAAAACGCCTACTGCTTGCTTGGTATAGTATACACCGATGCTACTAGCTCCTGGTGTTATCACTTGCACATCGTTAGCTAGCCATCTTCTAGCAATGATAAATATATTACGTATTAGTAAATCTCGGTTATAGAGCGTCTAGAGGTCTTTATACACCTTGAGCCTCCTTCTAACTTAGGCCCCTTGCTTTTGTACTTGTAAGTATAGTACACAGCATATGTACACTTGGAACTCGGGTCTGAACATCATAAGATGTCTACCTTTTATCACTGCAACTCTTCTTCGCTTTGCGTTTTTAAATTTCAGACTTAAAAAATATCTTACAGCACTTAATATTCAGAATATCTCAACATTTTTACATAATACAAAGTGACATTTTATCTTAGCGTACAACGTACAGGTAGTAGACAAACCAACATATTACTGGAGATAGCAAAGGATAGTACACAACTGTAAGTTGGAAATCTCTCCTAAAAGTGTGATATGAGTGTTAATTTTAAGTGACCAAGCCCTGTTTAAACCCTTGTAATTCATCTGCAGCTCGCAAAGCCATCGACATCCTTAGCTGCACTTGTATTATCGCTTCACGGAAAACACTTATAAAAGACAGAGAATATCTTCTTCTTGAGAGAAACCCTTCCTATGCTCCACACAATAACTAACTACAATACGAAATATACAATGCTAGCATCTCAAAGTCCTATTTGGTACGATTGGTAATTTACAGTACACATACGAATTATGCCCAAGTTAGGAAATACACAGCTACATAAACATGGCAGCGTTTTCCTTAGCTAACTATATATACATTTAAATATTTGAGAATAAATACATCTTTTTGCTCTCAACACGAGACCCACCATGCTTATGCACTGTCAAGAACTGCTCGCATCTTTATAACAGAATCGGTATTCTATAGCTCCGTCTATCACTTTGTCACGTCAGCAATGGAGTGCCTTATAAAGAAAAATATATTCCGCCATTGTCTTATGGAACCTTTCCATTACTGGGGCTCTGCGCTTCATGTACGCAACCACTCAGCGCACAAGGTTACCTAAGTGCTCGCTATGGCAACAATTCACCTACAAATCTGGAACAATGATTTGTTCATCCTCCGGTGAGCACGCGTCCCAGCAGTCCCCGTCGAGACCGCCAAACTGGTTAACATACACCTCGGCAATAAACGCCATGTTTTCATGCATGTAACTGCATTCAACCTTGTCTTGGTTCCGAGGATCTTTAAACGCATGGTAGCATACCTTGTCCCTGTTTCCATCAATAATAGCCGCCATAGCCGGTCTTGCCAGGTGCATCCTGTCTGCCTCAGATAGTCGCAGGTATTCAGCTGTGCGGTCACGATCAATAACGTGCGCCGTGACCCCAACCCATTGGATCACTTGACCTTCGATTACTTTACAGCCATTCCCACAATCACGTTTGGCCAACACATCTTCAGCGGGTTCTAGCAAAAATGCAGACCCCGGATTTGATGCAGAAGACGCAATAGTGTCCACAAACGTCTCCAGTTTGGTTGGCAGCAAGTTTAACGCAACTACCAGGTCCTTGCCGTCGGACATTGTTATCAAGTAGTTTGAGTCACTAGGATCTGTCTGGGCTGCGCTGCTTAAACGGCCTAGAGTGCGACCAAAAAGCCCTTCTGTTGAGCCAACCACGTTATCAATGACGTCGACAGACATCACCGAATACCCAGCCGACATAAGCCTAGTAGCGGTACCTTCACTATCAGTTAAGCCCATCCCACCCAAAACATTGGCTGTAATTTCTCGGCGGACTGACCTCCCATGTCCTGCCTCTGCGGCATGCTGCTTCAAGCATTCGACTAAAATTTTTGAGATTCCAGCGACAATAAGCAACAATATACACGAAATCTTCCTCCACAAGCCAACTGCGTTCAGCAATAGTTTGTCGATGAAGTTATTTCCACAAACTGCGGCTGTAACTCCTGCGAAAACCTTCCAAAAACCAAATGCAGCACCACGCCAGAAACCATTGCCCGGTGCCGTAAAAAATGTTTTTAAACCTTTAAAAACGTTCCATCTCTTCTGGAGAAGTGGAATAGCCTCAGCAAAAGCTATAGCGACTATGATTACAGATAGTAGAGTTATCAGTGTAGGTTTATATGAAACCAGTAGTAAGTTTCTAAGTAAAATCTGTTGCTCGTTAAAGTTCAACACCGTGCCGGTTGTAATTTTAGTGTAATCTATACATATTTATGCTAAAGAATGATCAGAAACCATTGGCGTAGTGTAAAGTTTCAGGCCATATATATTGGATGTTGGCTGCACACTTAACTAGTTGAAGGCACAACTCTTCCTAACATAGGAGCCTGAAAGTAAACATATTTATCCTCTACAGTTATTATAGATCTCGTGAGCATTATTATCGCATGTAACCTCGTGATTAGTGGTTCAATGAACTTTGATTGTGCACTTCCTTTATCGGCCCAGTGGAAACACTCGGTTCTCTTATCGCGCTTTAATCCTTGGTCTCATTAGGTATGGTGCTTGCAGCAGTCTCTAGCAGCGGGTAAACTTCCACAGATAGCACTTAAACTTGCACTCTATATCAACAGTTGTTATTACTTATTTGAAACATCTAAATGATGCTTCCGCTATATCCGAGTCTATTCACTGATTTCTATGGCTCGATGAGGTAAACAATCATAAAGCTCAGTTAGTTGTAATATGTGTTATGGTTGTGCTTTTGATCATCAACCCACTTCCAGCTACACAAAACTACATGACAGCAGCAGTTCTACATCTACTTACAGGGGGTTAGATTAAACAGTCAACTAGAAGACACAACCAAGATTTATTGAATACATAGCAGGCTTGCTGGTCCTACTAGCTGTGATGGATGGTTATCAGCTAGAAGTCAACCAAGATCTATTGGGATAGCATTGGAGTATCTTCAGATTTTAGCATAGGCGGCTACTGCTTGAGTTCAGTATATACCATCTACTGGCTGAATGTAACCTCATTTCAGCACCCAGAGCAACCTCTCCACCCCTCCAATTCAGAAGTCATGGAAAGTACTATTTAGCATAAGCCTAGTGACACCAAGATCTAAGAACTCAATTCAGCAGTGATGATGGTAGTTATCAGTTAGAAATCGCCAGCTAGCCATCTTCAAGCAAGGTTAAATATAGTATGTATTAATAAGTCTCGGTTCTAGAGCGTGTATGCTTGTCCACTTCGACTCCGTGCTTAGGCCCCTTGAGCTCTTGTACCTTGTCAGTATACTGCACAGCATAGGTACACCTGCACTCTTCTTCGCTTTGTGTTTTCACATTTCAGACTTAAAATATACCTTATAGCACTCAATCTGAAATCTCATATGCTTACGTAACTCAAAGTGACGTTTCTTAGCGCCGATCTTCTGAAGAGTTCGACTATTTTATATTACCAGAACACAGGTAGCCGACAAGCCAACATAATACTGGAGATTAGAAGATAGCTAGCAAAGGATACTGCTAAACGGTAAATTTGGATTTCTCTCAACAGTATCACGTATGACAGCTGGTTTTAGTTGTTAAACCTGCAGCCCTTGCACGAGCAAAACACTTATAAAGACAGAGAATATCTTCTTCTTGAGAGAAACACTTCCTATGCTCCACACAAAAACTAACTACAATACGAAATATACAATGCTATCACCTCAAAACCCTACTTGGTTTGATTTACAAAATTTCTAAAAGTGTGATATGAGTGCTAAGTATTATCGCTTACACGGAAAACACTTATAAATTATACATAACAATTATGCCCTTAGGGAATGTATAGCCATATACACATGGCAGCGTTTTCTTTAGGAACTATATATACATCTAAATATTTGAGAATAAATACATCTTTTTGCTCTCAACACGAGACCCACCATGCTTATGCACTGTCAAGAACTGCTCGCATGCTTATAATAGAATCGGTATTCTATAGCTCCGTCTATCACTTTGTCTCGTCAGCAATTGAGTGCCATATGATTTAAAAAATATATTCGGCGATTGTCTTGTTCCCGACACCTATGGCTGCGTACAACTTAGGTAATTCAAGTGCTATATAAGCGACATATTAGGTCGCCAGTTTATAAGTACCATAGCCAGGTGACAACATAACCAATGACGTAAAGCCCAACCGCCAGCCAAGCCAGACGCCATTATGAGACGCGATTGGCAAAATACGGATCACCACGGGCCGCTTGCAATATATGGAAGTTTCCACCATTATTGGGGCTCTGTGACCATTATGGGATGTGCGGGCCTAACCACTATGCCAACTTCGGTTAACGTTGGAATTTGTATAGGAGGAATGCTGTTCATGGGCTTAATGATGATAGCGAGGGAGATTCGCAGCGGTCGGGCCAGAGGTCAGGAAAGAGGTCATCTCAAAGCCCGTATGCTGTCCGCCGGACCAACGGTGGAGTGGGTTTCAAGCAGATACTTGATCGAACGCCAATCTCTGCCCGTCAGCGTTATCCCTGGAGTAATGAGAAGTACATCGCCTCTCAATCTACGGCTTATTGACGCTGGATTTATTTCAGAAATGATAGTAGGAGCGGACGGCCCAACCGTTAAACGAAGCAGCGCTGAGGTCGCTGAGAACAAATCCTTCGTAGTTTTTAATACTGATTTGGGCGAACACGTAGCAACTGCACCATCTGCGATGCTTCCAGAAGAGCTCGTGCAACGCGTGGCAGAAGCAACCGATAACTTGGCTGGCTCGATTATTGAAGAACCGGTAATCAGGTTAAGCGGTGGGGGACTTAACTGTGGGCCTAATAACCCATGTTGTGCGGTGAATAAGCCGAGCTGGTGCGGGCAATCCTTTCCAAGTGGTATGAAAGTGGAGTGGATAGGGCTAACCTATGACTGGGGTAATAAAGACCTAGCAAACGCTATGCTTGATTGCAATGCAAACCATGAGTGCTGCTATGCGGTTGGACAGTACATGGTGGGAAACAGGAAAGAGAAATACTGTGTTACGCCGAAAATTCGCTACGGCAATGACATGCACGGTAAAGTGCCCTGGAACCAGTTGGCAGTTAATAACCCCTTCCGGTCACAAGCCTACTTTAATCGCTACGGGGGACTAGATGGGGAATGTTTGTCTCCTAACAGTGTCGCATAAGACCCAATTCCATCCACATTATGATTTTTTTCTAAATACTCAATATGAAATCCTACTCGGGGGCTGAAGGGCAAATAGTCTACTAAGCAACTTTGTGCTTGCTTTTCGTTACGTCACCGGAATTGGCACTGCTACCTCCAATTCGGACAGGCACGCCAGTATCGTCTATGTGATGAAAGGTTAGTTATTTAGCATATGTATTTAATAAGTCAATTCATGTTCATAGCACATGTCCATGAGAGCAGCAAGCGAGATCTGTATTTGTTGTCTTCTCGGTTGTAGATCTTCTTGTGTAGACCTTCCTCCTACTCGTCCGTATTCGCTTTTAAGTTTTTTACATTTCAGACTTCAAATTATTTTTCAACACTCAATCTTCAGAAGATCTCGCGTGCTTACATAATAGAAATTGACGTTGGCGGAATAAATGCCTATAACTTGCGTAAAATACACACCCAAGTTAAAGGGGTATGATGTAGACTATGCGTTATATTCAAGTAGCACATTCCCATGCGTATATTCCTATTAGTATTGGTCTACTGAAGGGGTACCGATTTACATGAAGAGGTACAGATATACATGAAGGCTGCCGATCTACGTGAACAGCTATTGATCTACGTGAACAGGTACCAGCGATCCTATACGAAGTGTTTCTAGAGCCAGATATTCATCTAGCAAAATGTAACTGATAGAAGGGCTATGAAAAGATACTGGCGTTGCAACTGAGTACTCGATTTGTAATGTCTCTCAACGGTGTCAGGTAGATGAGACCATATTCTATTGCTTAATGAGAACTATGCTGAAGAGTAGAACTGAAAGCCTTTCTTTAACCTATACTGTCTTTGATAACTAAGTTTTTGTTTATTCATGCCTAGTTCTCGGGAGGCTAAGCAGCAACTTGTGAAGCCCCTATTCTAACCTTCAGCGTAGTTAATAATTTACACCGAGCTTCGGCCATGTTGAATAAAGAACGAACTTGGATTAGTGAATATCATGCCCAAATTGAAATTATTGTATTGTAGTTGAGCTGTCCCCAATCCACAGCTATAGATAGTATGTTATATTTACAAAGGAATTCAATTGTCAATATATTGTATTAATTAAAGCCCTTAGTTTAAGTGTTCGACTCCTATAACATATAATATAATGTACCTCATATATTCTTACTAATCACTTTATTAGTATATACAACAATACTGAGTATTGATGACATCAAAGTAGACATGCAATGGATTAAGTATTACCGCCGATGTTTTACAGGCCGCCTTCACGTAAATGCAAAGACATCCCTATTGTATAAACTTCAGCCTCATAGCAACTCCATCAATGATGGCGTAGTGATGGAATAGTGATGGCAAACTGAGGGCGTCCTTCCCTATACGAATACGTCATATTCTGTAAACTTATTCACTCGACCAAAACATTTAAAAAGAGAGAATATGTTCTTCTTGACAGACAACCTTCCTATGTTCCATAAAGTAACCAATTACTCAATACTAAATACAAAATGGCAAAACCAGCTCAACCAAGAAGAACTTTAGCAACTAAACCTCCTCATGATCAACAACCACAGCAATATAGACCTCCTATTTGGGATCGACCAAGAGAATGATAAAAACTATACATAACAAGTATGCCCAAGGTTGAGGAAATCTACAATCCATATTACTGTGGAAGTGGTTTCTTTAGCTAACTTTATATATACATATCTAAATATTTGAGAAATAAATATATCTTTATCTCCCAATATTAGAGACTCAGACAGGCTCATGTACGGGAAGCAGCAATATTCCTGCAATATGCGTCAATTGCTGTAATATTGTGATCTCTAGCAGATCAGTTAACAAAGCAAATAGAGCACTCTTATATCGTTAAAGCTTACTATCATTCGTTCAATAAAAAGTGTTCTTAAATGGTGAAGTCTTAGGCCGACTCATTTAATACTTTCCAGCTAAGAATTAACACACATAGTAGCATGCCAGTTCAGCTCAATCTAAAAAGACCCAGATATGTACTAAATTGCAATGAACTCTGCCCTGTGCTAATAACAATCTAGACAGCTGTTTCAGCTAAGCAATCCTTCTGTAGAGAGAAAGCCAATGCCACAGCTAGACTCCTATACAAGATCAAGGAACCTCAACCATTGAGAACATTGAGCAATGTACATGTAAGTACCTATATTTACAATGCCCGGGGGTATGAATATCATGGTATTATCTATCACTTAAACCGGCAATTAAGATTTACAAAGCTTAAAAATATTATTATCGAAGTGTTTATTACAATTATCAATTAGAGATAATTTTGGGGCCCCAATAATCAGAATTATAAATCCAAGAATTTGAGCCTATAATCTAAATGTTCCCAAATCAGATAGTCCCAATTGGTTAGGAATAGCCAGACCAGATTGGTTAATTACAGAGTTACACACGCCAGTCTTACTAAGTTAAAATGTCTTTGTGAGAAAACTGCATACTATATCTTTTACTGTCTATCTAAACCAACAAAATTTTCATATTTTGGATTGGTTTCTACATTGTTCAGGCGCACTACTGATTTTCAACGCCTAATTGCCTTTAACTGTAGGAAGTGCCAAAGTCGAAATTTAAAGACTAACTAACTCTAGTAAAAAGTTAAAGCTTACTATCGTATTTTACCAACAAGTTATATGTGCCTGATGGCAGGCTTCAGAGCCACAGCATAAAGACCACTAAAGATAGAAGGCACACTACAGAAGATCACGTATCTCCACGCTACTAAAAGACCGATTGACAGCTCAAAGGACATTGAGATCCAAAGCACGGTAAAAGGCACCGCGATGTAAAGTCACACGAAAACTAAAGATGTCAGCACAGAAGCAAAAAGGAATCTGGAGTGCTTATCTAATACAAAATGACGTCTCATCATATGATCATCAAGGCTAAATGACATCCACCTTATTGGTATCAAATGACTTCACTGAAGATTAGAATGATTTACAGCTTCAATTATTGAGGTTCATCGAATACATTCTGGTTGATGATTATGAGCTATTTTATGTTCATTTAACAAGTTATTCATCAAGCTTTAAAGCCATCATTATAACAGATGAAAATATACAGATTAGAGAGTAATTATGTCCATCAGAAAGTCTTACTATAAAAATAAAGGTCTTAATCAGCTACAGCTAACAACAACCCAATATATGTGAACATTATGTAATACAATATTTACATGTTTCAGTGCAGAGATAGCATGAGTGAAAGACAACGGCTGATAGATTAGTAATGTTAAAAAGATTACAAAACCGAAATGTAACCACTGAAGACAGTAAATGAATTATTCAATAAGGCCAATAAAGAACTTTTATTCGTTTTTAATAGAGGGGTTTTATGCTATCTCTGGTTATAATGAAGCTCCGCGAACTCCAATAAAAATAAACCCTTGCATTGTTTTCTTCGTGAATGGAATGCCATCTTATCGCTGAAGGCATCATGAGGTAACAATAACAAATCTAAACACTGATCAGAGGAGATCTCACCTATGATTCCCATTGATGACTTTTTGAAATTACACTTTTCATCGATGACTTTTCAAATTAAATTTTTTTATCGTCCCCGTCATTAGTTTCTTATTGAATAGCGCTGCCTTTCCTCCATGTAAATCATGGCGTTAAACGGCAATAGTAGTTGAAGTGCAAAGGCAATTAATGCATAATAGTTGTGATTGACCAAGTATACTCCATTCTTGCCACTTTCATTAACATTTTGCGAACTTTTTGCGCTTTCACCGAACATTTATAAACGCGGAGAATATGTTGTTGCCAAAGAAAGTGCTCGTAATGCTCAAATAGTAATTACTACTCAATACGAAATATTAAATGAGATTACCCAAATTGCTTCTAGCTGGCGGCTTATTGGCCATTGTTCCGTTGAGTACTGCTAGCCCAATTCCCGAAACGTCGGTGAAGCCTCAATACCTCAGATTAAATTTGAAGGCTACTCACAATGAGAACTATGGTATAGAAGCACTTGCTAGGGAGGTAGAAGAGATACAGAGTAGACCTGATGACTATCTTAAGATCGACTATGTTAATAGAGAAATATTTTATTCTTTTGACCTCAGCATTGGTATACCTGAACAAAATGTAACAGTGCAAGTTGACACCGGCTCAAGTGATCTATGGGTTGTGGGTGCTGATGTGAACTGTAGTCCCAGGTGGCAAAGTGACCCAGATTGTAGGAAATTGGGCACCTTTGATCCCAATCAATCATGCACCTGGACATCAAATGATACCGAATTCAACATTCGGTATGTCGATGGTAGTTATTCTAGAGGTGTATGGGGTATGGATGATATTGTTTTAGATGGTGTCAAAATTGAAGGCCTTAGTTTTGCGGTTGCAAGTCATGCTACTTCTTCTATCGCTGTATTGGGAATTGGTTTGCCATCGTTGGAAACAACCAATTTCGTCGTTGGCCAAGAACCGTATGCTTACGATAACCTTCCTCGATTGCTACAGCGTAACGGCTTGATTGCAAGAAATGCGTACTCGTTGTATACTAACCGATTAAGTGCTGAAGCTGGGTCTATTGTATTCGGTGGTGTCGACCATAGGAAGTATCACGGAAAGTTACTAACCTTGCCTCTGGTTAATGTTCAACCCACTACTGATGTAATACGGACCTTATCTATAATTATGACTGAGGTAGCCTTTAATTCTTCGCGTTCAAGGACCATTGCATTTGATGGTAAAATAGGCGCATTGTTAGACAGTGGTACAACTCTTTCTTACTTCCCAAGGCAGATCTCTGAGACCTTAGCAAGAGCTGCAGGTGCAATTTGGAGCAACCAATTCAATGCATTTGTAGGTTTTTGTCCTTCTCCTGATGATAAAAGTAAGCTAGAATTCGAATTTAATGGTGTTTCAATTAGTGTTCCAATTCAGGATTTTACACTTGAAACCGGTGTAGCTAATATCTGTCTTTACTTATTTGTTCCATGGGAGCGTAACATGGTCATTTTGGGCGACATATTCTTGACAGCTGCCTATATTGTTTACGACCTGGACAGACTAGAGGTCTCGATGGCTCAAGCTAGGTATAGTAACTCTGAACATATTGAGCCTATAATAGATGCTGTTCCACGAGCTGAAAAAGCCCCAGGCTATTACAATACTTGGGATGCTCCCACAAAATAAATAGTATTGAGATGCTATCGGACAATTAACTTTACACACTAAATAATACACATGACCTTTATGTCTACAAGATAATCAATCCTACTTTGGCAGGTAAAATTATTTTAATATCCAAATCAATTGAGGTGTCCTATAGTTAGTTTTGTTTTGATATCAATTTATGTCCTGACATCTTGTTAGGCGGTTTGTAATCCGAACATTGTAGTTATGATTACATAATTAACAGTGACGTTGATGTACTTTACATAAACTGAAAAGTATTAACATTCTGTGGCTTACATACGACTATAATCAGCGATTTGTTTACTATTAGTTAACTATATTGTGGATTATATCGTAGCATGTTTATGACCAATATTGTAAGATACAGCGTTTGCTCAGGCATTTATCCAACACTAATGTTCAAATGGCATTAAATTAAGAAGTGATTGCTGTATTGTCGTAAATGTTATATTTCATCGTCAACCTGACCTATATTAACTAAGTTATAAGAGTTACTATAGACAAAATGTGAAGCTAACTATTCATCATTACGTATGTCAGTGTCCCAGGCCATGAACTTCTCATTCAAGGGTCAACCATTTCGTGTCAAAATAACTCTTGATACCAGTCCTCTTGTGGATGCTGTTGAGTTTTTCCACATCCACACTTTCTATTTTAAATGACTTGAGGTTTGCATCAATTCTTTCATTAGTGACTGATTTTGGCAATACAACAAGACCTCTGTTTACGGCATAGTTAATCAAAACTTGAGCTGGAGTAACACCATACTTCTCAGCAAGTTCAATTACCTCTGGTTCCTTTGCAACAGGAGCTCCTGTAGAGCCCAATGGAGAGTACGCTTCAATCAAAATATTCTTGCTCTTACAAAATTCAATCACCTCTTCTTGGGGAAGGTAGGGAGTGACTTCAATCTGGTTGACAGCAGGAACAACCTTCAGTTCTGGATCAGCCAAAAGCTTGTTCAAGTAGTTCACGCTGAAGTTAGAGACACCAACAGCTCTTGCCTTACCAGTCTCTGGCAACTTCTGAACAAGACGCCAAGTATCAACGAAAGTCCATTCTTCGTCATATGCGAAATTGTGCGCTAAATATGATTGGACACTTAAGTTCTCTCCATCAGGCTCGAATTCCTTTTGAGGAATTGGGAAATGAAGCAAATATAGATCAACGTAATCCAACCCCAAACGTTTCAAACATCCATCTAAAGCTCTTTCCGGATCCCTAAACTGGGAGACCCACAACTTCGTAGTAATAAACAATTCCTCCCTTGGCACTCCGGATTCTTTAATAGCTCTACCTACAAGCTTTTCATTTGCATAAATTGCAGCCGTATCAATATGTCTGTAGCCATTTTTCAATGCGTGCAAAACAGCTTTGTAGACATCATCCCCATCTGCTTGATAAGTTCCCAATCCAATTACAGGAATTTTAGCGCCAGTGTTCAAAGTTAGAACATCCGTACAATCTTTTACTTCGACCATTATTTCTGTTTCAGTTTAATTCTTTGAAGTATGAGTATTAAAAGATTATCTGACAATTTCACACTAGTATTTATACGTAAAGCAATACCTGCCGAGTGGGTTATAATTACCGGGTGTTTTAAATACTAGTTGGGCTTACTAATGTAAGCCGTTACTAAGCGCCCCTTTAAATTTTTCTTGGAAAAAAGTACACATAATGTGTAGCACATTACGTAATTAATCTCATTTATATCGGAATAGAATGTTACTATTAACAAATAAGTGAAACGACAGCCGTCTTCTCTTGCGTCATTTTACGTCATCTTAAAATCTGACACTCTGAATCGTTATAAGCTAATCACGTGATAGTGTCAAAATTCTATAACGCTAGGTAAGTTAATAACTAGAATCTTCAGATTATCGTCTCTAAGTATTACAATCTCAGTATGGATTAAAAGTAATGGCCCTTATGGCTGAAAATATCCTTTTCAACCTGTTTAATCCGACAGACCAGATCAAAAAGCGTTCGAATATGACCTCACGATCTCCAAAGAAGTCTCTACATACTATGATAGTCGAACCTTCTCTTAATATTTTAATAGCTTAACTTAGCTAGTAAGTAATATTTCAACATATATTTGGCAAGGCCTTAAAGCATCACCATTTAGGCGTAAGCCGACCATAGCCAATATCTATCATATGTAAATAAGCATAATATCAGTATTAATAATAACAAAGTCGATGCACTACGTAGAATTCCACATATTTCACGGCTCGGGCAACAGAACTTTTACCGGTAGTGTTCACCAAACATTTGCTTGTTATCTTCTTCAGAACATTCATAGTAATTCCGCTTTGCTAGGCGCTCGCGTTCCTCTGGGGTTAAAGAAACAGCTTTCTTCTTCCACCCTTGGCCCCATTGTTGAACAGGGATAGGAATATTGTTACGGACATCATCCTCTGGTAAATTTTCGCCACGTTTCAAACAGTATCCTTGGAATTGCCACGATTTTCTGTGGCACAAACCGCAACTGATGTATGCACATTGATCATCGGTACAACAATGAAATCTGTGGCAGTCCGAAATGACCCCTGTACCATTGGGTTCGTGGCCGCGTTTTTTTAATTCACCTGTGCCTTCACCTGTGCCTTCACATGCGGCCGAAGTTAAAGAGAAAAGACTAAACAAAATAAAACAGCAGTTTAAGAATCTCATATCGTTGACGTTTACTACAGTTTTATTCAAAAGTAAGTGAGGGGATTTATTTTCAATGGCAAACTTAGCTCCTTTTATATGTCTATTTTATAGAGCAATAAGCAATTACATTTGAATCTCAATTACACCTAAGTTGAGAGGTACTTGCATACTTTAATGTAATATCATCTAATGTTCATGCATAGCCTCTAAAATGTCGATAAATGTTAGTGAATGTTGACAAATGTCGCTAATATGCTCCCAATAGAGGCAGTAAATGACACCCAGTTTAAACAGAGAGTACCAATTAGTGCCTAATTTGATACCTCTAATATCATACCTTTAATATTTGTATTATAGTAGCATTCAAGCTCGCTTGAACTTCATTGTTCTGCCCGTAAATTCAAGATGTCGAAACTAATTCCTATTAAGTATGAGAAGCGAAAAATTATTTTTCTTAAGCTTTGATAGGTAACAACTATATCATACATAACATTCCATAATTCTGACACGATTGATATTGCTATTCAATAGTCAAAGGATTTCTATTTATAGATTGCAATCATATCAGTTTTCTATAAACACCTCTAAGATTTAACATTCTACTTTGTTACTTGGTTTTTAATATATGAATCATGTACAACAAAACAGGAGATAAAAAATCAATTAAAGCTAGGTGAAGATTAATAGAATTGTTATAGCCAATTCCAAGGTAGGAAATTAGTAGCTTCTTTTAGTGAACATGTTCCACAAGTGCTTTTTACATGTGCTACTCTGACTTTGAGTTGTAAATCTTTCAGGGATTTAAAGACCCGAAGGTGAATCGAATAGTATATAGATTGAGATAAATTTAATTAAAATGGTGCACTACATAGCTATTTAATAATTGAGCTCTTGAACATCTGAAAACTCCTCACACTGATGAGGTTGATGGGGAGATGATTTACGTGGGAAGGCGGCATAGGAAAATGTTACATAATTAAAGTTTGGCAAACAATGTGTGCAATAGAGGTGTCTAGATCAATATTTTATATTAGATAACGTAATGACCTTTTTTATGAACTTGCTTCTTAAGTCGATGAAATTCAATATTTAATTACACAGCTTGTCAATTTGCAATTGTTCGATCTCTACAATACATATATGTCATATTCATAATTCATATTTATAATGTTATATTAATGTGTATAGAGGACTAACATCAATCTTTGAGAAGATCTAACCAACAGTATAGTAATACTTAGGATCAACGAAACCAAGGTATGAAGAACTTCCAGCGCCAGCAAACTGGAATATTTTTGAGATATGGTAACGGTAATACTGGTTAAGATTAGAGGGACCAGGAACCCATGCACCCGCATCAGGATGAGCCTTTAAGAAACACTTCTTCAATTCTTCTGATTGTTCAATCTTTGACAAACCACCGAAAAGGATAGCAGAATCCGAGAATAATGGTGTCTTACCATTATTTTCGGTTAAAGTTAAGGAGATCTTTTTATTAATGTTGAAATTACGCTCGAGGTACCCTCCTTCACGCAACACAATAATAGGGTCACCGTCACTGGCCACACCTTCGCATGCGTCAGTCGATACGTAATAGACACTGATACCTACAGGCATGGCATCACTTTCACTGAAAATGCTTAAAATTATATTGGAGTCATTTCCCACTATTTTCCTTATACTCTGACCTGCTTCTTGCTCAGTTTGTTTGGCAAAGACAGATGCTATAATGGTAGTTAGGAGACCGAAAAATTGGAGTTTCATTTTATTTTTAATATGATTATTACCGAGAGGTTTGAATTCACTGGCGAATTAGAGAGGGGGAAGCATAAGTCTATTTTATAGTCTAAACATCTTGAGTTCGCGATTTACAATGTGCTTCTCATGGAAAGCAGTCTAGGGGTCAGTTAATTCTCTTTAACTACTTTACTCCCTTTCATTCTGGAGGCAACCTCCAAGCTTCGCCGGAGAAACGGATTGGATTCACCCTGAACATAGTGAATGATCTAGGGGGGGTTGAATACTAAATAAAGGAATCACAGTGACGCTTCTTTCAACTGATGAACATTACGTCTTTGTAATAAGACTATTGTAAATGTAAAGTTATTAATGCACCTTGCTACTACTGGGGAACTTATGTCGAAAGTTCAAAAAATTAAGCATGACTTCAATCTGATAAGACTATATATTTGCCATAACAGTATATCATTAGAATCAATAATACAGCTACAATATTGGACCTTGATTTTGAAAAATTGCGAAAACGCATTAGACATGCGTAATGCAGTGTGCCTTTTGATCTGTCGTAATTGCTGAATAACAAGCATGTACCTAAGAGCTCAAATAGAATAAGGGTCAAAAATGGCACCTAGTGTTCTAAATTCTGGAAATGTATTTAACATGTGCATAAGGGTTCGAATTAAACACAAAATAAGGGTCGAATTGTACCTACTGTTCCTAAATTTTAGAATTGGTCAACATATGCATAAGGTGCGAATTAAACACAAAATAGGGGTCAACATTGCATCTGTCTGTTCCTACTAGTTCCTGAAGTCAAGTACAAGTGCAATATGGGTTCAAATTAGACACAGAGTAGGGTCAAAATTGCAAAAAAAAATAACGCCGGCTTCCAATGCAGACATAAGTAACTGGCAAAAAACCACCTTCATAAGGAACAGTACTTTTATGAGAGAAATGAGAAAAGTTCCATGCCATAATAGGCATTAAAACACAAATGGCTGCATTTGTTTATTCGCAGCATCTGCACAACAAGAGCATTTTAATTCAATAGTACCGTAGTATTACTTCTTAGTGTTTAAGAACTCTATGCTAGTAAACTTCGTACAATTAAGAACATTTTACACGGAATGAGAAGGTACCATCAACTTTGAAAAAAGTCTTCTCTTTTCAACTCTCATTACATCATTCAAGATAAGTTCCCGATAGGCAAGGTTGCAGTTAAGCCTTCTCTAAGAAGCGAATTGTAAAGAATTGTTTTCTATATTATGCATGAACCACGCACGGTTAGCATTATTTGAAATTTTCAACATCTAGATACGTGTCATGCGCGTTTTCTTTATATACTAATATGCTTTGTTAACTAAAGTGTAGTTGAACAGTACCTAAGTACAGATACAAATGAGCAATCATGCCGTATATCGAGCAAAATCCTAACCGACAATAATGAGCTTTTTAAGATAACTCAATATACGCTTAAAACTTTTTTACGCCCATTAACATTTCCCGTGTCCTTACTAACAAATCACCATCCTCTCTTTCTCTGATGCGTAGAGTAGACCCACTGGAGTCTGATTTTGTGTCTCGTTGATTCTTATACTTATAATCTTGATGTCGAACATCCCTTAATCTTCTAATTAATATATCAACAGCATGCTGTTCATCTTCCGCATGATCCAATAATGGCTTCACGTTAGAAGATCCACGAACAGAGTTTTTTTCATCGTCGTTGTCATTCTCCTTTTTAACTCTATCATACTGTACAGGCTTTATTAGTAACCTTCTCTGTTCACACACACGACGAATTTCTTCGCGTTCGGAGTTTTCCTTAATTGCCTTTTTAAACAAGGTTATGAAGTCAATAAATTTCTGAAAGAACGTGTTACGTTGATGCATGTTATTTGGATTTTCGGCCCAGTACCTCATTAATTTATTGAAATCACCCATGGTTAGTGTGCACTGTCCTTTCAAAAGGTCTGCCTTTTTCCTCGCGTGACACATATTGGACTCGGTTTTAGCTAAGAAATTATCCTTCGGGTGGAACTTTGAAGTATCTGATAATTTGCCAACACTCAAAGATCTCTCTAAATTATAAATCTTCTCATAGAACTCCTGAGACTCTTCTTCTACATGCTGCACAATGAAATTTGAGACATCGGAAATTTTTTCCAAGTCATCCATGAAGTCATGTAATTCTGGATATCTAGTTCTAACAATGTGTTCAATAACATGAATGAATGAGAGATTATTATCTTTACAGGTTTTCGTAAATGCAAACTTATTTAAGGAACTCAACTGAATACCGGGTGCCTGCTTATTATTCATGTAATTTCCAACCTCTACTATTAGGAAAAATAAATGTTTTAATTTCGTCGAATTCCTAATAGCTTTTGTAGCATCATCAATCCTTTGCAATTTATACAAAGTATCGTAGTAATCCCTCTCATATGTCAAAAGAACCAGTAAATACTTCGATCTTGCCGCCCAATATGATCTCAAGTTGTAAAACAATTCTAAATATATTCTATCAGCCCGTTCCAATACACTTGGATCCTTTTCTGGCTTTTCATTCGTGAAATAATTGGTCGCATAAGGAGCAAACATCCGCTGGATGCTCTGTGGCATATGATTAATGTCATCTTTGCTAAAAAACTCTATAATACTCTGATTTTTCATTACCTCACTATCACATTGTAAAACCTTCTCAACTAATACTTCAACAGGATAATGTGAAAATATATGCAAGTTAATCCCAAACTGCTGAGCTAAGTCATTTGATAGTAAAGTTATCTTTCCATTTCTCGTATTCAGGGGATTAATTGATGAATATCCCGACTTTGTGTTTGTTGGTACAACCTTAAATAGATCCTCAATCTCTTTAAATACTCCAAAACTTTCCAATTCATCATTCATAGCAGCTCGTTCTTTATCATCACACCAAATAGTTTCTCTTACATCGTCAATCTTATCCCAGTGGATTTGCTTCATTTTAACGCGAGGCCGAGATCTCATGGTAGAAATGCATCGAGATCCTTCTAATGCATCCCTAGTCAACGATAATGGCAAAGGAGGAGGAGGAGGCGGTGGAGTACATACCGAAGGACCAGTATAGGTGCCCTGGGATGCTTTGCGAAAGTGGTGTACTACATTTTGCAGTAAAGAGGTTGGCATCGGTGGAGGTGGTGGTGCACCGATTGCTTTTACCAATGTCTGAGGCAGAGGTTCTTCTACACTCAGATCTTTTATTAAATTCATTGGAAATGGTGGTGGAGGTGGAGGGGGTGTCAAAACCGTAAGTGGTTTGACATGGTTTTGTTCGTTAACTGATTTTTGTCCTTTATTAGTATTGCAAGAATTTGAGGATAATCTGGGTTTAGGTGATTGCACTTCAAGATCATCATCATGCTCATCTAATACAGGAGCAGATTTACTCTCTGTTATAAAGCTTAACTTCTTCGCTTTTGCTGTGTGAACCAAATCTTCCTTAAGATTTCCCGCATCTTTATCGAATTTTGGACGCCGTATACCTTCCGGCCCACTGATACTACGACGACTAACGTCTTCTGATTTAATTTTATCAAAATTTACCTTGGGACTCCTTACAAGTGTAGCAGATCGCCCAATATTAGAGTGTGGCAAGCCATTACCGTTCTTTAACGTTGCAAAAAGGGAAATGGAGTTTTTCGAGTAGCCTCTTTCTGAATCCCTGTGAACTACTTCACGTTCATACTTGATGCGATCATTTTTCCTTTGTTTTTCAATCGTTTCTAATCGCTCCTCTAATTCTGTAATGTAGTTCATTCTATTCGACAGCGTTTCTTTCGTTGAATTCCATTTTTCTAATACAGCCCCCTTTGTAACCGAACGTTGTTGTTCTAAATCAGCAATCATATTTTTCATATGCTCTACTTTGACTTTCATCTCTTCTAACTCCTGAACAGCGCGTTCATTTATTTGTACACTTTGCAGTCTAGTCATCAACTGATCCAAGGAAGCTTTCAGCACTGCTTCTTCTGATAATTCGTCCTTATCATAGGAATGCTCCAATAGATAGTCAAGAACTGCCTGAAATAATTCTATAAGTTTCACTGACTCTGCAGAAGTTCTAGAAGTGACAATTTGCAAAATAGCATCCAATAACTTCGACATAGAAAATTCCAAAGCTGTTCCTTTCGTCAGCGCTGCAATTGTTTTGACTTGGCGTGCAAAAGAGACATCCAGCTCTGCCTTTTCAGTTGCCATTTTTGAATTTATGGCACTTTCCGTACTTTTATACTTTGAAATTTGATTGAATAGGACTTCAGAATCCAATTTATCACTCAGCAGGTCTAGTTGGTAAAACACCTTATGAATGCCAGCATCTTTAAGTAGTTTAATTGCCTTACTCTTAGAGGTTGGTAGAGGCAGCCGTTCAATTAATGCATTTATTAGAATTGTAGTCGATATGAGATAATCCGTTACCAATTGCTGCGGCTTCTGAACAACAAACAGCGATTGCAGCCATTGCGACCTATCGACTATAGTGTTATAAACCGTATTAATCCAAGGAGAATATAATAGCTCCAATTCCCGTGATACTCTCTCACTATCAACATACGTAAGTAACAATAAAATATCAGTAGCTAGCAACCTGGTCCTAGTTTGCGAATTATTATTTGACAAGTAGTTACACAACATTCTCGTCACCTCTATATTTTCATGCATCTCGTTTCTACCAGAATCATGGTTAATTATGCTTTTAAAACAGTTAAGGTAAACATACTCCATATCCCTGGCCACCGATAAATAATGCTCCAAAAGTTTTGAGATGCCTCCTTGGCTAATAAATATCAAGCACGACATTTTTTGCCGGAGAACCTTTTCCAATTGATACCATACGTGTGGTTGCGTTATCGGCCCTTTAAGTTTTTCTTTGAGACTCAAAATCAATTGCATAGTCAGTTCGTCATCGCTCTTACCTTCTTTTTCGCTCACTAAACCTTGCTCTGCATTATGTTCCTTACAAACCAACTCCCATTTCCGTTGATATGACATCTTCGCCATATTAGTTTTTCCATATCCCTCCAGCACTGTATCTGCCAGTAGTCGATTAAAATAAAAGTCTATCACATATTCCTCCGGTATCAAATCCTTATTAAATTTTGTAGCCAAAACTGTGCTGACATTCACAGTATGGTGCCGATCCCTAACGCTTTCTTTACCCATTTTATATACATTTTGCCGGTTATTAGGCCCATCTTCAATCGAACTTCTATTCAGTCCTAACCCGGCCAACGTTAGGCCCCTTGACACCAAATTATGCTTTATATCGTTTGCTAATGCGCTTTCACTTGCCAGTCTAATACCAACATTCATTGACAGCGAACGTCCTGAGCATTCGTAATGTTCTGTCCATTTCCTGTTCGGCATTTGCGGTAACGCTTGTTATTTTCAGCGAATATAATCTTCTTATTTTGCTCAGCGGCTGTTGTTGTCACAAAGCCATACTGCTTTGTTTATTCATTCATTAAAATCATGATTTTTTGGGTTTGTAGATAATTTCTTTGTATGCTTCTTGACGGCGGTAAAGTTGAAGATAGAAGATCAAGTAACCCGGCCTCGTCATAAGATTTGTCCGACCCTATAGATGCGTTCCGACTCACAGAGTTTTGTCCGGGTCCCTGTCTCGGACAGAAAATTATTACCCTTCAACCGATAGTGTTTGTACCTGTGATCAGCTAGTATGGGGTATCTAGTAAAATTGCATTCCTAAGTAAAGCTACCATCTCGTGGCCATAAGTCAAAGCCTAGTCCTCGGTGAACGAGTAAATCTTAATATATAGATACTTCGATTAAAATAGAATATCAATTATACTGCGTTGGTTAGTTGATTGAATATGCTACTATTTTACATGTTGAGCAGTAACATATCCCTCCTGAACAGCAGTTTGCCATGAGTATTTGTGAAGATGCTTATGATTGTAAATACCTCAAGCATTCGAGTTCACATGGCTGATGGAATATTTTACAAAGTAATTCTGAGTATTTGTAGACGGGGTTGTAAGCGTCGTAAATGCGTCCTTAGATAATCCAGTTGACAAAGTGCGCATTTCTAAAAAAGGTCTTCCTTGCAGTGAAGATATAGATAAATAAACTGGTGCCTCCTTTTGGAAATTTCGTAGCTTAAAGTTGGCGTTCCTAATAAATTAGCACGATGCAATTTCGTTAAGCAGTCGGTAGCTCTAGTCGGTAGCTCTAGTGCAAGTAGTAACGAATCTCTTGTTTAGGAATAGTATTCAGCAGGGTAGTTTGCGTCATGTTGGGGTAAATGCCTTTTAACTATAGCTATGCATGCAACAAACACGGAGCTGCGATGCCATCTTGTTACCGGGAAGTAGATTGCTTGGGACCGCAGCTCTTGGCAGAAAGGATTAGATGAGACTTAATAATGGGTGTAGTAGACATATCAAAAGAAGGTGTTGCCCACGTTGATAGGCTACGTCCTCTGATCTTGCGTATCATGGACCTGATCCAGCGACTCCTGCACTACTATTATATAAATAACGTGGTAGTGATTTAAAAACCCTGCGGGTGTTTCTGTGTTATTTCGGTCGCTTTTCGGTGACTTCATGAAAAAACAATATAAGATGGTTCTTTAAAGGAAACCTATTGTTTGTTGTTCTTTCTTTCTCCTCTTTCCTAAACCTTAAGCCAAAGTTTTTAAATCTTCTCTTGAAAAAGCAAAGTGCTAGGGTATATAACATACAAATGGACAGTCGCCAGTCTTGAATGGAGACTTCGAATGCTGTCTGTCTGTATTGGCCTATTGTTGCATTTGTATAGAGCTCAGCTGCTATGAATTTGAGAAACATCGGCGAGTTCGTTTCATTAAAAGACTCGGATAGCCTTGCTAATAGGGACTTAGTCCCTATTTCCGTTCGTAATAGAAGGTGGAATCTGCTTAGTTATTTATCTTATTGGTGCATTATATGTCTTTGTATGAGTACATGGTCTGGTGCTGTTTCCTTGTACGACAAAGGTTTTTCAGGTACTGAGTCCATTGCTATTGTTGTTGTCGGTAATATAGTAATTACGACATTAGTTGGTTTTAATTCTGTATACGGGTCGGATTATCATATTGGGTTTTCAGTGTTTCAAAGAGTTGTACTCGGTATTCGCGGGTCATGGTTGGGAGTTTTGCTGAGGTCTATGTTATCTGTTGTTTGGTTTGCGATGCAAGCGTGGTTAGGGGGGACGTGTGTGACGTTGTTTTTGTCCACCTTAAGTAGGTCGTACATGAATATGAATGCGGATTCTACTTCCGATTTGACAGGACAGCGTTTAATTGGGTTTATCGTTTTTCTCGTTATCACGGCCCCATTCCTACTTGTAAAGCCTGCTAACTACAGTATTTACTTATCGACCTCTGCAGCCTTGACACTTGCGGCATGTATTGGGATCACTATTTGGACCGTGTGTGATAATTCTGGTCGCGGGTCCGCTATGACTAGTGGAATTCCACCAGCTTCGGAAGTTGTAAATAAGGGATGGCTATGGGTATACGCGATAAACTCTTGGTACGGAGGATTAGTTGCTGGAGTAGCTAACCAATCAGATTTTTCAAGATTTAACAGGAGACCAAGAGACTCGTATGTTGGAACCCTCATTGGCATCAACATAGTTGGTATTATTGTTCCTGCTCTTGCTTTAATCGCATACAGTGCCTTTTATGAGAAGTACGGAATTGCAACGCTTTACCCAACTGAAATGGTAACTACCATTTTGAGGAATCAATATGATAGCGGGACTAGGGCTGGGAGTGCATTTGCTGCCCTCGCACTAATTTATTCACAGATTGTCATGTGTACGATTTCTAATGCGATTCCAGGTGGGATGGATCTTGCGGCACTGTTTCCAAGATTCTTAAACACTAGACGTGGTGCCGTTTTAGTTTTCATATTAACATGGGTGGTGCAGCCATGGCGCTTCTTTTATACGGGATCCACTTTCTTGACAGTTATGAGTTCATTCACCGTGTTTTTGAGTCCTTTGATTGCCATTTACATCTGTGAATACTTTGTTATTCGCAGAAAGATTATAAAGTTGTCCCATTGTTATTTGCATGGTCCAGATAGCGTCTATTGGTACACATCTGGCTTTAATATCAAAGCACTAGCTTGCTTTTTGGCTGGAAGTGCCCCAGGGTTACCTGGCTTAATATATGAAGCTCGTTTGTCCGAGGGTAGCACTACTGCAACTATAAACGCTGGCATATATAGGTTTTATCAAGGCTCTTTCATGTTTCAATTTATCACTACCTTTTTCCTCTACTGGGTAGCCAATCTGATTTTCCCAAGTGAAGTTGCTACGAGGGACAATGTTGACTATTATGACACTTTTACAGAAAATGAATTATCCAGGTTCGATATGTCCCAAAGTGATATTGTACCCTCGAACAGTTCCACCCCTGTTGAGGATAATAAAAGATATAAAGACTACAACGTATCAGAGATGGTAGCTTAGAGATAAAGTGACCAACTAAGTGCATATTTGTCAGTCCGGTCTCGCTAAAGCTTCTTAATTTATTAATGCTGATAGTATAATCGTATGTTTAATGAATATTTATCATTGCATGGCCTTCAGGTACGTATGACGTATTCTTTATGGGAGAAATAACTCTTCATTTAGCATCAAATAGCGGTTATTAATGACAGCAGTGGATCTTAGCCGGGCTTCTTTCCTTAGGCATGTATATTGTGGATAATTGCGCTAATTATTATCTGCTTATGATTCTAAATGTAAAGAAACATTGCACGAAAGTTCTAGATTACCGGTTGATCACGTTTTTAACTATGATGGTTTTTGATTTCAGGCGGCTTCTATAATCTTAACACGAGCTTAGATTCCGAAGAAATCAGGTACCTGTATAACCTACACTGTGAGTGACATCTAAATGCACCTATGTTCTAACTTCAAGAAGTCATTAGTTAAAACCGAGGCTTTAATGAATTGCATTAGTAAGATATCGGTAACGGATGTCGTAAGGGCATTAGTTACGTAGACAAAACGGTAGGTTTTTCAAAATTCTGAGTTAAGCACATTAGGGGACCTTTATACTTCCCCAACCATCGCAACTACGTTCTTTCTCATAATGTAAACTATATAAAGTAATGTGTCCAAATTCCGCTGGATAACTAATCCTTATGATATGATTAAGTTCTAAGTAAATTATACGAAATGGTGAACGGTAAACAATGGATTTTAAAGAATGTCGACAATACGGGTGGAGCCTTCAACTATGATTTTGGCTCTGAAGACTCCACTTTTGAGTTGGTTGATATTGAGTATTCCGAAAACGATTTGGCCGATGGGGAGCTATTGATTAAGGTAATGTATCTTGCAAATGACCCTGCTCAAAAGTTCTGGATTGCACCAGTGGACCGTAGTTACTCTGACGGTATCAAAGTAGGTGATCGTATTCCATCCCAAGGTTTAGCAAAGGTTTTGGCATCTAAAAGCAATAAATTTAAGGAAGGAGACTATATTGTTGGGTTTACAGGTTGGGCAACACATGCAGTAGTAAAGGACAGCATTGGTTTCACCAAAATCTCTCCAGATTCTGTGAAACACCTATGGTGGTATATGAGTGTGTTTGGATCAACCGCTTTGACTGCGTACTTTGCCTTGACCCAATATGCTGGGTTGCAAGAAAGAGAAGCTGACTATGGAAAGGTGTTTTTGGTTAGTGGTGCAGCTGGTGCTGTTGGATCGATGACGATTCAATTAGCATCTAACATCTTTAAAGCTTCCAAGATTATTGCTATTGCCGGTGGTCCTGAGAAAGTGAAATTCGTTGAATCCTTTGGTAAAAACGTGATTGGTGTTGATTATAAGGCAACGGACTTCAAGGAAAAGCTATTGGAGGCTGCAGGGGGGCAGTATACTGTTGATTATTTTGTAGACAATGTGGGTGGAGAAGTCCTGGACACTTCCATCAAACTATTGAAGCTTCATGCAACTATTGTTGCTGTAGGTGCCATTGCAGGGTACAATGATAGATCCAAGGGAGTTTTCAAGAACTACATGTCTGTTATCACCAAAAGGCTAACAATCCATGGTTTCATTGTTAGTGATTTAAGAGACAAGTTCCCAGAAGCTTTAGCTAAATTGAGTGGATACCTCAAAGAGGGCAAGTTGGATCCATCCAACATCTCCACTGTTGAAGATGCTACTGGTGATAACTTCAAGAAAGTTCCTTTGATTTGGAACGGTCTTTTCCATGGTGCTAACAAGGGTCGGTTACTAACTAAGATTAGCGAGTGAATGACGTTAAGTTTTATATAGTTTATTTCTCATTTAGTTGTCTAGTATTTTGCTATTAAAACATATTAAATAAGCAATTGAGGATTGACAGTTACGGTGATTATTAGCCAGATCTTTACTCCGTAATAGTATTTGAAGGGTCGTGCGCTACTAGATCAGAGACTCTTCTGCGACTGCGTTGCTGGACCAAAGAGTTACTAATATTAATAACAAAAATGTAACCGAAGGCAATATAACAATAACTTCCTATTATATAATTCTAGGATCAGTGCAACAACAATTTATTTCGCTTAAGTCTGATTAATAATTGTAGTTTTCTTTGTTCAAATTATATTAGTTTTAGAGATACTATAGTAATTAAGCTTTTTCTGTTGCATAGTTTTAAGTAGTAGTACGTACAAACAACTGATCGGACGCGGACACTCTCAAGTGTAAATTGAACTGTGATAGAACGATAGTTCACTTTCATAGTGTCTTAGAAATTTTTGCACAAAAAATTGTATAAAATCTTTAAATGATATAAATACCGAGTGTGAAGGAGTACAAATCAGCTACCGCTAGCTATTCTTTTAGCTTGATCCTCGCAATCTTTAACAATTGCATTGCTAGCCTCAATCTTTGAAGCCAAGTACGTGAGTCTCGATCTGAATAACTTCTGATCTGTGACATTGCCCAACATTCGAAGCTCTTCTTCCCACTTCTTTATTCTGTTGGTCTCGAAGTTTATTAGACGTAAGAGGTATCCGGTCTTGAGAACAGTCGACAATTGTTGATCTCTAGTGAGAAATGCGAATGCAGCTTTGAAAAGTGGTTTAGCAGGACGGATCTCATTCAAAACACCTCTATTTCTAGTAACGGTTATCAAACCATTCTTTTCTAATTCTAGTAAACCCGCTTCAGGTGAAGACTTGAACAATGGTTTAAAGAAAACATCCTTAAAATTTATGCTATCGTGCTCAGCAAGCATTGTGATTAACTCCCATGCCTGTGCAGTTTTAGTTGTATCGGACTTCTCACTTAAAAACATCTGAGTAATTTGCTCAGAAGCTTGTTCGACCATTTTATCTAACGCTTCTGATGGACTTTCGCCGGATTTAACACGTCTTACAAATGCCTGCAAATCTAACATCCTACCTCCGATTGGTTCTAATGCGCGATCAATATCCTCAACATATAACTTTGGGTGATACGAAATGTCATCATTTTTAGGAGGTGGGAAATTATCCTGTAAATGTGACAATACGTAAGATCTTGCGGATTCCTTTGTGGCATCAGACAAGGTCATGAATTTAAAAACCTGGTTCGGCAAGGCTTCTGCCAACAATTGGTTAGGAGTAACTGATTCGGTTAAGAATATAACATGAGCAATATTCATCTGGACAAGAATTGAAGCCCATTCCGCCAATTCCTTATATACAAATCCATTCATCTCCGCTTTATTAGTAAATCTATCAATAACAATGACAGGCTTTTTATCAGGATGCTGTTGCAAATAATCTTCTTCTTTGATGGTAGATTGGCCATGTCCTGATTCTACATCTGCTTTGTATCCTTTCAAAGCAATCCTTCTAATTGACATCATAGCGGTGTTTAACATTGACCTAAACTGGGTTTCTTTGCTTTCAGATAACCCTGACTTTTGACCAGTCAACCCTTGCACTGTTAAGTCAATTAAACCTGTGAATGAGTTCAACCAAGGGAAAATTGGAAAATATCCAATTTGGTGTGCTGCGGTTCTCAAGAACTTACTATCGGTACGAGACTTTACTAAACTATCACAGTCCAAGTATAATACATTTGATCTTTCATGGAGGGTATGTTTCATAAGTAGTTCATGCTTACCCGAGCCTCTTGGTCCTGTTACAATTACAAAGGTGTTGTTGTTCTCCTCTAACCATAACTTAAGATCGCTGACCAATTCACGACGTTCTTGCCATAGTTGTCTTTGCTCTGGTTCTGCTTCATTAACACCCCACAGATGCTTAACAGAAGACATTGTTGACGAAGTAAAACTTAAAATCTTCTGCACGAAGTAGTTGTCTTTAGAAAGGGTATATGTGTGACTTATCTTCTGTTCAATCGAAAACTCTCTAACAGGCTCAAAAATTAAGACAGCTGCAATAGATAGAAACGCAAAGATTAAAGGAATAGCAATTCTGGGATGGTTAACGAAAAAGTCTCTAATAACATGCCCTCTGATGATAGGCTCGTATTTTACATGTAGCACAGTATTGTTCACCTCCAATCCAGACACACAATTCTTTGCACATATAGCGCCGCGAAACGAACGATATCTTATGGTAGCCGTCGGATCCTTTGCTGTCGGAGGATATATGTCTATAATCGTTCCATATCGCCTGAAAAGCGAATAAAGCTCTTCTTCGGTCAACGCCTTATCCTCAAATTCAATTCTAATTGTATTGCTTGGCAGCCGCCGCAAGTCTTCATACCATGGTGCACCTTTCACTGGAAAAGCAGCAACCTTCGTAAAGAAAGAAATAATTGATTTAGACGATTCCCGCTCCGTATTTTGCTGTATTTTGGCATTTACCTCTGCCTTCGTATATTCCGGTGGAACTAAAAACGTCGCAAACACTCCTCCATCGCGCTGAGTGGCAATAGTAGCCCTCAATTCAAGACCGGTGATAGGGTTGTTAGGCGGACTCGCAAGTTTCATGATTTTTTCGCGAACTGCCTCTCTTGATTGGTTTGTCAGTAGAAAATTATACCACTGTGTGGGCCTCCAAAGAGATGTCGCGCGTGGATAAACATTATCAAAATACATTAATGTCTCTTCATCTGTTTTCTGAATCACACCAGTATTAACTGCATTCGTTGATTCGCCAGATTGGGCATCTGTCCTCTGTATCTCACTAGAAATACCCCTTTTTAGCTTTACTATCTGCAACTGACGAAAAGTTAACAGTCGCTTTGGGAAAATTAAACGTCCAAACATATTATAGATAGCTATAAGTACTTCAAGCAAAACCTATTACCTTCATTGGTCTATTTTAACAGCTTCTTTAAAGTTATAAGAAGAACTATTATTTATTTATATTCTCCTCCTTCACTAAATTTTCACAAAAGGGTGTACCGATGGTAAGCGAGCGGAACAACCAGCTGTTAACCCCTTGAAAATGATCACTTTGCTTACAGTTTGGAATTCATGAGGCCGGTAAAATAATAATAATTGTTTAAGAGCTACATAGTATAACGGGCAAAGAGTTTCTATTGTTAAAGCTATGGAATCTGAAGTGGACCAAGAAACTAAGCTCAGCGCTGTTGACTTAGGTAAGGAGTTTGATGAAATCCTACCTCCTTTAGAAGACGAAAAGGAAACACAGACATTGTGCCAAGATAGGTTTACATGGCATATAGAACGATGGAGTGATTTAAAAGAGGAGAAGCACTACTCTCCACGGTATAGGATCGGAGATTTCGAATGGGACCTTCTTGTATTTCCTTTTGGTAACAATACAAAAGGCATTGCTATGTATTTAGCTCCGCATCTAATAGTGGAAGAAGGTAAAGAAGTGGATCCGGATTGGTATGTATGCGCTCAATTTGCTATCGTTTTATCTAAACCGGGGGAAGATCAGACGACCCAGTTGATTAGTCGGTCGCATCATAGGTTTAATGAGGTTGACAAGGATTGGGGGTTTTCGAACCTAATTGAGGTTGAGTATCTTAAGTATCCTTATAGAAATCGGGCGGCTTCTGGCTTTTTGAATCACGATAGATTAAATGTGAGTGTTTATGTCAGGATTTTGAAGGATCCTACTGGAGTGTTGTGGCATAATTTTGCAAATTACGATTCAAAGAAGGTTACTGGTTATGTTGGGTTGAAGAACCAGGGTGCAACGTGCTATTTGAACTCATTGCTCCAGTCATATTATTTTACCAAATACTTTAGAAAGCTGGTATACCAAATTCCCACTGGAGGCGAGAATCCTTCTAACAGTGTACCACTTGCATTGCAGAGAGCCTTTTTGCAATTACAAAGGTCTAATGAGCCGCTTGATACGATTGAACTTACGAGATCGTTTGGATGGGATACAGGTGACGCATTTACCCAGCATGATATACAAGAGCTTAACCGTATTTTGATGGATCGTTTAGAGAATAACATGAAGGGAACTGAGGTTGAAGGCAAGTTGAATGAGATATTTGTAGGTAAAATGAAGAGTTACATTAAGTGTTGTAATGTTGATTACGAATCTTCCAGGGTAGAAGATTTTTGGGACATCCAACTGAATGTTAAAGGTTTAAAAGGGTTAGAACAGTCTTTTGAAAATTATATAGAAGTTGAGATGATGGATGGTGAAAATCAATATGCTGCTCAGGACCATGGTCTACAAGATGCGAAGAAAGGTGTTGTTTTTCAATCATTCCCGCCTGTTTTACACTTACAGCTAAAAAGATTTGAATACGATTTCAATTACGATCAATTGATAAAGATCAACGATCGCTATGAATTCCCGGAAAGGATTGATCTCTCGCCTTATCTTGATCCAGAAGTCCGGAAGATGCAACCTGGTAATTTAAACTATAACCTTCATGGAGTATTAGTCCATACTGGTGACATCTCCACCGGTCATTACTATGCGATGATCAAACCTGGTATGGAAGATAAATGGTACCGCTTTGATGATGACAAGGTTTGGCAAGTGACTAAGAAACAAGTTTTTGAGCAGAATTTTGGCTTCTATAGATTACCGGATGTTGAATTGCGATCTTTGACAAAAGAGCAGTATCAGAATTATCTGATTGCTCGCCAGACAAGCGCCTACATGTTAGTTTACATTCGTGATGATATGGAGCCGACTATTCTACAGGAAGTTGAAGACAGTGATATTCCACAACATTTGGTAGAGACTATTGAAATAGAACTACAAGAACGCGAAAGGCTTCAAAAAGAAAAGGAGGAAATGCATTTATATGCGAAAGTTTACCTCCATTCAATGAGTAATTTTATCCACTACCAGGGTTATGATCTTTCACCAAATGATCGCTCTAAGCTATATGCGCCTGAATTGCATGATGATCGTGAATATGGGCTGAGTAAGAAGCTCCCCAAGTCAACCAAAATGAAGGATATCTATGAATTATTCAACGAATCCTTAGGCATCAAAAGGAATGACTTGGTAAGATACTGGACTATTAATTACCGGGCAAATTCTAGCTTGAGGCTCGATGTTCCAATACTTCCTAGTTACGATGATATGACATTAGAGTGCTTAATGAATTCCCAAGGAAGAAATACAGCGATAGATCTTTTTGTTGAAGAATCTTATTACGATTTAGGTTATATTAGTACTATCTTTGACGACTTAACTCAGAAACACGACTTCGCGGAACTGCTGAAGCAGATTAAAGAAAAGATCAATAAAAATTTGTTACCATCTTCAGAAAAATATATTAGAGAAAAGGAACCAACCGGTGTTTTGTTGTTTGTAAAGTCTTTTGACATTAGCAAACAGCGGTTAACTGGATTTGGCCACATATTATTGTCTCAATTTGCAAAATTGACTGAGCTCGAGACAATCCTATCGAAAATTCTTGATGTTAAGGATCTAATTGAATTTGTAGAAGAATACGGCCCGGACGGTGTTGAAAGTGTTGAAAACGAAACCGAGTTAGTACGTACTGAACTAATGGATGGTGATATTGTTACGTTTTGCCTTGACCCGAATGCAACCCCTCCATCAAAATACCCATGCTATACATCTATTCTGGGATTCTACGACTATCTTCGCAATAGAGTAAAATTGAAATTCACTAAGGCGAAGTTATCTGAAGAAGAATATCAGGTGGTGGATAATAACACATCTGGAGAATTTGAATTTTGGATATCTGTCAAATGTTCTAATGAAGAACTAGCTAAAGTTGTTGCTCAGTTTGTAGGCGTGGAGCCAGAATATCTCAGGCTTTATGCCGTGTACTCCAACGGCAGATTTGCAATGCAGTCTACCAGCCATCTCACCGATTATTTGGTCAAAAGATACAGCCGAAATTCGATACCTTTATTTGAATATGAAGTCCTCTCAATCCCTCTTGTGGAACTAGAGCATTTACGTTCTGTAAAATTCTACTGGTTGGACAACAGTTACGTGCATTATCATTCGTATGAGTTTAGAATTGCCAACTCTAGCACAGTAAAAGAGTTTTTGGACAAAGTTCAAACAAGAGTTGGGTTTACTGAAGAACAGAAAAAAGATATCTTGTTGTGGACAAATTGCGAAAATCGATTCCAGGGGATACTGTCGCTAGATGCGAAAATAGAGTCAATTGATGAGAGATTTCTGATTTTTGCCCGCTATTTACCAGATGAAGTAGCTGCGGTTAAAACAATAGAACAGAATTCCCCAGCAGAATCTCTTGAGGAATCAGATGAAGCTAGCACAGGAATTAGTCGAGTGTCCAGTACTCGTGAGACTATTGTTATAGTTCAGCAGTTTTTTAAAGAGTGGGAAAATAAACATGGGATATCATTTTTGTTCACCATATTTCCCGGTGAAACATTCTTAGAGACTAAGAGAAGGCTACATGAAAAGTTCGGATTAGGCCAGAAAGAATTCTCCAAAATTAAGTTAGGCATACTATATGATACGAAGAAAGGTGCAATTTTCAAATCACTTACTGAAAATAATGGTAAAGACTTAAGTCAACTTGTCTTATACGAGTTGCTAAATAATTTGGACTACATTACCATGGATCATCCAGATAGATCAAGAAACCAAACTTATCACGATAGACCGATGATGATTAAGAATTAACATTTAGGTTTATTCTGCTGCTACATATAATTTAAATTCCAACTATTTTAAAGGATATATGTTTACCCTATCTAATACTCAATTGTATAGGAGACGTCTTCTTATTTCAGTACTGCTTAACTTCTCCCTCCAACCGTTTGATTCATCACCCCCCAAGACGTTTACAACATATAGATCTAGGAGAGGTAAATGCCTTTCATTTCGCGTTTTGTTAATGAATTCACCTCCAGATACTGTTTCCCTGCTAACAACAAGAGCCTCGATGTCAGGCTCAGTTCCAGTAGGTCCACAAGTATCATGAAGAGGGAACAACTTGATCTGCAACGAATCTTTCAACCTGTTTAAGAACTCAATAACCTTCTCACATCTTTTATCGTAAGATTCCAGTAGTTCCGGGTACTTTTTATTCCTTAATAGGGGTTGATCAGTCACCCCAACAATTAATTTACTGGAAGTCAAAAATGTGGACATGCTTAGTAAAATTTTGTGACCATCATGTAAATGATCAAACGTACCACCTAACGCACATACTGAATACCTTTCAGCATCATGTCTAAGGTCTTTGTCCTCCGAACTCGAGGGTGGTAGAATAAATAGTTCTTTCTTTTCGCATTGAAAAATCTCCATCAATGTTGGATCACTTAAAAATATGACATCCCATTTCAAAGACGTAAGCTTATCTAGTGGCCTGTTAAATATTACATTTATTCCAGCTGCATAGAAGTCTTTTTTAAGTAGAACCTGTCTTATAATATTGTATAGCTTCACCAGCGTAGATTCAAGTAATTCTGATGATTTAAATGGATCAAGTAAAATAATATCAAGGACCCCCTCATTGGATCCTAAGTAAGGCAAGCATCGCTCAACAACGGAACGAAGCTCGTCCTTACATTCAGTACCGTGAAGCCTATTCAGTATCACTCCAACGGTCCCCATAATTAAAGCTATTAGTCTTAAACTTCTAGCTTTTATAATGTCGAAAGTAAGTTGATGCTACATAATTTTTTTTTAATCTAGTAGAGAAGCGGGATAATATTTCAATGGAAAGCTTTAAAGACATCAGTTTCTCATGATAAAAGTAGAACGCTAGAGGAAGACCTTTATTGGTAATGGAAGAATCTTTGCAACGCCAAAACTGGGAGCAAATTCGGAAACATATTAAAATAGTTCTCTCTAACTTGCAATGTGGTAATGTCGTGGAATCATTCAAACAGCTCTTTGAAGTTAACGTGCTGAGAGGTAAAGGTATACTGGTTGTAGAAATTATGAAAATGCAGTTTAAGAATGATAATAGTCCTGCTTTTGCAGCGTTGGTCGCTTTATTTGAGGAATTTATTCCATTTTTGGGCTATACTCTCTCTCGTGAATGTCTATTACAGTTCTTTGAGTGTTATCAACGGGGGGATTTTACTGGATGTTATGCTGCATCATCCTTAGCATGTGAATTGTGCAACAGAGATGTTTTGCATGAAATTGGAATTTTTCAGCTACTGTTTCTACTGCTTGAGAAGCCGAACAGAAACTCCATCGATATGGTATGCTATATGCTATCTGTATCTGGTTATCATCTGTTGGAGGTTAGCAAGTATGTACACAATCAAATATTTGATAAATTGAGGAATTTGGTACAAGATGGTAATTTATCGAATGTAAGCAGTGATCAAATTCAGTCTTTACTGAGCCTTCGAAGGACCAATTATAAGGGTGTTCGTCGAAGTATTGAGCTACCAGAACATAAGGTTCAGACACATAGAGTCATAGTGCAGCTTGAACCTGTTGTTGAAAAGCCCGCAAAGGATTTGGATATCGTTCAGCTTGATAGTGACTTCTTTGATACAGAGGAAAGGTTTACAGTGCTTAGAGAAAAGGTAATGTTGTTATACAACGTGAAGAACGAGGAACAAGAAGCTGTAACTGATATGACAAACTCGGATGACGTTCGATTTAAGAAGCAAATTTACTTAATATTAAAAAATTCATTGTCGGGTGACGAAGCAGCTCATAAGCTACTGAGATTACGTAGTGATGGGGATCAGAAGAAGACTATTGCAGACATAATTGTAAGATCCTGCTCCCAAGAACAAACATACACCAAGTTCTACGGAATAACCTCTGAGAAGCTCTGTTTAAGCCATAGAAGCTGGAAGACTGCGTTTGAAGTTACTTTTAAGGACATATATACTACCATAGAAAGTTTTGAATCTAACCAGTTGAGGAATATGGGAAAGTTTTGGGGACATCTATTGGCTACAGACTATTTGGGATTTGAGGTATTTAATTGCGTGCATATGAATGAGCAAGAGACCACTCCATCTGGTAGAGTATATTTGAAGTTTGTCTTCAATGAGCTTGTAGAAGATCTTGGAATACAAGAATTACAGAACCGTCTTAATGAGCCTTACATACAGTCGTATATTAAAAATTTATTTCCTCAGGAGGGTGCTGAAAAGACTGTATTTGCTATAAATTACTTCACTGCTATTGGATTAGGTGATCTAACTGAGAAGATGAGAAATGCTCTAACTGGTGTAAACCAGGAAGTAACACTTAAGGAATCTAATATACCCAACCAAATATCTAGGAATGAACCAATGCCAGCAAGACGAGGAAGGTCGAGGTCCCCTCGAAGAGATGTCCCCATCCAGCAATCCCGTAATATAGCTAATAGTCCTGTGCGTTCTCTTAGGAGAGCACGTTCTCGGACCCCACCCCCTAGATTTCGGATTTAGATTACAAATCGTAACTTCTGGTATTTAATAACGAGTGCTTATGCAAGTAGTGTTTTGAGTAATAAAATTCATACTTAAAAGAACAGTTATAAGCAGTAAACTACAAATCAAATGCTGTTAAAACCTAAAAATGCAGTTACAATTTTAAAACATACACCTGGAACAAGCCTTAGAAACAGGGTATCACAATGTATTTCAAAAATTTCAATATGTAATTTAGTCTATTTTCTCAGGTTAGGTCTAGGGGACGCTTACCATAGGATCAAGAGCATAAAAATCGTATCTAGCATGGAAAAAATCAAGACCAACTGGTTCATGATCAGCTTTCTCTTCTTGGTGAGTTTCTTGTCACCTAGCTATGGGGTTTGACATAAAGATGCGGTTGATGAGATCAACTGCAGATTACAACATACCCCAGAATTTCTCAACGTTTAGAGAACCGCCGGTCTTCCAGTCGTCATCGTAAGCGGTGAAAAGAATTGTACTGTCACCACAACTATTCTTGATTGATTCGATTGCTACATTTTGCTTTTCTCTGCTTGCAACAGCCTTACCGTGAGTATCACCGCCGTGTGGCCATCCAGATTCAGCAATCAAAACATCCTTCTTACTACCACAGGTTGTCCATACTCTTTGAATCTGTTCCAACAACCATGGACCAGCATCTTCAGCTGAGGTATTATAGTCGAAGTATGCATGAGCGTTAACTGCCATGTAATCAGACAAATCACATAGACCTGGGTTGTTAATAACAGCAATAAAAGTGTCAACAGAAACGACTTTGCCATTGTAACCAGCTGCTGCCAATGCCTTTCTAGCCACATTCAAGTAGTCAGCAATTTGAGCAACAGAAGCTTGACCATTGTTGACCAATTCATTACCAACAGAGACGGTCATAACATCGTCCCATGAGCCACCAGCAGAAGAAATTTGCTGTTTCATGCTCTCAACCCCCTTCTCAATCTCATTCACGAAGAAAATACCCAAGAAAAGTTTTTGCTCTGGTGCCTTACCCTTGATGACATTCTCAACTTGGTTACAGTCAACACCGTATAATCTCAAAATTGGGTAATCCTTCAACTTAGACAAATCATCAGCAACCTGGGAAGCAGACTTACAACCACCATTTGCATCATAAGGAGAGTATGTAATACCCTTGAAACCATTTGGAGATTTAACAGATGTTTTGGAATCATCAGCCGTACTACCCCCTGGGTTACCGGAATCATCAGTCTTCACTGGTGCAACTGTTTGGGCTGGAGTAGGAGTTTCGTCATTCTGCTGTGCTGGAGAATCCTGGTGAGCTGGAGCATCTTGTTGAGCTGGAGCATCTTGTTGAGCTGGAGCATCTTGTTGAGCCGGAGCAGCTGGAGCAGCGTCTCCCTGCTTACCTGAGTCAGGTGTAGATTCAGAAGCTGGATCAGAAGTTGGAGTTGGTTCAGGTGCACCAGTCTCCTGTGGCTGGGTAGGGGGGGAGTAAGGAACCTTGTTATCTGCCGGATTTGGACCGTTCGCGTAAACTGTGACAAAGTGGTAGTCTGTCACATACTCAACGTCACGTCTCTGGTTATGTTCATGATGAACTTCTTTTGCAACAACAGAGCTTACAGCGCCCAATAAAAAGGCTGTATTGATCAAATTGTAAACACGCATCTTAGAAAATTTTTTAACAACAAGCGATAAAACAAAACTAGTTTAGGTAAAGGAAGGACTATTAGTTGGATCGCACTTACTGTATTAGTTGGACACTATAAAACTTTTGAGAGAGTACTGGCTAGCAGAACACTTAACGAGAATGTGCGGAGAAAGAAAACTTGTTGTTTTCAATCTCAATTTAAATTATAAATCGACCAAGATTTATTGAGCATAGGTAAACAAGACCATCTTGGGCCAAGAGTTCTTTTCTGAGAACAGTTACAGAGGCACCTCAGAATATCCAGAGACTGCTTTTTAATTTTCTTTTTTCAGCCGAACTTTTGATAGAGTACGGTATTTTCTGTAAGAGAACGGTATAACTTGATCATGTTTTGTCTCTAACAATCGTCACAGTGGGGTTTGTAACTGCTAATTAAAAAGAAATGAATTTATCAAAAACAGAGGTTTCTACTTGGTGTTCTGTGTCAAACATCGCAAATACAGTTACCTATCAGATTTCGCGATACGCAGAGTCATCCGTAGGGATACTATTGTTGCAAAATACCCGTATATACTTGACGCTAAAACGATACGACAGTCAAACAAGGGACAGGTTTAATGAAAAGCAAATTTGCGTAGATACAGGACGCGATTTTTTTTGATTTAGGGACGATATAAAGTTACAGTCACTCCTTGGCATTATGATACCTCCTAAACGTATCAATCACATGCTTCTATGACATGCTTCTATGATAGCTCTTTATTTCTCGGTAGGCTTTGTAGTTACGCCACTATGAGTTAGCTAATCTCTTTAATTCCGAAAAATTGAGCTCTCCCGGAATTAGAGATTGTTATTTTTTTGCCATTTCTTTTGTGAGATCGCTGTGACCGTATTTACATTACTCCTATTTCGTTAGATATGATCTAAGTGTTGATTTCGTACTAAGGGACGTTATTTTTGTGCTCTGGCGGCTAAATCTTCAAGGGCGTGCTCATCTATTAGAATAGGTCAGATATGCTAATTTATATTTTGAGGTTGTTGTTATTGTTCACCATTACCACCGTTAGAAAAGAAGTCGACAGGACCACGGGCAATGAACTTCCAGAATCCAAGCCCCACGCTATCTCAAACAGACTTGCAGTATCCTGCTTGGTGTCAGGATGATCAGGTTCCCGTTACTAAAAGCGAGCTTAGGGATATCTTTGAGGATTTAGCTAGAAAATTTGGGTTTCAGCAGTCCTCCAAGGAGAATATGTATCATCATTTGTTGACTCAATTGGATTCTCGGGCTAGTCGGACCACGGCGCAGGCCGCATTGATATCTTTGCACGCTTCTTACATCGGGGGCGACTGTGCCAACTACAAGAAGTGGTATTTTGCCGCGCAGTTGAATCTTGATGAAGAGATTGGATTTTCTAATATGAGACTTCAAGGTAAATCACACAAGAGAAATAAACGGTTAGCTAAGGAGAAGGGTATATCGATCAAGGAGCAGCAGAGGCTATGGAAGGAGCGACAAGAAGAGTTTATGAAGAATCATCCGAAAATTGTTATGACCCCAGGAGAAAGGGATGATGACTCAAGTTTTAAAGCAGCTGATTTTAAGTGGAAACTCCGAATGAGGGACTTGACGCCGACACAAATGGCGCGGCAGTTGGCTTTGTATTTACTAATTTGGGGGGAGGCTAATCAGCTTCGTTTTACGCCAGAATGTTTATGTTTTTTTTACAAGTGTGCACAGGACTATGATTGTCGTATAACTGCTGATGGAGTAAGGCAGCCCGAAAAACCTGAGTATAGTTATCTTAATGATATTGTCACGCCCATATACAGGTTTTTAAGAAGCCAGATATATGAGATTGGACCCAGAGGTAAATTTATTAGACGTGATAATGATCATAAGGACATTGTTGGTTATGATGATGTGAACCAATTGTTTTGGTACCCGGAAGGGATTGAAAGAATAATTTTGAAAAATGGAGACCGTCTTGTTGATAAACAAGCTGGGGAGCGCTACGAATACTTGAAAGACGTTGCATGGGATAACGTGTTTTATAAAACTTACCGTGAATCAAGAAGTTGGATGCATTGTGCTACGAATTTCAACCGTATTTGGATCATCCATTTCTCAACCTTTTGGTTCTTTACTTCCTTTAATGCACCTACCCTATACACGAAAGATTATATTCAATTGTTAAACAATCAACCAACGATGCAATCGAGGTTTTCAGCTGTAGCACTTGGAGGAGCAGTCACATGTCTTGTACAGATAGTTGCAACTTTATCCGAGTGGAGTTTTGTGCCCCGTGAATGGCCAGGCGCACAGCATTTATCAAGAAGAATGCTAGGTTTGATTTTTTGCTTTTTGTTGAACTTTGGTCCATCTGTGTACGTATTTGGGTTTTTTGCCCTTGACGAACATTCAAGGTCGGCATATGTTATATCAATTATTCAATTCGTTATTGCAATCATCACCTCTTTATTCTTTGCTACTAGACCATTAGGGGGATTGTTCACATCATATCTACAACGCGGAAAGCGTAAGAGAAAGTATGTTTCTTCCCAAACATTTACTGCATCTTTCCCAAAGTTAACAGGTAGAAGTAAGTGGTTTTCGAGAGGGTTATGGATATGTGTATTCCTTGCCAAGTTTTTGGAATCTTATTTCTTTTTAACTCTTTCGCTTAGAGATCCAATTAGGGTGTTATCCATTTTGAATATGAGCAGATGCCATGGTGATAGATTATTAGGGACAATGTTGTGTCGTTGGCAGCCTACAATCACATTATTCTTAATGTTGTTGACAGACTTGATACTTTTCTTCTTAGATACCTACTTGTGGTACATTGTTTGTAACTGTATCTTTTCGATTATGCTTTCCTTCTCTTTGGGTACTTCTATATTGACGCCATGGAAGAATATTTATTCCAGATTGCCAAAGCGAATTTACACAAAGATCCTAGCCACTTCAGAGATGGACATAAAGTACAAACCGAAAATATTGATATCCCAAGTTTGGAATGCCATTGTTATCTCAATGTACCGTGAACACCTTCTATCAATTGACCATGTTCAGAAATTGTTATACCAACAAGTGGATTCGATTTATCAAGATAAGAGAACTTTAAAATCGCCAACTTTCTTTTTAGCGCAGGATGACTCTACATTTAAGTCGGTAGAATTCTTTCCGAGAAATTCAGAAGCTCAAAGGAGACTTTCATTCTTTGCACAGTCGTTGTCAACTCCTATCACGGATCCAATACCAGTCGAATGCATGCCAACATTTACCGTTTTGATTCCACATTATGCTGAGAAAATAATGTTAAAATTGAAGGAAATTATCAAAGAAGAATCTCCAAAAAGCAGAATAACACTATTGGAATATTTAAAGCACCTACATCCTACCGAATGGGAATGTTTTGTCCATGACACAAAATTATTAGCAATTGAAAAGAACACCCGGTATAAGCATGATAAAGATGAAAGCTCGGACGCTTCAGTCTCACCTCCCATGACTGGAAGCCCTGCGATTCCACTAGATTTGAATGATGATTTATTAAATGCTCGCATTAAAGATTTGCCATATTATTGCTTGGGCTTTGGGGCATCTGATCCACAGGATACCTTAAGAACACGGATTTGGGCGTCTTTGAGAACGCAAACGTTATACCGAACGATATCTGGCTTCATGAATTACGCCAAGGCAATTAAATTGTTGTATCGCATAGAAAACCCCTCAATTATACAATTTTATGCCGCTGATCAAGAAGCTTTGGACAATGATTTGGATGCAATGGCCAATAGGAAATTTAAAATGGTTGTTGCAATGCAAAGATATGCTCAATTCACATTAGAAGAAATAGAAGCCGTTGAATTTATATGGAAAGCATACCCTGAAATAATGGTTTCATACTTAGTCGATGAGCCGAATCCCAACGATCCAAATGGAGAGCCCATTTATTACAGTTGTTTGACAGATGGAACATGCGAGACCGATACGAAGACAGGTAGGCGTGAAAACATCTACAAGATCCGTCTTTCCGGTAATCCAATTTTAGGTGATGGTAAATCTGACAACCAGAACAGTTCTATAATATTTTATCGTGGTGAGTATATCCAGGTCATTGATGCAAACCAAGATAACTATCTAGAAGAATGTTTGAAAATTCGTTCTGTTTTAAGCGAGTTCGAAGAAATGGAAATGGATAATTTTATTCCTTATATTCCAGGTATTGAATATCAAGAACAACCACCCCCAGTGGCAATTATCGGTGCCCGTGAATACATTTTCTCCGAGAATATTGGTGTTCTAGGTGACATTGCAGCAGGAAAAGAGCAAACTTTCGGTACATTATTCGCAAGAACCTTGGCTGAAATTGGCGCAAAGTTACACTATGGTCACCCAGATTTCTTAAATGCCATTTTTATGACGACAAGAGGTGGTATTTCAAAGGCTCAAAAGGGTTTGCATTTAAATGAAGATATTTATGCTGGAATGAACGCAGTTTGTCGTGGTGGAAGAATAAAGCATAGTGACTACTATCAGTGTGGAAAAGGGCGTGATCTTGGGTTTGGAAGTATATTAAATTTCACAACAAAAATTGGTGCTGGCACTGGAGAGCAATTACTATCTCGTGAGTATTATTACTTGGGTACACAACTTTCAATCGATCGGTTTTTAACGTTTTTTTATGCTCATCCTGGATTTCATTTAAACAACTTGTTCATTACTCTATCCGTTCAGTTATTCTTCCTCTTATTGTTGAATTTAGGTGCATTAAACCATGAAACGATAACATGTATGTACAATAAAGACATCCCAATTACGAATTTAGAGAGACCTATTGGGTGTTACAATCTCCAGCCCGTATTACATTGGGTGACTATTTTTGTGTTGTCAATTTTTATTGTGTTCTTCATATCCTTTGCGCCTTTATTAATCCAAGAATTACTTGAGAAAGGTATTTGGAAAGCATGTACCCGTTTTATTCACCACCTACTGTGCATGGCCCCATTGTTTGAAGTGTTTGTTTGCCAAGTTTACTCAAAAGCTTTATTCAGTAACGTCACATTCGGAGGAGCGAAATATATACCGACTGGTAGAGGTTTTGCAATTACTAGACTTGATTTCCATCAATTGTTTTCCCGATTTGGTGTCACTTCGATTTATTCGGGCTCCAGGATATTTTTGATGCTATTATTCGCCACATTATCAATGTGGCAGCCTGCGTTATTGTGGTTTTGGATTACTGTTGTATCCTTAAGTTTGGCTCCGTTCATCTTTAACCCACATCAGTATTCTTTTGTCAGCTACTTTGTTGATTATAGGAACTTTATCAGATGGTTGTTTAGGGGGAATAGTAGATATCATCCAGACTCGTGGGCTACATATGTCAAATCTTCGAGGTCACAGTTCACTGGTTATAAGAAGAAATTAATTGGCGATAAATCTGAGAGTAGCATTAAGGATTTAAATAGGGCTGCGATTGGTAACCTATTATTTGCCGAAGTATTAATACCACTATTCATTGTAATATTCAGTATTACAGCTTATACCTTTATTAACGCGCAAACAGGTGTTCGTGCGGTATCTCCAACTCACTCTTTAGTTCGACTAGCCATTGTTACCTTTTTCCCAATTTTAATGAATTCAATAGTATTGGGTATGTTATTCGGTCTATCGTTCGCTGCTGCTCCAATCTTATTGTGCTGTTGTCAAAGAACAAGTGCCACGATTGCTGCAATTGCCCACTGTTCTTCGGTTGTGATTTACTTCGTTGACTTTGAGCTCATGTGGTTCTTAGAGGGCTGGAACTTTACTAGAGCATTGTTGTTGTTGATCACTTGTATTAATATTCAAAATTTCCTATTCAAGGTTGTATCAGTTTGTGTCTTGACTCGTGAATACAAGAACAACAAGTCTCATATTGCATGGTGGTCGGGCAAGTGGTACAATACAGGTATAGGCTGGCAAGTTATCTTCCAACCATCTAGAGAATATTTGGTAAAAATAATAGAGTCGAGTGTATTTGCAGGTGACTTTATCCTTGGCCACTGGTTGCTATTTCTACAAACTCCTTTACTATTTCTCCCATATATCGACCACTGGCATTCTACTATGTTGTTTTGGTTAAAACCTGGAAACCTTATATCAGGAGAACTAATATTTACCAACAAGCAAAGGAAAACGAGAAGATCTATTGTAAGGCGATACACTTTACTTTACTTTTTCATAATGACGATATTTATTGTATTGTTATTTGCGCCAATCTTCGCACAGCAATATGTCCCTGACGGAGCCAAATTGTTTGCCGGTAGTGCACTTGATGGTTTGGCACAGCCTAGTAGTCAAGACAACAATGACACTGATAATAAAGCGCCCCGAACAATTCTTAGAACTACTCCACGCATGCCACAATTCAAAACAGTTAGGTAGTCGTCATTGTTGAAGGTTTGCTATATGTGTATATCCCAGTTACAAAAATATTATTACTTTTCTCCTTTACCCAATAGTGAAGCATCCTACAACTCGAGTTCATCGCGTATTTTATGTCATCAAACTGTAAGTAGTAATAAATACTGCTAGGAGCCGGTTTTTTTATTTACTTAAGACCCGCCTCGTTTTCTCGGTATCATAATTTACGCGGGCCGTTTTTTTTTCTTAGCTTGCCTTCTAGAACCGCGCCTCGATCCAATACCACTTCTAGAAATAGAACAGAAGGGACTGTAACAACTCACTGTGAAACGGTCCATTGTTCAGTCCGCACGTAATAGCATCGTATAAGTTTACTTGCGGACCGATCAATATATATAAAGAATAATTCGTAAATATTCTCCGCCGTCTCTAATACGCTCTTGCGCGTCTGGAACGAACAAAATCTTAGTCTCGTAACTATGTTGTTTAACGTACTAGGATCTTTTATTACAGTAACTTCGCTTGCTGCGATTCATGTGCTAGCAGACTCGTTGCCGCCAATCGAAATTGTCGGTAACAAGTTCTTCTTCTCAAATAACGGTACTCAGTTCTTCATCAGAGGTGTTGCTTACCAGTCCGATGGTTCTGACAGCAATGACGGTTCTAACCTGAAACCTGGCCAATCTTACAGTGATCCTTTGGCCAACTTTGAAGCATGTTCTAGAGATATTCCATATTTGAAACAGCTAAGAACTAATGTGATTCGTGTATACTCTGTTAATCCTTCTGAAGACCACAGTAAATGTATGCAGGCATTAAATGATGCAGGAATCTACGTTATTGCTGACCTTTCCGAACCAAAGCGTTCCATCAACAGAAATTCACCAAAATGGGATTTGGATTTGTATGAGCGTTACACATCTGTTGTTGACGAGTTCCAAAAGTACGACAACGTTTTGGGTTTCTTCGCCGGTAACGAAGTTAGTAACAGCATTAACAATACCGATGCTTCCGCATTTGTGAAGGCTGCTATTAGGGACACTAAGGCATACATTAAAGCTAAGGGCTACCGTAAGATTCCTGTTGGTTATTCTGCTAACGACGACCAAGCCATAAGAGTCGATCTGATTGAATACTTTGCCTGTGGTACAGATGAAGAAAGAATGGAATTTTATGGTGCTAACATGTATGCTTGGTGTGGAGATTCCACCTACGAAAAATCTGGTTACGCTGATAGAACAAAGGAAGTTGCCAAACTTGGTGTTCCTGCGTTCTTCTCTGAATATGGTTGTAACATAATTCGTCCAAGAAAGTTCGGTGACGTTTCTGCTTTGTTTGGTAAGATGTCCGATTTTTGGTCCGGTGGTGTGGTTTACATGTACTTCGAAGAAGCAAACAAATATGGTTTGGTTTCTGTCGGCAGTGACAACAAGGTTACTACTTTGCCAGACTTTGAAAACTACTCTGCTCAGATTGCTAAGGTAACTCCAACAGGTGTTAATAGCGCAGACTACTCTCCAAGTATCACACATCCATCTTGTCCAACTGTTGACAACACTTGGAAAGCTGCTTCTAATCTACCACATGTACCAGACAGCAACGTCTGTGCCTGTATGTCTGATTCTTTGAGCTGTGTTGTCAGCGATGGTTTGGATCCAAAGGATTACGAACAACTATTCGAGTACGTCTGCTCCAAGGTTTCTTGTGCAGGTATTGTGAACAACGCTACTACCGGAGAATATGGTTCTTACTCTTTCTGTGACGACAAAGACAAGTTGTCATACGTATTGGATGTGTACTACAAGGCCCAAGGTAAGGCTGCAGACGCATGTGATTTCAATGGTTCTGCTAATCTAGTTAAGCCATCCAGCCAATCTGCCTGCTCTCCAGTATTGAGCGCTATAGGTACTGCTGGTACTGGATCTTTTAGCGGCAGTATTACTTATTCTGGTTCAGCACATTCTCGTGTTCCGGCAGGTTCCGCAAGTGATGGATCCGGATCGTCATCTTCCACAAGCACGGGAAAAGCCAGTTCGGACGCAGGACTATCAAACAATATCAGAAGCTTTTCCTCATTGTACACTGTTCTCGCCATTACCCTCTCCATCTCCGTTGGGCTTGGTCTTGCAATCATTTAGTTTTCTACAGTTCGTTCGTTTGAAACTACAGAACAATGTTTGGTCATCTGAAGTAAAGAATTGCACAACTTCCTGTAATTCGCAATTATTGACCGCTTTCTAAAAATTACTTCCGTTTTTGTGTATTTTGTTTTATAAGTAAACAATTACATCAAAGTTTCTTTTTGTTTATGTGTATTTTGGCGGTATTTTCACGGAGTACTTTTTCCATGACTGTCCGGCAGCTAGGAACCATTTCAAGACAATGCGTCTAGATCTAATATCTAACATTTATCACTGGTGGATGACTCTGTAAACCTTTCCACCCAATTATAATGGGGTTGTCTGAAAGGCATATTGAATGTAGAGAGTTTCCAAATAAAGTAGGAGTAATGCCGCCTTGTGGCTCAGCGAGAACATTTCATAATTAGTTTCTTTATATAATTATAAGGCTACTTGGCTATATTTGAGTAACATATATAGCGGGGTAGAAAGATAGTATAAATTTAAGCGTTAAAAGGTTCTCGCAGGTGATTTATTTATATTTTGCTGGACGACGTTTTGATTCACCTACTGATCCCCGCCCATTGGAACAGTTATTGCTGGTTGATACTAAAGCTGCATTTCCAAATTGTTAAGTTATACCCTACATTATTTTTATTAAGTCATACTAGACAACTGAATTGTTTTTAATGCAGCAGATATTTTTATTAACCCTTGTTACCCTCTTTTTAAAGGTGTCAATGGCTCAAAGCTCCTCGGGGAACCAAGCACCAGCTATTGAAATCGTGGGGAATAAATTCTTTTATTCTAACAATGGCTCACAATTTTACATTCAGGGCATTGCGTACCAAGCGGACACTGCTAATCTTACGGGTGGTCAGACAATAAATGATCCCTTGGCGGATTTCGAAACTTGTTCTAGAGACGTTCCTTATTTACGGGAGTTGAACACGAATACTCTAAGAGTATATGCAGTCAATACAAGTCTTGATCACAGCAGATGCATGGACCTCTTGCAGCGGAATGGTATCTATGTTATCGCTGATTTATCAGAGCCTGGTTTATCAATAAATAGAGACGATCCAGAATGGACACTGAAATTGTATGAAAGATACACTTCCGTCGTAGATGTTTTAGCGGGCTACTCCAACGTTCTAGGATTTTTTGCTGGTAATGAAGTTACCAACAATGCCAGTAATACAGACGCCTCACCATTCGTCAAAGCTGCTTTGAGGGACACCAAGGCTTACATCAAAGAAAAAGGTTATCGTAAAATACCTGTTGGTTACTCATCGAATGATGATGAACAAACTAGAATAGCTATTGCGAACTATTTCGCATGTGGTGATGAGGACGAAAAAGCAGATTTCTTTGGGATTAATATGTATGAGTGGTGTGGTACCTCTTCATTTAGAACTTCTGGCTACTCTGATAGGACACAGGAGTTCTCTAACCTAAGCATTCCCCTCTTCTTTTCTGAATATGGCTGTAACGAAATCCGACCAAGACGGTTCACCGAAGTGAGAACTCTATATGGTAGTGATATGACTGATGTTTGGTCTGGAGGTATTGTATATATGTACTTTGAAGAAGCTAACGAATACGGGTTGGTGGAGGTGGACGGGGACAGCGTTATCACTAATGATGATTTCGATAATCTAAAATCAATGATGGCAAGCATTTCTCCCACTATCAGGAATAGCGCTTCTTATACCCCAACTAGCACATCACTATCTTGCCCAGCAACAAACCAATACTGGTCTGCCGCCACTGGTTTGCCTCCAAAACCAAATAATGCTATATGTGATTGTATTCAGTCGTCATTTGCATGTGTCGTTAATAGCAATGTCGATAAAGCGGATTTTGCTCCCTTATTTGACTATCTATGTGCCAATATTGATTGCAGTGGAATAGCCGCTAATGGTACGACAGGAGAATACGGTGATCTCTCTTTCTGTGAAAGTGAAGTTAAATTATCGTACTTGTTGAATGAATATTACAAGCAGAATGGCCGTTCATCATCTGCATGTGATTTTAGTAACTCAGCATCATTGGCGTCAGCTACTAGTACTCCATCTAGCTGCTCTGGTGTACTTGCATCTGCCACTAGTGAATCACGCCGTGGCGGATCCGCTTCAGGTAGTTCATCTTCCCGTGCAGCAGGTGTCAACTTAGCACCATCCAGTTCACCGATTGTAACTCTTTTCACAACAGTGATTGCATTCTTGATCACTGGTCTCAACATGCTCCTGCTATAATTGTAAGTAATAGTTAAGTATTTCTCATCTATGTTATTTTTTGTAATAAATTGTTCAAATTACAAATTATATGGTAGCCTTGCGCCAGAATTATTCTATCAGAGTGTTAGCGCTCTAGAATAAGTGCTATGATTTAGTAACCATAAAGATTTCTTTCAGTGCCTGAGAGTCCATGACAGCTGCACGCTTTTGTCTTATCCACTTCGACCGAACTGACAGTCTAGTACTTATTGAGCTAGGAACAATTGCAGCAGATTCTCTTGCCTCCAACATGCTTTCCGGAGTGACTGCTGTTTCAGAGTTATCTTTAGATCTTTTGACCTTCTTGGTTTTGTTATGCTCCAATTCATCAATATCATCGCTTTTGAGCTTCCTTTTCTCCTTCTTGTTCTTACTGTGTTTCTCTTTCTTCTCTTTCTTCTCCTTCTTCTCTTTCTTCTCCTTCTTCTCCTTCTTCTCCTTCTTCTCCTTCCTCTCCTTCTTTAAATCATTTCCGTCCCTATCACTAACATCCTCATCATGCCTATAATTGCTGTATGACTTTAAGGTTTTGGTTGCATTGTCCCAAGTACTGGCTAACACTTCACCTTTAACAAAATTAATACCCCATTTACCATTAATAATATCATATTTCCTCTGATTCTCGAGTTCATTCGAAACCTCGGTTTCCCTGCCATTCAATCTACCTAGAATTCTCTGAAACACGTCAAGACCAGCACATTCACCGCTATCAAATTCATCTTGCTTTTCTTTATTTTTCAATTTTGCTCCTAAACCAAGATTATCATCTTTTATAGATATTTTAATATTAGTAGACATCCCGTCAGAAACCAATCCCAAACTTTTTCCAGGTTTCCAGCCTTGCTTTTCCAAGTATTGATGACCGAACCTTCCTGTATCATTACTCCAAGCGGAATTTCTGGGATCCAAACCGAACCTTTGTTTGGTTCTAGTGGCAGCTAGACCCATTATGAAGTTTTTTTTTGATATAAATGAGATCCTAGACTTAGAATAAAGGCAGCAGGAACAGCAATTTCCAATATATGATCGATGAGATGTGTTTTTGTTGTATTGTAATTTTCATGTTGGTGATAAAAATTTTACATTTCTTTTCTTTGGCTTAACTATTAACAAATAATAGGGTAAAATCAAAGATACAAATATAATCGTCAACAGTGTCCGGGGTTATGTTCTGCATTATACAATTTTATACACACTAATAAATTTCACTATGCCAAGCGTGAGAAGTTGATGAAATGAACCAAGATTTACAATTTTATAGGATTACCCGTTTAACTTTTCTTAAGCAAACCACTTGCTAATGTCTTGCATGATTGAAGTTGGATATCTTTGAAAGTACCGCAACGCATCGTTTGATGGAAGTGTGCCGAGTAGTTTCTTTGTAGAGTCCACAACGGCACTTGCAGTCTTTCCTGATAAACTCTTCTGGTGTAAGGCTTGCACAATGTAATCTACAATATCTCCTATCTTCTCCTTTTCAACGACCGCTGCATTGTGAGAGTCTATCAATTGCGCTAAAAATCTGTAGTTGAATGCTGCGGCTTCCTCATCTTGGATGAATGGGAAGCATTTCAACCAACTGCTGACATAAGAGTCAAAGTTTGGAATACTGGAAGCAAAGGAGTGTAAAATCTTGGCGATAGCAGCAGCTGAGTTTTCGGTGGCGGAGACGTTATCCTCAGACTTAGCTTCTGGAATGGAGATAACCATCATCAAAGTGTCTAGAGAACTGATACAGACCTCACCGTATACGTTTGGGGCGTATTGAGCACATGAACCGATACAGTAGGCAGCCGCCTGGCGAACAGATGGTTCTGGAGAGACCAAAAATTCCTTTAATTTACCGACGAAGCCGTCCTTATACGCTGCACTATTGTCTCCACAGTATTGAATCATGTCCGAAATGGCGACTAATGCAAATAATATTAAAATGACTTCAGAATCCTGTAGGTAAGTGTGGATCAGAGGCCACAAGGTTTGGAAGTGGGTTACGTACATTCCGTTGGAAGATTGGAAAACTGCCGCAAGCGATTTGTTTATGACATCCAGTAGATCTTCATCCGTAAAGTCTTCGTAGTCTTCATCAACGTCTTCGTTGTACTCATCTTCTTGGCCGTGGCGTTGTTTAACCCTTTCGTAAACATCCGATAAATTCGCAGAAACACCTTTGGTATATTTCTCTAACTGGTCATTATTCAAACAATTCTCTCCCATAATTTTCAAACCGTCCAGCAAAGAAGTATGGTACATTTGAATGATCTCAGGCATAGGTTCGGAGATGATAGCATTGATTAATTTCGTTGAGGCTAATTCCCAAAGGGCCATGGTATTTGGATTTTGAGTACCAGTAGCAGAAACTAATGATGAGAACAAAACCGGGATGAGCCCTGCACCAGTAGCTCTGACTCCATCGTGTAGATAGAAGTCAAGAGACTTAATGGCTATCTCAGTCATAATTTCTGGAACATAACCAGCAAAGTAATTTTTTAAAATGGTTGCGTAAACCTGTAACAATTCCATTGCCGGAACCTTATCATCCAAAATGGATGTATGGATGGCGATATGTTTACCCTGTATCTGAACAACATCCCAATCAGAATACTGTTGAAAATTTTTGGCTTCCTCTTCATCAATTAAACTAACATCTTGACCTGCTTTCGCTGTCTCTAACAACGATGGTAGAACAATTGGTAAAAATGGAACGAAGTCCTCCCTGAGAATTCTACATATTCTACTCCAACCTTGTTCCAAGTATGTCTTAATCGGATCATCGTCTTCGATACCGTCATTTTGATATGAAATTAAAAGTTCAATTAATTCTTGAGAATGAACAGAAAATTTTTCCTTACCAACCGCTAAAGCAATTAAGGTGGCGCATTCCATACATTTACCTTTCAAAGTTCTATTTTCCTTACCGGTGTCAGTTTTCAACACGTTCAATAAAAGCGGCATTAATGTGTCGTAGTATTTAATGAACTTCTTTTCGGCAGCCTCCGCAATAAAAGCAATAGTAGTTAACGCTTGCTCTTGGACGTAGAGCTTTGAGCTTTGTAGAATAGACAATAAATTAGTCAACAGGCTATCCAAATAAGGCTCTAAAATTGTTTGCGTGGCATGTTCAGAGAAATTAACAAGCGCAGCTGCCGCGTGTGTTTGGACTCTATCAACTGATTGGCCAGTTAACTTGGAAATTAAAGCTGGCAGGATGTGTTCATGCGATGTTCTCTGGATTAGTGGCGCGAAGTCTGTAGATATCTGACCTAAAACATTACAACAACCATATTGGACTCTTGGATGGGAATCATTAATTAGGGGAATAACCATGTCCAAGATTTTTGGTATCTCACCAATTAAAACATCGCGACAACCTTCAGCTGCGGAGGACAAAGCCATTAAAGCCGCAAACCTTTCTCTCCACTCCGAAGAAGTGATCATTTGCTGCAAGTATTGGAATAGCGGAGGAGCTAAATACTTGCCGTTTAGTTTCAAAGCGACACGATCTAGTGCCTGACGGGCATTGTCATATGCGACTTCCTCATCGTCCTCTTCCACGTCGTCCGAATTCTGCCATTCTAAGGCTTGCTCATCGTCTATCGACACTTCAGTCATCATTAATAGGGTATCCATAATCAATGACTGCGCATAGGCTGGATTAGATTTACACATCTGTGGAGCACACTCAGAGAATACTGTTAATAGCTCCAAAGCTGTAGTTCTAGCAGCGGCTTCCAAATCCTTGTTCTTTATAACTATGTCAGTGAACTGAATCATCTGATCAAACATACTTTTGAACAACTTTGGTGCCAATTCAACAAGCTCAATCAACGACTCAAAAACTGCCGCCAAAGCATCGTCCTTATTATCCTCTAAAAATTTGGGCAAGCTATTTAGCAAGCTTGGCAATAGAACACCCAATTTTGACCAATGCACTTTGGGTAGCTGTTTGAAATACCCAACGAAAGCAGTAACGGCAGCAATTTTCACATTATCTTCAGTATCAGTAAACCCGCCTTCAAAGATAGGAAGCACATTATTAATCTCTATCGAATTAATCAAATGAGACACAGTGGTAAATACCCTAAAACTAGATTCTCTGAAATTCGGGTTGGGATTTCGTGTCGCTTCAAACAATGTCCGCAGAAGCTCAGGCCATTCTGGCAAATCTTCCTGCGCACACTCTGCAATCGCATCGGATAACTTATGCCTGATTCCGTTAGGCCGCTCAGAAACAAAACCCTTCAACAATGTAGCCCGTATCTGAGCTAGTGCCTCTGGAGTTATATGAGTGATATTTTTTGCAATTATAACCGTCTTTGAAGATGGAGGTGCTCTTAGCGCTAATTTCCTAAATAACACAGCAGATAAACTTGCCAAGGTCAGATCTTCAGAAAATGATGCCTGCTCCGCTAAAAATACAAGCAAAACCTGAATATTTTCCTCTGTAATCCATTGGGTATTCAATGTTTCCTCAGCCGCCGCGCGCACGTTGTTGTCAGATGAACCAAAACCATTAAGCAAGTTAATCAACGTATTGTTGATGTCGCTGGATAAAGCTGACATAGTCTTCAAATCCTAATACAGTGCCGTTGTATTGCTATCAATTTTGTTATTGTATCGATTTTTGTAACTTAGCTAAACTAACTAACAATAATTAACAAAGCTCACACAAAAACTGGCCGGGTCAATTTTTTTTTTAAATCAGTTTTCCTCCGGGTAACCCATTGATGAATGTCACTGTGGTTGAGCAAACGAGATCACTATAAACGTAAGAACACGTGCTCGCTTTCGGAGCGGAAGGCGTAATGTTTTAAAAGAGCAATCGTGTTTAAATAAGCAGGTCCCAATCTGTTCACTGAAATTGAAAGCGGATGAAAGTGGGATTTAAGCTGTAGCAGCATTCCATCCAGGGTTCTCAAAAGTGAATGTCGAATAAAGCAGAGCAGTTTAATAAGGTGGTGTCGAAGATTGATCGATTAGAGGCATATGTTGAGCAGATTGTGTCGATGCTTAACACTGGTGGGTCTGGCGGCCGAGGGAGGAAAAGGCGAACGCGATCGCATGACGGTGATGAGTTTAGTAAAAGACTGAACAAAGGCGAAGCTGCCAGTTGCTCATCTACGACTGGGGAAAAGGAAGAAGGATGTTCTGTTGAGTGGTCAGCGAGTGAAATGAGCGGTTCAGCGAGCCGAGATGGACTTCATGATGAGAGTTTAGTAGCTCTGGACGAGAGTGACCAGCCTGTGAGGTGGAATAGGGGATTTGTGAATGGCATTGGTTTAATGTCTTCCTATTCTGTTGTTTTTCCGCGAGGATTAGAATGGGTACACGAGCGAAGTGCTAACTCTGAAGCTGACATTGAACGGATTTCACAGTGGCAAGCGCATATTTCTAGTCGGAATCAAGTTGTTACCGCGAAGCCATCAGTCGAACAAAATCTCAGTAGCTCTACTGTGATGGGCTATATGTTAGAAATTTACAAGCGGTTCACTCCGTCGGAAGTTCTTCCTGTACATATACGAGACGTTGACGTTGACGCGCTCTATAAGAAACTCAGTGACGATGCTGCATCAATGAAGTCGTCAGAGCTTATGATTGTAAATATAATAAGCGCTTTAGTATGCCTTTTCTTAAGGTTGGGAACCATAAGTATGGAAACCGTATCGGATTTACTTATGGAGTTGCCGCCTCACCTCATACAGAAGTACGAGGAAGAGTTTGTGGGAACCTCTCTAAGCCTTGCTTATCGTGTGGCACTTGCATCGGAAGGTATGATCTCCATAAAGGCGATTGTCCATTTAATTATATACACAGGTCTCAGTGGTGCCATATATGCATCGTACTCCTTGATATCTGTTGCTGTACGTCTCTCGCAGGATTTAGGACTACATTCCGAGTCCACTTATACGACATTGAGTGAAGCTGACCTGGAAGAAAGACGGGGGGTTTGGTGGATGTGCCGGGCTATTGACTTGAGATTCTCGGTTATTCTTGGTAAGCCTCCTGTTGTGGCTACTTTTGACACCACAACCAAGCTACCGGAAAAGGATAAAACTTTCGAACTGCTCGAAAGGGTTTCCATCAAGTCAGCCGGCCACTCTAAAGAATACGATCCAGAATTTGCCGAGGATCTGTATGACACCATACTAAAGTCAAAAGGGTTTTTGTCCATAGCCGGACACTACCATGTCAAGCTCTGCACCTTAACCAGTCGAGTATACGCAGGTTTGTATGACTGTTCTACAGAATGCAATCCTAAACGTCAATATAGACGCATAAAAAGTATCCAGAGGGATCTAGAGGAACACCAATTATCACTACCGAAGTGCTGGCGCGATGGCAGACTTTTTCAAAGCTCAAATATGACCGGGAGCACTACCGAGGCTCAGGGTGTCTTGGTTATGGAAAATACAATTCTCCATCTACTAGATACACTACTGGTTCAAAGATGTAGATTCAAAGTTGAAAAATACCTTAAAGCCACTTCAAAGCTTTCGCATGAGCCTGAATACAAAGGCGTACAGTCATCCAGGAGAATACTAGAATTCACCATCGCCTTGGCTCAAAATTACCTCAATGTGGTGATAAGGGTTAATGCATGGGCATTCTTTGTCGTCTGCATTGACATTTTCTGCTTTTCACTTGCATTACAGAAAGACGAGTTTCAATTCGAGGGTGACATGAATTTGCTTCTCAACTTTCTGAATCGCGTGCACACAAGCTTAACTACACCTACACCTTTTACAGCACATGAAACAAACACGTTTCCAATGGAAATGACAACAGGAGACAATTTTACGAATCTTCTGAACAACTTTCTTTTCTTATTCGCTCGTTTAGTATCAATTATGAAAAATACCCTAGAAGCTCGAACGAGTAAAAAGTTACAGCTTAATTACGAATTTATCCTACAAAAATACAAAGAGCCTCCGATTCAACTGCCTAATAGCAACTTTGTCAACGCATTCGATTTCCTAAACCCAGGATTTGAGGATTGTGAGGCACTATTCGAGTATTTTTAAAAAATGCATCTGCATCTGCAATGTTATTTGTAATTACTAGAATGTAAATAAATAAGAGAAATTTAGTTATAAATAATCGGCCCAACAATATTACTGTTAGTGGATTATAGAGTCTTAGAGTAAGTCATCTTCTACTTGCCTAGACATATAAAAGGTTTTCTTCAAATAAAATTACTTCGGGATCCGCAATTTTCGCCGTTTGTTGTTAGTTTGTTTACAAGATTAACAACAATATGCGTTCGGTATACCTGGGGTGTTAAATTAAAAATACAAAAGATTACAAAGATTGCAGAATATATTATCAACTATCGGCAGCAGTTTTGTTTGCGAACGTGCAAAAACGTACCTCTTATTAGTAATCATGATAAAAAAATATATCCGATTCCTTTTTACTTAGCAATGTTGCAGCGATAACCAATTGCTATTAAAGTCTTACTAAATGTCCCTTTACAAACATTTTCCTCTTTCCAATAGTTGGTGCAAAACTATTCAGTTATGAAGACTGAAGGTTATAGTAATTCAGTTACCGAGACTGAAGCTCTCGAATATAAGGAAGGAGATGAACGTTTTACGGTAAGCGCTGCTACAGACTTCCTTAGTAAGGCTGATGAAGAAAGAATAAGTGCTTCAGGCATTTATCCTCAGAAACGGATTTTCAGGGCGGTGCATTCTAAGAAAATCCCGCCTGTACCAGATCCTTGTGAGAGGAAGGTATATCCAATGCGTCGTGCAAACCCGCTCTCTCGGTTGTTTTTCTTCTGGTTAATGCCCCTATTGAAGGTTGGCTACAGAAGGACATTGCAACCCAATGATTTGTGGGCAATTGACCCCAAGATGTCAGTAGAGTCCAATTACCGGATTTTTGACAAGCATTTATCGAAATATGTCGATGAAGCGCGTAATAAATATGCAAAAGAACACCCTGACGCATCTTGGGATGAGGTAGTAGCGAATGCAAAATTGAAGGATAAAGTTTTAATTAAAGCCCTATTTTGGACTTTCAAATGGCAGTATAGCCGTTCTATTTTTTACTGTGTTTTGGGTAGTATGTTAGGGACAATTCAGCCGCTACTTATGAAGCGTATTATAGAGGCGATCAACCCAGCTAACAATAGCATTGGGCCCGGGATAGGTTACGTTTTTGCATCGTCCATTGTTTTATTTACTTGTGGTGTGTTATTTAACCACTTTCTACATTTGTCTACGATTTCCGGTACGCAGGCAGTAGCTGTTTTAACGAAAGCGGTTATATCAAAAACCTTAAGATTGTCAGGAGCTGCTAGACATAAATGGTCTAGTGGAAAAATAATGTCAATGCTTAGTACCGATAGTTCACGGCTTGAATTTGGACTTGCATTCCAGCCGTTTTTATTCACTTTTTTCCCTAGTTTAATAATAACCGTGATCTATCTGTTATTGACTGTGGGACCGGTAGCTCTTGTTGGTATTGGAGTATTTTTGGTAATTGTAGTTTCCTTTGTTGCAGTGTTTCATATCATGCTGAAATTAAGAGTTGCCGCTAATACACAGACGGATGCGCGTGTTACAATTGTGAAGGATATTCTTAACAACATGCGTGTGTTAAAGTTCTACGCATGGGAAGACGCTTACGAGGAAAGTGTAAAAGATAAGAGAGAAAACGAGATAAAATACGTTAAGCGGATGCAGTACTTGAGAAATTTTCTGGATGCTGCAACAATTGCGGTACCAAGTTTTTCTGCCATGACAATCTTCTTGGTCATGTATAGAGTAGCCAATGATAGAAGAACAGCTGCGAATATGTTTTCGACTTTAGGTGCTTTCAATGCATTAAGTTTACAGCTATTTTTTTTGCCAATTGCGCTTAACACGGCAGCAGACTGTCTTGAATCTACAAGGCGTATCCAAGCCTTCCTGGAAGCTGAGGAGGTACCGGAAGGGAGTGCCGAAGATGATGTACAACTGCCTAGTGAAAAACATCCATCCTCTTCAAGTGCTTTGACGCTTGTTGCTGCTTCATTTGAATGGCCAAAATATGAAGATGAACAGGATAACTCATCTGAAAGTAGTAATTCCGTTATGAAAAAGTCAGAGATTACTTATTCAACAGAAAGTTTAGTAGATCTTTCTAAAAGTGGATTCCGTGGCTTTCATGATCTTAATTTGGAAATAAAGAAGGGTGAGCTAGTCTTCGTGGCTGGTGCTATTGGGGCAGGTAAGACCTCATTGTTGAATGCTCTAGCAGGGTTAATGACAAAAACAGCAGGATCACTTAATGTGAACGGTAATGTCCTATTCTGTGGCTACCCATGGGTTCAAAATGCAACTGTCCGTGAAAATGTTACTTTCGGCTCACCCTTTGACGAAGAACGGTATAAAGAAGTAATCAGAGCTTGTTCTTTGCGGAGCGATCTGGATACTTTTCCGGGAGGAGATTATACTGAAATTGGTGAGAGAGGAATAACATTATCTGGTGGTCAAAAGGCCCGTATTAATTTGGCAAGATGTGTCTACAAGGAAAGCGACATATATTTATTTGATGACATTTTCAGCGCGGTAGACTCACGCGTTGGTTCTCATATCATGGAAGAATGTATCATAAAAAGACTTCACAATAAGACTAGGATCATAGCGACGCATCAAATACATTTAGCAAAGGACGCGTCTAAGATAATATTTCTTGACAACGATGGCTCGGTTGAAGTTGGTACTATAGATGAGCTAAGAGCTTCTAACTCAAATTTTGCCAAATTGTTAGAACTATCTTCGGTTACCAAACATGATGAAAGTGAGCCCAAAGAAAAATGGCAACCTTTCAATTTAGAGGACGCGAAGGCAAATACCAGTAGCAAACTAATAAAAATGAAGTCAGCAGTCTCGGCTACTGACAGTTTATCAATGTTTGATGTTCACGACGATTTCGAAGCCAGGGGACGTTTAATTGAAGCGGAGGCTCGAGGAACGAACGGCATTCCATTCAGCGTTTATAAAAAGTACCTATTAGCTGGTACAAACGGCAAAGAGTTTTTTATGATACCATTGTTACTGATACTAATTGTTGTTACTACTTTCTTTTCCTTATTCTATTCCGTGTGGTTATCATACTGGTCCGATTACAGGTTTAGTGGACGTTCGGATGCTTTTTACATGGGATTATACTTCTGCTTTGTGATGTTAAACTTTATCGTATCAAATTGTGAATTTACTATGATCTGTTACATGGGACTGAATGCAGCTAAAAATCTGAATCTAAAAGCTTTTCACAGAGTTCTACACACCCCTGCTAGTTTTATAGATACAACTCCTATTGGGCGTATCCTAAATCGTTTCACAAAGGATACCGAGACCTTGGATAACGAAAGCACAATTTTCTTACGTCTAGTCATTTACCAGTTAACAAGGATTCTAGGTGTTGTGGTCTTATGTATAGTTTACATGCCATGGTTTGCCATAGCCGTCCCGTTCCTTGCATTAGCCTATGTGTTCATAGCAGATCACTTCCAGTGCTCTGCCCGAGAAGTTAAGAGGCTAGAAGCTACCGAGCGATCACTAGTGTACAACAGTCTGAATGAAGTCTTAGGTGGTGTGGACACGATCAAGGCATATCATGCAGAGGAGCGCTTCCTAAAAAAAACGGACTACTTTTACAATAAGATGTGTGAAGCCAGTTTTCCATTAGTGGCTTTGCAACGTTGGGTCGCAATATCTATCGATTTCGTTGCAACTTTATTTGCATTTATTATTGTCCTCCCCTGTATTACGCGCGCCGTTAATGTCTCTCCCGCGTCAGTAGGAGTGCTATTAGTTTACGTGTTAGGCTTACCTTCAGACTTTAACACTTTGTTACGTACGATGACGCAGTTAGAGCTTAACATGAACAGCGCGGAACGTATCATCGAATATGCAACAGATATTCCTCAGGAAGCTCCTTATCGTATCCCTGAACTGCAGCCACCCGACTCCTGGCCTGAATCAGCGGACATTAACTTCTCAGATGTCTCGTTTGCGTATAGGCCCGGTTTGCCCCTTGTACTACATGACTTTTCGATCCAAATTAGAAGCGGGGAGAAGATTGGCATTTGCGGTCGTACCGGGGCAGGGAAGTCTTCAATACTTTCCGCCCTATATCGATTAGTCGAATTGTACAAAGGAACCATCACGATAGGTGGCATTGATATTAGTAAGATCGGCTTATACGACTTACGTAGCCGGCTTTCAATCATCCCGCAGGACCCTGTACTGTTCCGCGGAACTATCCGGAAAAATCTTGATCCGTTTTCCGTCCACACTGACAAAGAACTATGGGATGCCCTGATCCGTTCGGGCGCAGTGGACGAAGCAGATGCACAAGATACAAGCCCAGATGCTCTAAGGCACAACAAGTTCCATCTTGATCAGCCAGTCTCCGAGGACGGTGGTAACTTCTCTGTCGGGGAGCGTCAATACATTGCTCTCGCGCGCACTTTAGTTAGACGCTCAAAAATCCTTATTCTCGACGAGGCCACATCGTCCGTAGATTTTCAGACCGACGCTAAAATCCAGGCACTTTTGGTCTCACAATTCGCAGATTCCACGGTGCTCTGTATTGCCCACAGGCTCAAAACCATCCTTTTCTATGACCGAATTTTAGTGTTGGATCAGGGCCGGGTAGCGGGTCTTGACACGCCGATTAACCTATACAACGAAAATTCCATCTTCCACGAAATGTGCGAGCGCTCGGGCATTAATGCCGATGATATAATCAACGCAGCCGCCTAAAAACCATGTCTTTGCCCCCCCCCACTTTTGCGCCTGTGTCGGCGGCGGGCGCATACACGTATCCTTGCGCCCTTCGGTCTGCCCGCCCCACAAAACGTGCTGTATCTGTGGTTATCTTCTGTCGCCGGAGTTGCACTGTGCCCAAGTGCCTGCGCACCCCGCCGCGCCCGGAATGCACGACGAAACCCCTGGCACTGCAAGATTGCCAGCCAGTTGATGGATTACTCCCATCTTCACCGGACGCTAAAATTCTTTCTTCAGGGGCCACCGTAATGTTTCCGTTTTAATTTCTGATGAAATAATTAAGTGGCAAAGGTTTCACATACGAGAAACACTTCTAATGATAAACACATAGGCGAAACATACGTTCAAGAGTATATAAGCGTTCCAAGTAGCATACCTAATGTTTAGTATCGGTGTCTAATTATATCAAGGATAAGAGTGGTGATCTGATTTTCCAAAATAACGCGAAGAAAGGAGAAACTGTGCTAATAACCGTAGGTGATTATTATTAATCTCAGAGTAACAGTGAATAGGGTGGTTTAAACATACTGAAACCCTATCGGCCCGAAGTGGAGAGCGTGGCAGTAAGAGTACATCCTGCGACTTACAGACTGGTGACTTAATTAGGGAGGTTTTTTAATACGGAGACGCTCGGCTCGCGTGTTGTTAGGCACATAGAGCGCGAAAGTCGAGGATCGGAGTGAGGGCGTGACTAAGCGTGTGAGCAGGCAAAGAAGGCTTCAGGCATAAGGGCTTGAGTACGTGTGGGATATAAAAGTTAGGGTCTTGTGTGGGTTAATTTGACGGTTATATTAGCATTAAGCAGGGTTAAGAATGACTGATCTGGATAGCCGGTGGGTTAGTACGAAGGAGAAAAGTGATCAGACCCAACTTAGGATATATGGGATGCCATTAGAATACACTACACCTTGTATCCCAGAGAATGGAGGGAAAAACTGGATCGAATCGGCTAAACGTAAAGTAGAAGAAGCTGATCTGGACGAGAATGATGATGAGGAAGAAGACGAAGATGGTGAGGAGGTTTTTTCGCGATTGAACTCGCTTTCTGATAGTGAAGATGGTATATTCAATCTGTCGAAGGTGCTTATATCACCCAGTGATGATCGATCAGCACAACAACAGATTATGAATCCACAGCAGCCGCTGGTTACGATGCCTGCTGGGACTCGTCAAAGGCTTTTGCAGTCTGTAAACCCGGTAAATCAACACCAGCGGCAGGACAGCGGTAACAGTGCTACGACTACCGCCAGCAGTGGATTTGAAGTTGATCTCGAACCGCTATATGCGCTTGGAAGTACAAACAGTACTTTTCAAGAACAACAGAAGCCATTGTCTACTGAATACCCTTTATTACAAAATCTTACATATAACAACGCCTTTTCTCTCCAGGAGGGAGACACTGCGAACCAGCCTACAAACCATGTCGGATCCGCCATAAATTGGAACGCGGGAATTTTTGACAATTGGTGCAATTCTATCGACACCGAAGTATCGGAACCCTACCAACAACAGCAGCAGCAACAACAACAGCAACGGCAGCAACAACAACAACAACAACAACAACAACAACAACAACAACAACAACAACAACAACAACAACAACAACAACAACAACAACAACAACAACAACTGCAACAGCAACAACTGCAACAGCAACAGCTGCAACAACAACAACTGCAGAATACACATACACGATCAAGATCGCAAGATACCATTTTGCAGTGCCATGGATCACTGCGACAGAAAAAACAGCTGCAGCAGCAAATCCAACAAATTCAGCATCAGATTCAGCAACAGCAGCAGGTTTTAAACAAAGTTACCCCGGTGTCATCTATTAATAGTTCTCCTCATGGAGCAGGTCAAGGATTCAAGAGATCGCGGTCTATTTGTTCAGGTATGCTTCCAAATGATTCTCCTGCTGCCATGGGATATGGTAATTCCATGTCATTTCCGCAAGCAATGGGAGGATCTATGGGTCGTATTTTGAATCATAGTGGCAGTATTAGCAGTATTAGCAGCAGCGCTAGTGATGCCAGCGGCATTGGGAGTGCCTACAATGCTAAAAATAGCTTAATGAGCAACCACAATGGCACTACTAATCGGGTACCTTACACTTCCTTAAAGGATATGAACGGTACACATAGTACCCTTTCGCATGTTAATGGTGTATCCAGTACACATGGAAACCACCATCCGGCAATTTACAAGTATGTTGCACAAGCGCAATTATCTATGCAATGTGATACAACCAAGGTAGAAATGGAGAACAAATCAGAATGGGTTCCAGTGTCTCCAATGACACCCGAATGCATGTCGCATATTATTTCGAAGTTGCAAGAGAAAAATGTGGCCTTAGATACTGCATACGAAGTGTTTGAACTTTTCCCTCAGCAGAAGTATTTGTCGAAAAAATTGGAAATCTTAGCGTTGGAATTTGAGCCATATTTTGCGAAGTTAAGAAGTGCGGATGAAACTGCAGCTTTGTTGTCCGAAGATGCAGTTACTCTTAACAAGTGGGTGTGGTTGAATCAGCGTAAAAAAAGATGCCCGGGACAATTGAAGCAATTCCCTCGTTATACTGTAAGATCACCTAAGGGTAAATCAAAATGGCCATACGAAATTGAAGTGCGAACATCATCTGGTTACAACGATTTTACGGCGGGTACATCTCCCGAATCGAAATTGACACATTCGGATTTCTTGCTTTTAAGACTACGTCATATGAACCTATTAAGGGAATCGGATGACAGAAAACGTAAAAGCAAGTATTATGAATTTATTGAAGGTAAAATGAAAAGGCCTCTTAACAGCTTCATGCTTTACAGGTCGTCCCTAATGAAAGCTTTGTCTATTTTGAAAGTTGTCAAGATAGTTAGCGATCTAGTGATAGTCGTCCAAAAAGAGTTTCCATCACTAGATGAATATGCTATTTTAGATCTGCTTTTAGAAACCGCTAAATTCCGTCGGGATATGAATTTCCAAGAATTACCTGAAATATCGAGGTTGTCTGAGATTATTGACCAGGAACTTTACCGGCCATGTGATACGAGATTAAGCGGACTTTCTAGCATTAACCAATCGGGACATGCGCGCGTCCCTGTAGACCCTAAATTTAGTAATCATACGGTTTTGGCACAGGTTATCACGCTGATGTGGAATTCAGAATTAAATCATTGTAGGGAAGAGTTTGTGAAATTTTCCAAAGTGGAGAAAAACCATCATCATTTGGTGTATCCAAAATACAAATACTGCCCTGTAAAGAAATTAAAACTGGAGGAATTAGAGCATAATTTAGCATTACCACCATGACACAAAACATTGTGGACGGATTAGAGACAAACACCCTGGACGGATAATAGACATTTTTAATTATTATGTATGTGAAAAAATCAAAAAAATATCACAGATAAAAGAACAAAGCGAGTATTTACCTAGGCATTATCCTTGGAGTATTGGTAACAGGTTATATTAAGTGTAGTTCTAGAATCAGTTCAAATTAGCGGGGGTCTTTTTATTTATATAAAGGTAACATATATTATGTTTATTTTATATTAATTATGAACGGTGAATTACGCATCCCATATATTTATTTGATATCTACGTAATATGGAAAGATATTTATTTAACGTTTTTAAGCCTATACATCGTGATTTTTAACCACGCATATATCGTGAAGTAACAACAATATAATATACATACATGATGTCCTGGAAATAATTGCCTTTGTAATTATGTAGATTTGAAAAGGTATTTTTAGGAGAAACCATTAGCGTTGGACAATATTATTGTTCAAACGATCACTTCTGTGTTTCATATCTTTCTTCAACTTGATTACAGCTTCTTCTAATTTAGTAATCTCATCACCCTTTTCAAAGATAAGCATTTCCTTGGTTTCATTCAAAGTTCCCTTGATATTAAAGGATTCACACATCGATTCAATAACATTGACAACCTGTTCCTGAGGTAAGTTGAAGAAATCTGATAACTTAGGAACTGATAGTTTACTGTAGAATCTTTTGTAAGTGAAAATGTAAGTCTTTAAAGATTCAATTTGAATTCTTTCACTTAACTTCATGAAGACTTCATCAGCGTTTTCACCTAACAACGACCAAGTGGATAAACTTTTCAAGTATTGAATACATTGAGCCCAGTTACCCTTTTGCATTGCCTTCGCAGCGTGGACCATATGATCCCTCATAGTCTCTGGAGGGCCTCGGAAGTTAGACTTTTCGTAATATTCTAATGCACGACGGATGGATTTCTGCGAAAATGGAAGCCTTCTAACCTTAACACCGGAATAGTATGCAGCCATATGTGGAATTTCAATCAACAGAGAACAAGTCATGTATACGGAATCAATAAAGTCTAGATTAATGTGCTGGTGGAATGGAAGGCATACTTGGTCAGTGGATAAGAGAGTGTTATTGTTGTTACCGACATTGCTGGATGCTCTTAGCAAGGATTGTTGGCCCAAAATATCTCTCAGATGGGGAGCTGTAGACACTTCATTCAAAATTTCATGACAGTCTTCCACTAAACATAACTTAAATGCAGCAATACCCAATTGAACAATGACTCTATTGAATAAGATTTGTATAGATGGGTCCAGAGAATTAATGGAATTTCTGACGCTGGATTGCACCAGCATTTCTTTAGCCTTGGTAAACTCATTGTTCAATGCAAAGTAATAGATGTGGTACAGAATGGCACGCTTTTTCAACAAGTGATCTGGTGAAGCTGCAACATGGGTACAAAGCCTATCGATCAAGTTGGAAGTATATTCAGGGTCACTTGAATACTTGATGATTTTGGAGCAATCATTTGGTAGTGATTTCCAGGCATTACTTTCAATAATTGCAACATGTTTTGCCTTCTTGTAGTAAATATGGTTTAACCTCCGGATAAATACGCGTGCCATGTACTTACCGACATGATCTGGTTGAACACGCTCTAATAGAACCTTCTCTAAGTATAATTGAGCACGCACAATCAAATTGTAAATAACTTGCTCATACTTTAAACGCTCAAAATAATCACTCCAATGAGGATCAGTATGTAGCAGGAATTTGTTAAATTCATCATCCAAACGTTCCACAAACGAAAACACTGAGCCCAATATCTCTCTAATACCGTTTTCGTTAGGTTGAGGCTCTTCTTCTATAAATTCGTTACGAGGAGCAATTTCAGTAACATGATAACTGTCAATGTTTGCTTCCAATGTAGTGAGGAGATCAGAAACATTAGCATGAATGGCCTTCCATTGATCCAATGGCTGATAGGTCAAATTAGAGGTGGCATCAAATCTAATAGGTATCAAGTTCAAGTAAACGATAATGGACTCATATGGGGTTTGAGCAATATCTACGAGTTCTTCCATAGTCCTGATCTGAGCTTGAATGTCGGTACCTTTTTTACCTCTGGATTCGATGACCATACGCAAAGCACTATAGAAATCAGAGTGTGCAACTTTAACATGCTCTCCATCTGCATTTCTTCTTCCAAGCACAGGAACATCCATGTCATTAGTTTGCACATCAGCATTTGCTTCTTTCTCAAAAGAAGCAGGGTCTTCCCTAAACTTGGCCAACAATTCCTCGTTCTCGCGAGCAGCCTTCCTTAATCTCTGCCTCACTGTATTGAAAGCTTTAGCCGCCACTTTATGTTTGATGTTAGCTTGTGCATTCGCATTAACAAGGTCTTCAACCTGAGCAAGCACTCTTACAAATACATTTGGAGTACCGAAGTTTTGCTGTTGTGCCTTCACAACTAGTCTATTGATGTTCTCAAATTCAGCAAGGATAGTTACCCAGTCTTGAGTCAAATCGGCAGCATCGATCTTACTGTAAGATGCAGTCATCTCATCAAGAAGCTTGTCCTTTGCAGATCTGACAACTTTTTTACTTTCTTCACCGTCGGAGTTATCGGATCCTGAGTCATTACCTTTTAGGAAACGGCTAGCACCTGTAGCACCACCTTTACGGAATTGAGGCTTCTTAAACCAATCTGGCCCATATGGCTTACTGTCCGAGTCGTCATCATCGGTCTCTCCAAAATCAGACTCAGAATCATTGAAAAAGGAGTCTTCGGATTCTACTTCATCATTAGATGAAGAGGATGCAACTAAGTCATCCTCAGAAGAGGACATAAACTCCTCTTCTTCACTTGATGTAGCACTATCATAGTGATACCCACGAGAGAAAAAACGTGACATTTGATTGTTCAACTTATAACTCGACTTAATGACAGAAGGTTTACTGATCCGTATAGAAACTTGCTAAAATCAATTGAGGTAGCAAAAAGGAGTAACAATGAGCTGAGTCCCTGTGGTTTGATGTTTATTCAAAGCTACTTTGAACTCTATTAAGTATCACTAGGTTATTTACGAAAATTTTTCACATAAAACTTTCGGTGGCAAACTTACAATTTGAGCATCACATTATACGAAGATATAAAATTAGACCCTAAACCTCAAATGGCAGGGTAACGAATATATTCAAGTGCTAAACACGTGACTAGTCAAAGTCGCAGTCTAACGGGTATTTTAGTTCTCTATTAGCAGTGAAAACACCCCAGTGGTTTTCAACGTCAGAAATACCAGAAGTAACAGGCTTCCAATCTTCGTCAAAAGCTTCAAATACGATGGTGTTGATACCCCATGCTCTGATTGCGCAGATAGCTTCTTTCCAGTATAATCTTGCGTTGCTGATGGATGGGTAAGATTGTCCAAAATTACCACCTTCAGTAGCCCAGCCGGTTTCTCCAACGAAGAAAGTAATATCAGTAGTACCCTTAGTAGTTTGGATAGTTTGAAGAGCTTGCATAATGTCATCGATGAATGTGTAAGAAGAGTTGTGCATCTCACGACCTTCCCAGTAAGCAAAAGCGTTAGCAAAGACAATGTCGGAAGCTTCGATAGTAGACTTAGCACGACCATCAACCAAAACATTCCAGGAGTCGACAGTACCGACTGGGACGGAGCTGTAAGAGTTACCGTCGACATCTTTGAGTTCATGAACAACGTCACGGACCTCCTTGATCTTTGAAGCCAACTCTTCAGATGACATATCATCACGGTATAGAGTTTCGGAACCAACCAAGAAAGCCCTGACAGTGGAGACCTTCATACGAGGCAAGTAGGTTCTCAAAGCAGCCTTCTCAAGTTCCAAGTGCGCATCATCATGTGGCCAGACACCAACGAATGCCTTGAAATTCTTCTGCTCAAGAGCTGGGCCCAGCCACTGCAAAGTGTTACAGTCAGAAGAAGCATAAAATTTAATGGTATCAGTGTATGGTTTTAAAACATCCAAATCCTCGAGGTAGTCTTGTGTGTACTTACAAGTACCATCATGTATCTTAACTCCTAGATTGAATGCTAGTTCACCTAAAGCATTTACGGAAGAAGCTGCTAGCAAAGCAGCTGAGGCGGCAATAGTAAAACGCATTTTCAAACACTATTGATGTTCGCAAATCTGGCTTTATGCTTCCTTGACCTAGTAAGATAACTTATGCACAATTCCATGAATGTTCAGATATATAATAATCGATTGGTTTTAAAGAAACGGATCTCGCAAAATGGAACGAGGCGTTGTCAAGCTATTTTTAGTTACACTGACGTGGTGCACGGAATGTAATTCACGTGACACAAAAGATAAGGCACACTGCGGGGTAGATGAGATGATTGATTAAACTACATATGATTGATTAAACTATATGATTGAGGCAGGTTAATGCAATGAGACAGCTGTCTTCAATGCAAACATAGCCTTCTGGGCAACTGCCTGGAAGGTCCAGTTGACCATCGAAAAAGCTTTGGACGCCTTGTGCACCGTCAAACTGTTCTGCAGATTCGTTGAACTTGTGTTGAAGATGCTTGAGCTTGCCAAAGAAAAGCAATACATTTGATGGTGCAGCCCCGTCGGCGAGCTCTTCATCTGTAGGCCTTATAATGCGCTCTATGCGAGGGATTTTTATGCTTGATCTATTCTCTTCATGGAAAAAGTCCCCGCTATTGACCCAAATAGCCTGTGTATAGCCTTCGGAGTGCCCACACTGGGTGAATACGTCTGGGAATGTCGGAGCAACCCGAACATGATAACCATAAGAAGCGTTAACTCCTACATAATCGCCATAGGCCTCCGTTGGGGATACTACTCTGCGGCTAACGGTATCCACTGTAACCCTGACGTTCACAGGGACCATCTGCCCTTTTAGCTCCAAATATTCGCCCTTTCCTATATTGATATAGCTGGTTTTTTCGTACGGCTTTTTCTGCATCTTTGATGTTTTACTAGTGGAGCAGTTAATTGTAGTAGGCTTCTTCATGCGAACGGAAAGCCCCTCCCTGTACCTGCCTTTGTCATCTGAAAGGTGGCGCATGAACGGTAGAGCTGAAAGCCTTGGGAGTTTCGCAGCAACCTTGAAATAGCCGGCATACTTTTTCTTGAAAACAGATGATATTAAGTATGGAGGAGTTACGAAGTACTGCAGCAGTGTTGCGATTAGCATAGCACGTGTTAGCTTTTTTCTCGTCGAGGAGGAAGATGAGGAAGCAGCAGCCTTGTCGGTAGATGCCGTTAGAGCAACGGATGCAGCCGGCTCATTGAACTTGATCTTCTTCTGCGGCGCTTTCTTACCCTCTAGATCACCTTTGTGCTGTTTTTCAAGACTGTCGCCAAGGTCAAGAACAATGATCTCCCAGGCATTGAAAAGGGTAGCGCTTTTTGCAACTTGGTAGATAGTATGAGTAATTTGTTCTAAGTTTGAGCAATTGTCTAAAATACTTGTAGGAATGCATAGCGTGTAATTAACAGTTTTTGACGTTAATTTTAATATCTTCTTAACAGCTTTTGGTGGCAGTTTCGGAACTTTCTTATCATTTTGGGTCTTTTTAATTGTAGATTTTTGGTCTAATTTAGGCTTCTTGGAAACAGTCTTAGAAGCAGATCCGGTGGAACTAGCTATCCTTTTAGATCGCATCTTTATAAAGCCTTAGCAGAGCAAATAGTCCTCGATCAGGCTCATCGGATGCATTCATATGCCGTACTTCATGAAGACGACTTCTAGGAATAAAAAATTTAATGATTATCGTAAAACATGATATATTATTCATGTACTCTGGCCTCGCTAACAACTGTTGCAAATACTTAAACTACACCGGTAGGTACTTTCCTACTATGGCTATCAATCGAACGGTAGCGCCTTGCAACCATCTTATTCCTCTTCATCGCTCCCGTAATTTTGACGATTATTGAACACCTCCCTCACATCGTAGTGTTTCTTCCTCATTTCTGCAAACTTCTTACGTTTATCAATAGTTACGCTATCACAATCTTCATGCTCTTGATCATCTGAAATATCATCTTCACCAGGTTGTTCTGAGGCACGATATTGTGGCTCTCCTAGGGTTAAGCTTTCAAGATCATCCTCGTCGTCATGCCGATAGTACTCCCCATTTGGGTCTATTGCTCCTTGATACGGCGTCTTAGGTTCATCAACGTGAACAGATTGAAACTCTAACTTTGCGATTTCATTTTCGTCTAAATTTACTTGATTCCACTGAAGGGCCTCTTTTTGATCTTGTTCACGCTTCAAAGATAGAGTATCTTTGGGGACGCCACCCTTGACCGGCGAAGAAATTGGGAGTGATCCATCACTACCTTGTCTGCTTGTCAATTGTGCATTTAACCTTGTGTTTTTTAGGACTTGTTGTCTGAACTCGGTCACTGATTCAGCATCGAAGGCTTGTTCTTCCTCTTCCTTAAGAGCTGACTTGTTTTTAAGAATTCCACCCATTGCGATAATATGGTTGCAGTTCTTTCCAATACCTGTATTAACTGAAACTACTTGAAAGACACCTGTGTATATAACGTATATGTTATAAAGTAGGGATAGGGGAGGGAGAAGTGGTTCTTATTATATGTCAACAATAAAGTCCTTACCCGGTCATAATATCAACGAAGCTTACACCCAACTAGTATGCAAAATTTACATATTTCGTACTAATTCCCCTCGACCACTATTGCTAAGGCTTCGAAACACTGGATAAATGATCGTAGATATACAGCTTGCACTTCCTAACCCTTATACAATGGGTTTTTGTGTTACGCGCAAAAGTGGAACGTAAATCCCAATGAAGTATGCGAAGAGCAAGCTGTTCGATAGGAGCATTTAAAAAAGCGCTTTTAAGTTCCATCTAGTATATTTTCTTCTTCTCATCAAAAGAGATGTCTCCTGCTCCAGTGTTGATCACTAATAGCAAGCCACCGATGATATTCAAGTTTTGGTAGAACTCGTATTTTAGGAAGTCTCTCTTGGCGCTGCCATAGAACCAGTAGTTATTCAATGTAATGTTGTAGAAGGCGAGAATTAGGCAAAGAACGATGGACGCAAACTTAGTTTTGTATCCAATGGCAATGCAAATTGTCCCAGCGATGGTTACAATTATTGTGAGCCAATTCTTTCCAAATGTAAAAGTAACAAACATGAGGATTATCAGAATTCTGCCCGCTAAAAGAAGATAACCTTTTGTCCTGCCATCCTTACTTGTTAACTCAGGAAGCATACCAAAAGTGATCCGATTCTTAACAATTGAATCACCAAATGTGATCAAAAGACCACCGATAACACTAAAGTTACGCAATACAAACGTAGATCCCGAGAAAAGCCCGTAAACAAAACCTTGCGAAAGGATGCATATACAAAGAATCCCAGTCGCATAAACAGTCTGCTTCCTCAGCAAAATCATCGTAGCACCAATCATCATAAATATTGCGACAACCATTAAGAACAGCACAACAAACATGTAGGGGAAGTGTCTAAAATGAGACAGGAAAAACACTTGCTCTGGCCATTGCGAAGCAATCCGAATTGAATCTTCATAAAAGGTTGCAACAATAAAAAAACGTGCAATAGTTGGAGTGTATGGCACAATTTTTTGAACTATAGGGTGATCTGTAAGATCTTCAATCTTTTTAGAGAACTGCTCAAACTTTTGGAACATTTCAGACTGCCCTGACCTCTTATTATATGTTGACGGGACAGGACTTGTATAAGGCTGAGCTGCAAATGCTGGTTTATCCGGCATACCGTTGTAGTTTTGACGTCTGTATGACATTTTTTAATAGGGATTCACTTTAAAATTTCTTTAATGCCTCTAGTAAAGTTCTAAGTAAGTATTCAGTTGACTAACGCTTCTCCCAGCAGCGTATACAGTTGCAATAGTCGTCAAATGTCAATAACTATAAAGTAATTTGAGTAGTTACCTTGGAAAATCGTTAAAATAAGTCAACGTTGCGAAAGTAACAATGCTGTTCAAGATTTATTTCACTATTAAGGGAGAAAAATTTACGGGATAATAAATTTAGGTTCGAACAAATTATAGTAAGAACAGACCTTTAAGTAGTTGCATTTGCTGTTTAAGGACCGGTTTCTAGTATTTAAGGTTTATGTACAATTATTTATGCTTTAGCAGTATCAGATGAAGTATGAGACCAAAGATGATGGAACCTTGCCCGAGTCAACAAGAGTCTTAGCAAGATCAGCCAAAACAGCCTTTGGTTGGTCCTTGATCTTGTTGGCAAGTTCAGATAGCTGTTCATCGTCAATGCTGTCCACAATCAATGAGACTTGTTCGTCAATAATAGTGGCTTTATCAGCATCGCCAAAGTAGTCAGCTTCTTTTGGCGCAGAACGAATTGCTCTCTTGTTCTTTTTCTTAGCGGCTTTGGCAGCTTCCTTAGCCTTCTTCTTGTCAACCTTGGCGGCTGCAGCTGCAGCTGCCTCTTCTTCGGCCTTTAACTTAGCTTCAGCTTCAGCTTTTGCTTTTGCCTCGGCTTCAGCTCTAGCTCCAGCTTCTCTTTCCCACTTCTTTCTCTCCTTCTCCTTCTTTTCTTCTTCCTTGAATTTTCTAATACGAGGATCCTCAAACATTGCTCTTTCAACAAGTTTGGCTAGACGAGCGTTGTCTGCAGTCTTCTTCTTGTTTCTAGCAGCAATGTTCTTTCTCTCTACGTAACGCTTGTGGTCTCTGTTGGAGGAGTCATCTGGGACTTCCTCATCCAAGAACTCAAATGATCTCCAAGAGTCAAATCTATTCCAGAAAGCGTAAAACTTTTCGACTTCTTCCTTTAGTGTCTCCATATTGCCTAGAGAAGGAACAGGCTGTTTCTTAGAGAATCTACTCTCGGCGTCAAAAACGGGACCCCAGGCCTCAAAAAAGTCGTAGGAAGTACCCTTCTTTGGAGGCAGGACATCAGCGTTAAAATCACAGGAGTCGTACTGAGCTCTCTTAGTGGTGTCGGTCAAGACCTCGAATGCCTTTTGAATAATTTTAAACAAGTTATCCTCTTCCAAGCCCACGCCAGAAGCAGACTTTTTGTCAGGGTGATGCTTCAACACTTGTCTTCTATGAGCTTTGATAATTTGAGTAGGAGTAGCTTTGTAACGAAGTTTGGATAGACCCATAGCAGCATATAAGTCTGCAGACTTCCAGTCTTTTGCTTTTATGTCTAATAATGACATATCAGTGAGCTCATCATCAAAGAGCAATTCATCAGGATCAACATTGGAGCCTTCAACTTCTTTAACATTTTGCTCGGCTTGAATTCTTTCAAATTCAGACCATGTGTGGTTTCTCAAGGTTCTTTGAGCATGGTGCATGAAATGTTTACCAACTGGTTCAATTGGACAACGAACAGGAGCGGATTTGTTGGCCGAAGAATTGATGGAAATTGATATATCGCTAGTTAATGGAGGAAGAGTTAACATTTTGCAGGATATAGCTATAGTTAATTTGTACTTAGTAGTTGAAGCTCATTACAAGTTTTAAGACATCTGAAAAAAAATTTTCTAATGGTAATAAAAAATCAAAATAATAGCGATGAGCACAATTTAAGATTAAGTTAAACACCTTCAAGTAATAGGTTACTAGGGATCATCTGCAAATTATAAGGAAAATGGAGGCGCAAAAGCAGGATCTAATAGTTTACAGCGATCATACGACCATTACACCGTCTCTGTTCAAAAATGGTACCCATAATATGATGCTAGTGTCGTATAGGAATGGTTCATCCCCTGTATGGCTTTTAAATGCGTTGCTAGAAGCGTTAGTATTTAGAGAACCGCTTTCTTTAAACGATACTACTTCCTCTTTTGATCGACGGAAGATAACTAACAAGCTTGCTAGCGTGGTTACCGTTGCTTCATTTATGCATAATACAAATTACTTTACAGATATGCTAAAGAAGTCCAAAATACCTAATTACTGCGTCAAATTGTTAGACTTTTGCACTGATTTTGTTCTGAACAATTTACAAAAATCCTTGGACAACGTACTACAAGCTGTATTACACCAATTCCCCGATAGCCCCGGGTCTGCAATCATACTGGAACAGCCAGAAATGCTAATGTCTCTATTCCATATATCTAGTGATGATCTACATTCTAAGTTGATCAGCCCTTTAATGAAGCGATGCTCTTTACTGATTTTGGTTACGTCTGTTGACGGATTTGATAGCAACGCAGCTGAATTTGACGGTGGAGATGTCATAGAGTTTGCGAGATTTCCAGTAACTGCATTCATGAAAAGCATTGTATGTCTTGGTTTAAAACCGCTGGATACCGGTAGAGCTAATGATGTTGCAGGAACTTTGAGAATCACATGCGGCGGCCTCCTACTAAACAATGCGGTTCACGTAGTGGAAACAGAGTACTTGTTCAACATTCAAAAAGAGACTACGAAACTGTTCTACAGATAAAGCAATTACTTTTCATTTGGAATTTTACATAGTTGGTTTGGAGAGGCTTGTGGATATAAATATGAATAAACTAGGTATTATTTTGTTGCCTTCTTTGCTTGATGATATCATCAATTGTATACTCGACTATGCAACGTGTTTTAATTAGTGGCAAAACTGGCCAGCAGCTTCGCTCGCCACATTCAATCCAGTACGGGATATTATCTAACTGTCCTTCGACGACTCTACTGAGGCTTAAAGACTTTAACTTAGGTACAATTGTGACTTCTGTCGCACTTCTGGGAATCTTCTCATCATCGGCAAACTTACTAACCCATCCCGACAATAAACCCAAATTACCGAGAACATCAAAGCGATGGCGCAACTCTAATGTTAAAATATGCTTTAGCTTTCGTTCAACGTGGTATTTGAGTTTGTATGCCAATGGCTCGACATCCTCCAGATTTAAGAGATGCTGTGGAGATACTCCTTGAAGATCATATCTTGGGTATGACTTGTAATAATAGTACTTGGAAGTCTTAATCTCATGTTTAAGATCTGATAACACCAGGGGGGCGAGATATGGTCTGGCCAACGACACAATAAAATTGTTTACATTGAACAACTCTGTTAAGCGAGTATACGGCGAAGACACGGTTCCATTCTCATTAACACTCCGCGGAGCAACGAACTTGACATTTTTGCCTTCTGGGAGATAATTAATTATTTTATTTTGTAGATCTTTGCATAGCAGTCTAGTGTCATCAGACAGTACTCCAGATCCAAGACTGCAATCTATGGCACTCGAAATTAACGTATTAGGGGCAGTAACATAATTTAGTAGAGGTGGACATGCATTGGGATCACTTGAATGTACCACAATATTCAGGATTTTGCCTGTACGCAAAAAAGCTTCCTCAAATGTGAGCTCTTTTACAATGTGTTTTTGAACAAAACGGATGAACAAAAATACATCCTTGGAATAACCCTTGTGGACAACATTTTCAATTAATGTCCCCAAGCTCAAATTCTGATCGATATTTCCGTACCCAGATTGCTTTAACAATGTGATGTCTTCCTTGATCAGCGTTAATAGCCTATCCTCATTAAAAAGCTCTTGCAACTGCTCATTAGTGAGTGTACCACAGAAACTAGCAATACAAGCGCCCATAGAACTCCCACTGAGTACATTCGGAAGTAGTCCCTGGAGGAGAAGGCCCTTAATTACCCCCAAATGGTAAAGTCCAAATAGCGAGCCGCCCTGTAACACTAAAGCCGTTGTCCCCAACGACGCCCTGCACCGCTGGAAAATCGATATCGGAACCTGCTCCGGCAGCTTACTTAAGTACCGCAAGTACTCTACTACCTTATCAAGATATATTTCAATCAGTAGTTTGGTCCCACATAGGGATTTTGTGAATAGCCGTTTGTCCAAAATACCCGCGAAGTTTCGCAACATTGTAGGCCCCACTGCCGTAAACTTTTGTACAAGAACAGCTGCGTTACCATTATCCAATGCTTCAGCAATCAATTGGTACTGCTCTAAAACCAAATGGAAATCATACCTCTGCGATGCAAAATTTCGCCGCCATAAGTCGGCCCCTGTGATCTCATCGACCAATTTCGCTTGCTCATACCACTCCTTAAAGGAACTACAGTTATCCAATTCTGCAATAGCATCTTGATAAACAGAACGTGAGACTGGTCTCATTGATGTGAATAACTTCTCACACCAAAACTTGTACGTATCGACAATAACCTGTAGCACGGCCCAAACTGTCTTAGGCACATGATTTAACAATGCATATAGCAAAGTTAGCAGATAGCGGTACATAGGCATTAGAATTAGTATTAATTAAAAGGCTGTGCAAAGCAATCAGAAGCTTCGAAACTTCTAATCTTCCTTCCGTAACAGTTAACGTTTTGTATATGGTGTATGGTGACCCCGTTGTTGAATTCTGTAGTTCGTGAGGCTACATAACCAGTGCTTATCTCATTATCTACGAGTATGATATCGTGCATAATGATGGAATCTTATATTTTTATTAGACGCGGGTGGCAAAAGGGTTATTATATCTGAACATCCCCTCGATCTTCAACAGTTGTTAGTTGTTTGACTCAATCGGGCTATTACAGAGTTGAACCATGTTCAGGAACAATTATGATGGTGATACTGTTACATTTTCGCCCACTGGGCGTTTGTTTCAGGTCGAGTATGCGTTAGAAGCTATTAAACAGGGTAGCGCGACTGTGGGATTGCGCTCGAAGAAATACGTCGTTTTGGTAGCGCTGAAGAGAAATGCAGACGACCTTTCGTCGTATCAGAAGAAAATTATCAAATGTGATGAGCATATGGGCTTATCGCTTGCTGGTTTAGCTCCTGATGCTCGTGTTCTTTCGAACTATCTAAGACAACAATGTAATTACTCGCAGCTAGTATACAACAGAAAACTATCCTTAACAAAGGCGGGTCACCTGCTCAGTGATAAAGCTCAAAAGAATACGCAGTCGTATGGAGGTAGACCCTACGGTGTAGGGCTATTGTTGGCTGGCTATGACAACAGCGGTGCACATTTACTTGAATTCCAACCTTCTGGTAATACGCTTGAACATTACGGAGCTGCTATTGGGGCGCGGTCGCAAGGAGCTAAAACCTATCTTGAGAGAGTTATGGAGGAGTATGTCGAGATTGAAGATGCGGATCAATTGATTAAACATGGCGTTGAAGCGCTGAAGCATTCCTTGAAGGACGAAACTTTGAGTTCCAAAAACCTTTCCATTGCCATTGTTGGAGAAGATATACCTTTTACTATATACGATGGTGAAGCGGTTACACAATACCTATAGAAGTTGTATGTTAGTCCAATTACATAACTGTACATTATCTCTCACTTAGATGAGTGGTGTCTTTTGACTTTTAAAATAAAGGCATGTGACCAATTTTTACGGAGCCATAACGCTTTCCTGAACACGGGAACATCAACCACTTACTCATCACCTACTAGAACGGACAGAATTAAAAGAACACAGGTCGGATTGTTGTTATGAATAGGTTACTGCTGTTGGCTCCAACGAGGCCATCGTCACGCCTACTTCTGAGCAAACGATATCCTGTTTCATTAAGTAACTTGTCTACAAAACGATCAATCAGTTGGCATCGGACTGTTTTATTCCAAAAATGTCAAAATATATGGGACAAATCTAAAACAGAGAATATTTCGTCTAACGGTAAGTCAATTGTTAGCCAGGTAGATACGCCGAAACCGCCTGTGGTTAATCAGGCCGCTAAAAACCCGGCCCCTAAAAGTAATTCCAAGACGCCTACAATTTCTGAGTTAAGAATTCTGCTGGACTTATTCAAGTATATATGGCCTAAGGGAAATGTTAAGGTTAAAAGTCGTGTTGTGATTGCTATTGCGTTGCTAGTTGCAGGTAAGCTTTTGAATATTCAGGTGCCATTTTTCTTTAAGAGCGTAGTTGATTCTATGAATGTCGAATGGAGTGACGCTGCGACAGCGATTCCACTTGTTACTATGATCACGATTCTCTCATATGGTGCTGCGAGGTTTGGATCTGTGCTGTTTGTTGAACTGAGGAATGCTGTGTTTTCTAAAGTTGCACAGAGTGCAATCAGCCAGGTTTCACTACAGACATTTCAGCATTTGATGAAATTGGACCTTGGATGGCATTTGAGTAGACACACCGGGGAATTAACAAGGGCGATGGATAGAGGTTGTAAAGGTATATCATACGTTCTTGGTGCGATGGTTTTCCATATAATACCAATAACATTTGAGATCTCCGTTGTGTGTGGCATTTTAACGTACCAGTTTGGAGCATCTTTTGCAGCAATTACATTTTCGACCATGTTACTATACTCTATATTTACAATTAAGACTACATCTTGGAGAACGCAGTTTAGAAAAGATGCTAATAAGGCAGATGGAAAGGCTGCAACGGTTGTGTTGGATTCTTTGATTAACTTCGAAGCAGTGAAGTATTTTAATAACGAAGGTTACTTGGCTCAAAAGTATCATAAATCTCTTCTTTCCTATCGCGACTCTCAAATCAAAATTGCACAGTCTTTGGCGATATTGAATTCAGGACAGAGCTTGATTTTTACTGTCGCTTTGACGGCTATGATGTACATGGCAAGTAACGGTATCATGCAGGGCTCACTAACGGTGGGAGATTTGGTGCTAATAAACCAGTTGGTTTTCCAGGTCTCAATGCCATTAAATTTCCTTGGTAGCGTGTACCGTGATCTGAAACAATCGTTGATAGATATGGAATCGCTATTCAAGTTGCAAACTAATAAAGTCAAAATACAGAATTACGAAAGACCACTAATGTTGCCTGAAAATATTCCTCATGAAATCAAATTTGAAAATGTGACGTTTGGATATGATCCTCAACGCCTGATCCTAAAAAATGCTACCTTTACGCTCCCCGCGGGTAAGAAAACTGCTATTGTTGGTTATTCTGGGTCAGGCAAATCTACCATCTTAAAACTTGTGTTCAGATTTTACGACCCGCAGCAGGGCAGAATATTGATCGACGGTAAGGATATCACTACCATCGATCTCAATAACTTACGGCATAACATTGGAGTTGTACCCCAGGATACGCCTTTGTTTAACGATACGATCTTGGAAAATATAAGATTCGGAAAGATCGATGCTACGCAAGAGGAAATTGACAAAGCCATAGAGAAGGCCCAGCTATCAAGGCTAATAGCTAACCTTCCATCCGGAACGAACACTATTACTGGAGAACGGGGCCTCATGATCAGTGGTGGAGAGAAGCAGCGGTTAGCAATTGCTCGTGTGCTTCTAAAGGACGCTCCAATTATGTTCTTCGATGAGGCTACTAGCGCACTAGATACTTATACCGAGCAAGCCGTACTGAAGACCATAAAAGAAAACTTTACTGATGGCAGTAAAACAAGCGTTTTCATTGCTCATCGGCTGAGAACAATTGCTGACGCTGACAAGATTATTGTGCTGGAAAAAGGAGAAGTCTTGGAAGAAGGAACTCATATCTCTCTCTTAAGCAAACCCGATTCAAAATACAGTAAACTATGGAATATTCAAGAGAATGTAAACTCTATCGAGAAGAGTGAACCATTATAATAAACTTCTAAGCTTCGACAATCGATTTTAACTATTACTGCTAATACTCTCCAGGGTTAGGAGAACTTTCCTATAATATTTAGTAAAGATGAACGGAAACCGCACCCAAGCATCGATAGAATTTTCCTAAGTCTTTGTAAACTGCACGTTACTTAAATATTTTATATCGTTTTCAACATCAAGTAAGTGACAGTTTAAAATACTGAAAAATTTTTTAAATATATTTCTGACTTCTTTGAGATGACTCTGCTAAATATTAATAGTTAAGAGTACAGCTATTAATTAGGAATGTATTGCAAGTCCAGTTGAAGACACGAATTAGTACCTTTATCTAACATCATATTATTGAGGTGAGACATTTTTTGAGGTTTTATTTTGCTCAAGATAAGAGACATATTTGGTTAAAACACAATTTGTAGATCAAAATGTGTGGAGTCCTAGGTATTGCTTTGGCTAATCAGTCGAAAGTAGTTTCACTTGAGTTGTATGAGGGCTGTCACTTCTTACAGCATAGGGGACAAGACGCAGCAGGTATTGCTACATCTGGACCTGGTGGCCGTCTGTACCAATGTAAAGGTAATGGAATGGTTCGCGATGTCTTCACTCCAGCTAGAATGAAGGGTCTGATTGGTTCTATGGGTATTGCTCACTTGCGTTATCCAACTGCAGGGTCGAATGTGAATTCAGAGGCGCAGCCTTTTTATGTTAATAGTCCATATGGTATTTGTATGAGCCACAATGGTAATTTGGTGAATACTGCAGCTCTAAGGCGTCATCTTGACGAGGATGTTCATCGTCATATCAACACTGATAGTGACTCCGAAGTACTATTGAACATTTTTGCATCAGAGCTCGAAAAATACAACAAGTATCGTGTTAATGACCAAGACATTTTCCATGCTTTAGAGGGCGTTTACGATAAATGTCGTGGTGGGTATGCATGTGTTGGTATGTTAGCTGGGTATGGCTTGTTCGGTTTCAGAGACCCAAATGGTATTAGGCCGCTATTGTTTGGTGAAAGGGTTAACAGTAATGGCACCAAGGACTACATGTTGGCATCTGAAAGTGTTGTGCTGAAGGCACATAACTTTACTAATTACCGCGACCTTTTGCCTGGTGAAGCAGTCGTTATTCCAAAAAATTGTTGTGAGCCTAGTTTTAGACAAGTCGTCCCAAGCAATTCTTATAGACCAGATTTATTTGAGTACGTGTACTTTGCTCGTGCTGACAGTGTCTTGGACGGTATTTCAGTCTACCACACCAGACTTCAAATGGGTATTAAACTGGCAGAAACTATCAAAAAGCAAATTGATTTGAAAGAAATTGATGTGGTTGTATCCGTTCCAGACACTGCAAGGACTTGTGCTATCCAATGTGCCACTCATCTCCAAAAGCCTTACCGTGAAGGTTTTATCAAGAATAGGTACGTTGGAAGAACCTTTATCATGCCTAACCAAAAAGAGCGTGTATCTTCTGTCCGCCGTAAATTGAACGCCATGGATTCTGAATTTAAAGGAAAACACGTCCTTATTGTCGATGACTCCATTGTCAGAGGTACCACATCAAAGGAAATTGTCAACATGGCCAAGGAAGCTGGAGCCACTAAAGTCTACTTCGCATCTGCTGCTCCAGCAATCCGTTATAATCACATCTATGGTATTGACTTAGCTGATACTAAGCAGCTTGTCGCTTACAATCGTAATATCGAACAGATAACCGAAGAATTGGGCTGTGATATGTTATTCTACCAGACATTAGAAGATTTAATTAGTTGCTGTAAAACGGACAAGATAACAGAGTTCGAGGACGGTGTTTTTACCGGTAACTATGTCACTGGTGTTGAGACGAATTACCTTGAAGAAGTTGAAAGAGCTAGAGCTCTCGAAGCCAGCGACTCAAGTGACATTAAAGCAGACTTTGATATAAGTCTGTACAATTCTGGAGACTACTAACTCCCTAAGGACAGTTTTTAAAATCTATTTTTTTATATTAAAACTTTATAGCAAGAACGCATCAATAAGTGAAGGTCAAAAAACTTGATAGATAGTCTGGTATAAGTTTTAATAATAGCCTCGCCACTTTACGTAGTTTTATACTCCCTCTGTTATTTAAACATGATCTTGTGTTTAGATATATATCTGTTCATTAAGCTTTTATTCTAAAAATTCGTTAAGACTTAAACTTTTTATTTAAATAGCTAAGGTAACAACCATCCAGTTTAGAATCGCACTAAATAGTGTGCCAATACTATAATATGCAAACCTGGAGGGAACTATTAGAGACTAATAATGACCAATTAGATTATACAAGGGCTGTTACTTATGTTATATGTTGTCAAAACAAAGATACTTTAAACCAATTCCTCTCTCAATGCTGGAAGATCGAAGAAAATGAGATGGTTACAAACCTAGAGCCGCTAGGTTTCTTTACCAAAGATATTGGCTCTGAAGATGAGCGGTTAACTGTGAATGTTTACTATGTGCGAAGTCCCTTAAGTGTGCAGCTTTTAAAGTATCTAAAGGTGTTCGGAGAAGATATAGATCTCGCGGAAGCTAGGTGGGTTTGGTTAATGGACTGGATCCGCGATGATAAAAGGCACTGGCTAAGGAACATGGCCACTTCAGTTGCCGCTCTTGCAGAGGTAGGCCTTGAAGTCCCTCCAGGAGGTTCCGTGGCGGTTATGTTAAGCCCAAGCCACGTGCTCCAGCTCGAACGAAACACCATGCTCTGGAACTCGCGTAGGCTTGACATGGTACACCAGAGCATTCGTGCAGCTTGCTTGAAGAGCAAGTCCTCTCTGGTTACCTTCGATCCTGATGACGCTCCAGAACTTGACACTCGCGCCGTACGCAGCCTCATTCAGAACACACTATACAAGAAAGACCCGGAGATGGCCAGCCTCCACGACCTTTTTATCCCATATGGAACCGACTCCGTCGGTAAGATCTGTACTATTTCCCCTGAGTTTCCAGTAGATGCTGTTTTCGATGAAGAGTTTATCGCTGGCACCTTCGAGGCCACGATAACTGCTGGACGAGACCCTATCGCCACTTTAAATTCACCAGACCAGCATTCAGAGGCCTCATACTGGTCTTTTGATCTCCAGAAACGCTTGGCGCAACTGTACAAGCAACAAGATTGCAGTAGCAAGTCCCACGCCTCAACACATCACAGGTTTCACAAACTACAGACAGAAGACTACAATTATCAATTTAAACTACCAGAAAATATACCAGCAGTAAGAGATCGATCAATGCCAAGATCACCAGTAGCAGATAGCCCACACCATGATACCTTAGAATCTGTCTAAATATCCGTTCTTTTAAGCCGTACAGAATAACAAAATCTCTTTTGACACAAAAAATTTGAAACAATCATCAACGCTAACCAGGCGGACAGATTAGTTCTGAACAGTTGCGGGTTAGTATTTATACAAACTACTTTTGATCCCAAGGAATTTTTTGTTGAATCGGTACAATCCCATTATAAAAGGTATTACTATTATCAAGGACTAAGTTGTCACTGTTTTTTCGCTATTACTTTATTCCGTGTATTTTGCTAAATCTAACCGCTTCGTTTTCCTTAAGTGGGCCATATATTAGATTCGCTTGATTTTGATCTAATCTGGATAGATATCTTTCACTCATATCACTTCAATTCACTGCGATCAACTCAATCCAGCCCGAGCGATCCACCATCCTAGATAGGTATTGATACACTGAGCTACTAATATTCCACGTTTGTGACTTTATAATTATAGACTATAGTTCCCTGCAGTATTGATTCAGTTATTCTTTGCAAATAACTATAACAGAAACGAAGATACAATATTTTAGTCCACTATTAAATGCAGCCCTTTCCAGTGTATTCTGCGTCACCAGTTACATCTCCTACGAAGCCGGATCTTCAACATAACCCTAAGGTGGACCAGGAACAGCAGTATATGACATCTGCGCTGGATTTGGTGGTACCTGGGGGAGCGGAATTCCCAAAGAAATCTGTGCGATCTCAAGTAGCAAGGTTGAGTATTTCAGAAGCAGATATTGCTAAGAATGATCTCGTTGCTAAGCTTTCAGGAGGATCTCAGGTTGAATGGCAAGAGACAAATATGTGCTCTACGGCTACATCAACGATAGTTGCGAGTTCTAGTGCTAACGGAGGCACTGCGATCAGTTCTGGTTCTGCAGACCAGAACTTAACGGGATCGAAGAGAAGGAGAAGAAGGTCAAGTGCGTTGCATAATTCCTTGGGTAAATTGAAGCAAGGGAATTCCAGCTCTTCATCGTTAGCAGTTCCCAATAAGAAAAAGAAGGCATCCAAACCCGTTGCTTTCAAGTTGAACGAGAAGGCCAACCAGAAAAAACCTTTATCAATTAAAGATATTAGAGATTTGGTTCAGTACATATTTCATGATACAAACAATTCACCCAACTGGATTACCATAGAAAACAGGGCTGCTTTAAAGCAAGTAATTGTATTGTTTACCCCTGGCCTTCTCCCAGAGGATTTTAACCTACCGAAAGATTCGACATTTAACGAGAATTTCCAATTGTTACGCACGAATCACTTTAGATCCATAGACACAAACGAACAGATGTGCAAGCAAATATATAACATACCGTTATCTGCTCCAGGTTCTAAATGCTCCTTGTTTTCCGCGTATAACTCCTTTGTTAATGTCGGGCTAAGCAAGAAGGAAAGGTTTGCCAAACTTGAGCAATTGAACAAGAAGAAGATTACTGTTTACGATTTGCTTATGAACATTGATGATTTGTTGTATAACAACTACCCGATCCACTTAGACACACCTGGTTTAATAGACGATTACAGAAACGTCTTAGCGAAGAAATACCAAACCGATGTAGAATACAAAGGTTGGGTTGACACTGTTGAATTTGAACATGACGGTTGCCATACATTTGCACTCGATTGTGAAATGTGTCTATCTGAAAATGGTTACGTTTTGACTCGCGTCAGCGTCGTGGACTTCGAGTGTAATTTAATTTATGACCGTTTGGTAAAGCCTGACGTCCCCATTGTTGACTATTTAACCAGGTATAGTGGAATAACCGAAGAAAAATTAATAGGCGTAACGACTAAGTTAGCCGATGTTCAGCAAGATCTTTTGAAGATGATAAGTTCCAAGGATGTCCTTATAGGACATTCCTTGCAATCAGACTTGAATATCTTAAAAATGCGGCATCCAACGGTCATCGATACGTCCATAATTTATGAGCATAAGGCAGGTCCTCCATTCAAGCCAGCTTTAAAATATTTGGCTGAAGAATATCTAAAAAAACAAATTCAAAATAATGACGCCAATGGTCATGATTCTTTTGAAGATGCTATGGCTTGCATGGAACTAACAAAAATGAAAATAGTTAATGGTTTAACCTTTGGAGTTGGTATTAATACAGAAAGTTTATTCCAGCGATTAACAAGGCAAGGAGTTAAATCTATTACATTAAATGATTCTACATCTCGTCAAGGGCAGCTGATCAAGCCTCCTGCCGGCCTAGAAACCTCCTTAAGGTGTGAAGATGATGAAGATGTCATACAAGGTATCCTTGAAAATATAAATGGCGGGAACCTATTTGTGGGCAGGATGAGAGAATTAGAGTATGCCAGAGAGTTCGTCAAATCAAAAACAGAGGATCAAGGGATCAAATCTGTAGAAGAAGCCACAAAGAACTTAGGTGATAGATTACAACGATTGTATGCAGCATGCCCGGCGTCTACAATGATTATCGTCTGTTCTGGTAACGGGGACCCACGAGATTGGGTAAAGTTGATGGAAGAATTTAATGAACTGAACAAAGAGGAAAAGGCAACTGCCAGAAAGGAAAGGGAAGCAGAGATACAGAATGCCGTTTCCAAAGCCAGAGACGCCGTTACTTTGCTAATGTTGAAGCAGTAATTCCATTCATTTCTTTTATAATTCCCATCAGCAATTATGTATAGATATATATATATTTATAGGGTTTTGTTGTTTTCGAACTACAATGATATCCTGTTTTATATCTATTTTCATTATGTTGTGTATCTACATACTATTCTACATATATGTAATGAAGTCAATCCATACTAACGTCTCCATCACCATCTTGAGCATTGGCATCTTTTGATCCTTCTGTATTAGCGGGTGTACTTTCTTCAGATGCTTTCGTGTCTTTCGTGTCTTTAGTGTCTTCAGTACTAGCAGGTTTCTCCGTTTCCTTTTTAGAGACTGTATCTGAACTAGAAAATCCTGGTATCGATTCTACACCTCCAACTGCACCTCTAATATCATCCATTGTCAATCCAGATGCGGGTTTGTTCGTAGAACTAATTTGGCTTGGGACTTTTCCCCCATCTGAAGCCCTAAACCGGTCATATAAATTCAAATCTAGATAATCCTGATCATCATCCAAACCGTTACTACTATCAGAAGCTTCGTTATTCACTTTTGGAACTCTTTGCCATCTCTTGAACTGGAAGTCGTAGTTTTCTTGATCGTTTTCGTCTTCATTCTTGGGAGGCGAACACCAATCGTAACGCCAAAGCTTTACTGAGCCGGAATGACCTGAGAGTCTGCTAGCTTGATCTATGACTGACATTATAAGTTAATATCAACTCTAATGAGCAATTATTTTTAAATTTGTATGTTTACTGCATGTTCTTCTTCTCACTAGTTAATCTTTCATAAACTTTAACTCTCAAAATAATGTTGGTAACTATCGCTTTACGGAAGCACGGTATATTAGGCAGCGTTAAAAGAATAAAAGAGGCCTAGAGACTGGATTGGAATGTCTGATGAACAAAACGCTAACAAGGTGTCAGATCGTAACCCTCAAAAGGATTTGTCTAATGAGGATGACGCCTATAATGCAATTTTTAACGGTGAATTTGGTGCGTTAGAAATCGGTACTTATGTTAGTTCTCAAGGCCATGATGGTGAAACAGAACATCTACCTGATGCGATTGATTTTGAAGATGAGGATGAGTTGGCAGATGAGGAACTTCCAGAGGAACAGGAAGCCATTGGTCGAGATGCTGGACCGGATGGTGGAAATGACGATTATTTGACGATAATGGATGATGCGGGAGGCATTGATTACCAGGGTAATAATGCATTATTTATGGGAGTTCATGATGATAATAGCAATGGGTTCGTGAATGAGCATGGTGAATATAATGAGTTCTCTGATGAGCAGCAACGGGAACTTGAACATCAAAAACAGCAAGAGCAGGAACGAATAGCTCAAGAAGAGCAAATGCTAGTAAGATCGTACTTTCCTCACCTCCGTGGCGGAAAAGTTCTGAAATTGACTAAGATAGTTCCCAAACCTATTGCGGAATACCAGTGGCAGCGTAATTTGTATTTATCTAACAGAGTTCTGAAGCCACTTATACCTCTAAAGATAAGGTTTGAAGTGCAGCAGGACACAAGGAGGATGTTTAAGGCAAAGGGTAAGACCTGGCAAACTTCTTCTACCTACTTGAAGAAGAAGAAGAAGAAAGGTATTGTTCATATTAGTATTGATGAGATTTATCCTTTACACGAGGAAAAAACGGACAAGACTGATTCTGGCGATGTTATTCCTGAAGATCTACTAGTTGTTGCAGACGAATGGGACTACAAGAACATGATAGGTGAGGTGGAACCAGAGTCACGCCCTAGTCGTGAGTTATCTGTCTCTACGCCGTTGTTTGATAATAAGGTTTTTGATGATCCTCGCGATTGGGATTGGGACGAATCTGACCTTTTGGAGGGTAAGTTGACCAACCTGAGGTATCCATTGGACATGAATGACGAAAGATTACTATTCTCTAAAAGAGTCGATTCGAATTCCAGGGCCCAACCGTTAGTGTTTAACGAGAAGCAGTTAATTTCCAAATTTAATATATCTAACGATGACAAGTATAAGATTCTGAAAGAGAATTATCAGACGAAGATCAGGTCTACAATTTCTAACTTAAGCATAGAACATTCGCAGCCCGCTACAAGGCTCCAATCACCATTTTACAAGGTGCTTTTACCTAGGGATCAATTACGGCACTTTCATAGAAGCCATTTTGGCCACAGCATACGGCCAGGAACAAACATTGTATTTAGCAAGATTAAAGTCAGAAAACGTAAGCGGGATAAAGGTAAGGATGTCAAGGAAATATATGCTCATAGTTCAGACTTGACTGTAGGTGATAGCGTTCCTGTATTTTTAATGGAATATTGTGAACAGCAACCTGTTGCGTTGTCTAAGTTTGGTATGTCAAGTAAGCTCATTAACTATTACAGAAAGCGTAGTGAGCTAGATACTTCAAGACCGAAACTATCTGTGGGGGAAACGCACGTATTAGGTGTACAGGATAAGTCGCCATTTTGGAATTTTGGGTTTGTAGAACCAGGAACTATCATCCCAACTTTATACAATAATATGATCAGGGCTCCTGTATTCAAGCATGAGGTATCTAGAACTGATTTTTTGATTGTGAAAAGTACAGGTAACTCTTGCGGTACCCGTTTTTATTTGAGGCATATCAATCACCTATTTACCGTGGGTCAAACTTATCCTGTCGTGGAAATACCCGGTCCTAACTCCAGAAAGGTCACTTCCATGGGCAAAAACCGGTTAAGAATGGTTGTTTATAGAATTCTAAACAAATCACCTGAGCATCGTTTACTTGTGAAGCAAGTTGCAAGACATTTTCCTGACCAAAATGACATGCAAAATAGACAACGTCTAAAGGAATTCATGAAATATCAGCGAGACGGAGACGATCAAGGCTTTTGGAAGTTAAAAGAAGGTGAAGTGTTACTAGATAATGAAAATGTTAAGAAAATGATATCACCTGAAGATGTATCTTTAATTGAGTCAATGTATGCTGGCCAGCAGTTCCAGGATGATACAGATATGTACAATTTTAATGCAAAATTGCGAAACTTGGAAGAGAATTTAATCCCATGGGTTGCTACCAAGAACTTCTTGAATGCTACTCAGATGCGTGCGATGATCCAAATACATGGAGCAGGTGATCCAACAGGGTGCGGGGAAGGGTTCTCTTTCTTGAAGACATCAATGAAAGGTGGTTTTACAAAGTCTGGTGAAGGTGAACAACAGCCGCAAGTCACTGGTGGGCATAGTTACAACGTTGCTCAACAGCAGAAAGCTTATGAAGAAGAGATCAGTAAAACCTGGTACAAGCAGGCGAAGTCTCTGGGGATCCAGAATCCTTTCGAGGAACTTGATGATCCAGATGTTGTGAATAAAACTAATAAGAGAGTACTTGCAAGGAGAGATGATGACAAGGTTCTGAAGATTGTACGTAAAACGAGGGACAAGAACGGAATTATACAAAGGCAAACTGCTGTCGTGCGTGATCCACGTGTGATCCACGCATACTTACGAATCTACGAAAAGAGAAGAGAAGAAGCCGAGCGTAACCTTGGTCTTGAGGAGTTAATGAATGACAACATTGACTTGGTAACTGGAGAGAATGACGAAGAAAGACAACTGAAACAGAAGAAACTCCTAGAAGAACAATTGGCCAAGCTAGAGAAATCCAAGGAACGTCGCCAAGCGCGTAAAGCCGCAAAGGAGAAAAGTAAAGACGGAAAAGTAGGAAAAGTCAAAAATACACCTAGACGCTGTGCCACTTGTGGCGCCATTGGTCACATTAGAACCAACAAGTCCTGTCCAATGTATAACGGTGGTGTCGCAGCCAACGCCAACGCCAACGCAAGCAGTGCACTTAGCGGCTCCGCGACACCATCTAACATTGCTAATAGTTCTAATTCAGTGTCAGCAACTCTTCAACCTCCCTCATTTGAGCCTTAATGAAACCTCTCACATATTAAATTCATTTCAATACAACTTACATATTTACAACTTGACATACTATAATGTAAACATGGAACAGTACATATTCGGCTGCAAATGTGGATATAGAATAAATGCACGCTATCTATAAGTGAAATACTGTCGCACCGTCTTGAGCACATTGCTCTAACAGCAATTCCTCATCATCATCATACGCTGCATATGCAACGTAACCTGCTGGTCCCTTCTTTCCTTTATCTGGATAGTGAATGGATCCCACAGCACGGTTCTCAACTAAACAAAACGAAGCAGGCTGTAAGTTGGGGTCATAATCACGAGTAATTTTCCTCAATATAGTTTTAATCTCTCCCCTTTTATCACAAGAGGAACTTCCCACGGCATATATCATGTTCATAGATGTAGCTTCTGCAACAGGTTCACTAATAGTAGTGCAATGAAAGTATTCATAGTTTAATCGAGTACTATATTTAAACAACTCAATAGCACCAAGGACTGATAAAAGGATGCCCATATAATAGAGCAAATTGATATAATTATTAACCTGTATCATGACCTAGCTTCAATAGCTTTTAAACGCAGATAGGTAAACAGAGGTAAAATGGAATTAGTAATAGATTATGTTCAGTCAGCGTTGGTTGTTAAGGGAACAAACGCAGAAAGACAAAAAAGATAAATTAGAAGTACCTTATAGTACCTTATACTATCTCTAACCCTAGATTTTAATAAATTTTCGAAATCAAGCTATGTTTGGGTGAAAAAAAGGATCTGAGAGATCGTTAACATTATTTAAAGAAAACGCTACTGAAAACGTTTGCAAAATATCCAAATAACTACAGATAATGAAAGAGTAACACACTTCCTATAGGAATATAAGAGCTTAGCATAATAATATATTGAATTATATGGAATTGAGAGTCTTTTGGCTCACTCGGACAAGTTCTTTTAACTAAGAGCGGTCTGAATTATCACCAAAAATTATGACCCGGCTATCTAAATAAGCAAGTTACAAATCGCTAAAATTAACATCGAGTAGCAAATCATAGATAATTAATGTTATCAGGGAGCCGAAAGGGCGATATCATAAAGGAAAATGAAGGAAGGACATTGGAACCTCTCATCATGAAGAAAGAATGCAAACAAATATAACTCAAGACTTCAAAGCATAATCACCGCTCAACCAAGCATTTAACATGGATAAAGAGTGCCTAGGTTGGTCGTATGGAACCATATGGCCTCCATCGTAAATTCTCAAGAAAGTGAAGTGCTTGTAGTTCTTGACCTCTCCGGCCTTCTCACCATCAGGAGACCAGTCCTGTAATGGCTGAGAGGCATATTCTGCAGTGTACCTCCATGGCAACGCGTCCGACCACGCGTGATTACCCAACCAGTTGCAGATAAAGTCCTTGTCACCAGCGTACAAAAGGACTGGCAAGCCCTCGTCCAACAATGCAGTGACGTATTCATGGTATGGCTTCATCCAATCACCGGCTAACAAAAAGTTCCTGTTGATATCTGTGTTACAACCCTCAAAGTAATCAACTTCGGCACCAACAGCTTCCATTACCTCAGGCATGTTCAAGTAATCACTCATGTATTGTAAGTCATCATAACAAAGTTGGCCATGACATTCCTTTCTAACATCGTAAACGTTTGTACCCGTTCTTTGGAATGGAACTAACTGAGCACCGTTACAGTAGATAGAGGCGGGAACACATGTCCAGACACTCCTTGTAGTATAACAAGACTGAATCAAAGTTAAACAACGTGGTAAAGTATCATTCATGGACTTACATTGGTCCTCGCTCAAAACTGAAGGTGCGCCACCTCTTCCACACGCCATTGGCTCGTAATAGCTATATTGTGTTAAAGGATCAGTTAGGCCATTTCCAATCATAACGGAGCTTAAGTTAAAAGAACGTTCACTTTCTGGGTGAGATAGAATTTCGGACGCAAATACAGGAATGTAATGACCAGCATAAGATTCACCTGCAATGTGGAACTTTTGACCGCTTTGGTACTCTGGGAACTTTTCAAAGAACAACTGCAAGAAGGCATATACATCCTTACCGGCAGCACGGGTGCTAGAAACACCAGAAGTGGAGTAGGAGTAACCAACGTTAACAGGCTGGTCCAAAAAGATCACGGAAGCGTTGTTGTTCCATGAGTATGGGTTTTTGACTAGCTTGAGGTTAGAATCGACAGAGGATGGACCCAATTCGAAGAACAAGCCTGTCAACGATGAGCAACCAGGTCCACCATTCAACCATAGAATAACTGGGTCTGTCTTTGGATCGTTTCTAGACTCAAAAAACCAGAAGAAAAAGTGCTTGTCTTGTTCCTCAACATCCAAGTATCCCGAATATTGTTTTACTTTTGAATCAACCCCCAAAACAGCTGGATTCGTAATTTTTTTACCTCTCAATAGATAGTTACCTAATTTTTCTGAAGATTCGCGGAAGTCCCACTTGTCATGCTTTCTGACCTTAGCTTTAGGCTCTGAAAAGAACTGCAACTTAGGCTGGCCATCTGGAAGCCAGCTAGGAAGATCCTTCCATAATTGTCTCATATTCTCCGGTATCAACGAGGCCGCCTGCGCCGGTAGCCCGAATTTTTCCACAGAATCGACAAGCGAAGCAAAATCATTTAGAACACCCTGAACATGGGCGGCAGTCGCGGCACCAGCGGTTAATAACGAAAAAAGTAGTTTGGTTTTCATAACTCCTCCTAATACCTTGCGACTGGTTATTTTTATTGTTTTTAGGTTGTTGCAGTTTTATAAGTAACTAGTTTCCAAATTCCTTATGTTCTTTTTAAAGTGAGTAACAGTTAGCAACAATCAATACTATCAACAGAGTCAAAGTTGACAAACTCTCTTTTCTTATCAGTAATCACCTCAACTTCTAAAGCTCTCTTTATCTTTTATACAAAATGAAGAGTCTTAGTTATATTAAAGCCTATAGTTTTCTTTTATTATATTAAAGCCAATGGGTCTTCTTTATTATAATAATCCTGAGCGAAGTCCTTTGTTTTGGATTTTGAATGGGGGATTTTTCCTAATAAAATCCTTTTAAACTTTAAATAAATTTGCCACCCCCTTTCGATTGTAGTTGTTTTAAAAAAGCGCCTTTTTTTTTCCTGCCAAGTTTAGGTTATAATGGCGATAGGTAATAATAAAACCAAATCAATCTTTTTTCCTATCTAAGGCTATCAGGAAATTTAACTAATTTAAGGGATAACAGCGGACCTCAACCACAATATTGAATGTTGCGTAACTATGTTTTATTAATACTTTATAAGTAAAGTTCGGACTAAATATATACGAAGTCTGTATTACATTTTATATTTAGTTGCCATATAAAATAGTTTTAGGAGTGGGGGTGCTATTACTGCTTATCAGGGATATGAAAGTATTTTCGATTTTTAATTTCATACCCTGATAAACATTACGAATTGTAGTTTTTGTAGCGCTTTTTGTAAATATCAACTTTAACGACCGTAATAATTGCACCTCAGAGTTTCAGATGTAGGTCGAGGCATAGTTTCAAGACATCTTCTTGTTGGAAAGATACGGGATAGCGGAGATGCAGTGACAGGTCTTTGTGTAGTTTATTACAGTTTAAGTACATAGCAACATACTAAGATGCTCGGTAGGCCAATACTGCCGGGTTGCTGCGACATATGCAAGTTGTACGTGACAGTAGCGGGATCTTAACGGTGTAGCAGCACTTGCGACAGCTTGGGTTGCGAACTGGAACCGGTTGCATTGTTCACGTGCAAGATCACGTGAGAGTGGATATCGCGATTGACGGCACGTGACGGAGCCAAAATTTTTCTATTGTACAGTGTAAATAGAATATCCTCCGTTAGAAAAGTTGGCTAGTATTATAAGGCCACAGCAGCGAAAACGTCCGGAACTGTCCAGTACAACAGATGAAGAACTTGCAACACGTACCTGATGTGCTTCCGTCTAGTATTCCACTGCCAGAGAGCGTGGTTACAGCTACATCGTATATTTGGTACTTTCTGCATCAGGGTTGTGTCAGAATTCCCGGAATGCGGTACGTGATGGATTACATTGCAAAGTCACATCAAGCCGACCCCTACCGCACAATGGTCGAGATTGGCCTAATAATTTACGGTTTAGTGTACTATTTAAGCAAGCCCTGGAAGCAAGGGCAAGAAGTACAGGCGCGTTTGAATGCACGTGATGTCGACCAACTGATTGAGGAGTGGGAGCCGGAGCCAATTGTGATATCAGAGCAGCGCGATGCCTGGCGGCTTCAAGCTCTACCTGTAGTTAGTGTCATAGACGAGCATAACTGCTGTACAGTGACAAGGAATGGCGGACAGGAGCGTTACGATAATGTATTAAATATGGCTTCTACAGATTACTTGCAGCTGTCTCGCGATCCTACTGTTGTTGAAATAGTGAAAAACACCATCAGCAATTATGGTGTTGGTTCATGTGGTCCAGCTGGGTTCTACGGTAACCAGGATGTACATTACAATCTGGAATACGAACTCGCACGCTTCTTTGGAACGGAAAATGCTGTCCTATATGGTCAGGATTTCTGTGTTGCTGCTTCTGTGGTCCCAGCTTTTACAAAGCGTGGTGATGTTATAGTTGCGGATGATCGTATCTCACTTGCTATGCAGAACGCTCTGCAGCTCAGTAGGTCTACGGTTTACTATTTTAAACACAATGACATGGCTGCTCTTGAAGAGCTGCTTGCAGAGCTAGACCAACGCGAGCGTGCTGAGCAACTCCCTTCAATACCACGGAAGTTTATTATCACAGAAGGTCTCTTCCATAACACCGGAGATATCGCCCCATTACCAGAATTGGTAGCACTCAAGCACTCCTACCGCTACCGTCTGATTGTGGACGAAAGCCACTCTCTCGGTGTCCTCGGTCGTACTGGTCGCGGACTTACGGAGCACTTCCACATGGACAGAAATACTGCTGTCGACATCACAATCGGTTCCATGGCAACCGCTCTTGGCTCTTCTGGTGGCTTCGCTCTCGGAGATAACGTCATGTCTCACCACCAGCGCATTGGTTCCAACGCATATTGTTTTTCTGCATCATTGCCCCCCTATTGTTGCGCTGCAGCGCACAGGGTTCTAAGCATTATGGAAGCAGACTCATCCGCTGTGACAGCTCTCCATAAGGTTACGTCTGTGGTTTATAATGCTATCACAAAAGACGAAAAGCTATCTCAATACATGATAGTTACTTCCAGCCCCCACTCTAGCGTTATTCATTTACAACTAACGCCAGAGATCCGCAGATCACTTTTCAACTCCTCAGTCGACGAGTTGTTTGAGGAACTCTCTCGCCTGCATTCTCGACATGCTTCCAATAAGTACGTGGCCGCTTGGGAAGAAGAAGAACGCTTGTTACAGCGCATAGTTGACATAGCGCTAAAGAAACATATTCTATTTTCACGGAATACCCTCGTCCACGAGCATGAAACCTTACCGGTAGCGCCAGGCTTAAAAATATCGTGTCACGCTTTATTAAAAACTGAACAAGCTGAAAATGCTTGTGAAGTTCTAAGCAACGCTGTCGTCGAGGCCATCACCGCATACGGGAACTCTTCCTAAACGCTGTTCCTCAGTCCGGGACTAGTTTCCCTTGTATTGCGCCTCGCCCCCTATCCGGACAAGCGCAGTGGCGATACATTACAAAGCCGCCGATGTATCTTGGTATATAACGTACCACAAGCTCAGAGGTTTTAAACCCGTGCTTTATGTACAGCACACATACAAACTAACCACAATAATGGGGCTATTAGGCAAGAAAAAATCAACTCCACAGCGAAAGTTGACTAAGGCAGATCATGATGCAGCCAAGATTCATACTTCGTCTCTAAAAGCGCCCATTTTGCAGGCCGTTAACGAAGCCCAGCCATTTGAACAAGCAGCTCAGACTTTCCATAACAACGCAACACGTGAAGGATATGCTACAAAGGGACTCAGAGATGTTTTTGGAAAGACGATCATAACACCAGATATCTCAAATCCTACTAGGGAGCGAGATGAACGACCTCTTGATACTATCCGTAGCTTCGAGTATGCTATCTCAGGAGATATAAGGTGGGCTGAGCAGCTTGAAACTGAAAGATACGGTTTCCGGGTAAGGCCGGAGTTTGTGGAGTATTCAGCCGGTAATAACAGACCCGCTTCCCGTGCTGATGATCTCGAACAAGGTGTATACGATTACCGGACAGTTGCTCCCGGGGTCGGTCAGGGTAACAGCTCTAGACACCATCATCAAAAATCGTTTACTCGTTATTAGTGATGGAATGCTGCTGGATTGAAAAATTGACAAGAGGTAAAGAGTTTTCTATGTGTTTTATGCGATGAATTTGTAGCGAAATAAGACATGAGAGATCAAAAGAGGCATAGAAATGCTGCAGATAGGAGGTATGGAAATACATTAATGATTGCTGGCCTTGGCGCAGGTGGAAATAAGATTAAGAAGCAGATTAGAAACATTGAGCGTCTTTTGGCCAAAAAACGTGAGGTTCTATCTGATAAGGTTATTGTGGATAACGAGCGTGCTCTTCAGGCACTACGGCTGGAACTTGCAGCGGCGGAAGAGCGCGCACTTGCACGCGCAAATTCGCGAAAATACCACATGGTTCGGTTTTTTGAGCGAAAGAAGGCTATGAGGCATTACCGCCAAGCACAGCGCGACGTCAACAATGCTGCTGAGAAAAACGAGCAATTGATTGCTAACCTGCGTAAAGCTGAGGTTGATCTTTGTTATGTGGTGAATTTTCCCAAAACGCAAAAGTATGTTGCCTTATTTGCAGGGGAAGAAGACTCCACTGAGGATACCATAGCGACCAGAAGGGCGTATCTAGAAGAGGTTGAACGCCAACTAGCAGCTGGCACCCTTCCTGTTCCTCTCGAAGCCGCCGTACGAGGTAAGAAGCTTCCAAGGGAAAGCGCTGGTATACGCTTGGCTGGTGAAGTGGATGAAACTCACGATGGTGTTGAAGAGTTTGATAAACATGCCATTGACGCTCCTGAAAGTGAAGAAGACGACTTTTTTGAATAATTATTAATTGTTGTGCTAATGTGCGTATATAGAAGTGTATATTTTTTGAAGCATCAATATTATTTTGCTATTAAACAGTTGTATGGACCAGTTCGTATCTGAGATCCATGGCATCGTTTATCAAGGTGAAATGCACGGTTTTGTTACGAAGGTCATCAGGTATTAGAAGCCTGCATGATAATGAGTAATTCCTCTGACCTGGCTGCCTCTGGGGTTGACATCTCTTGATAATTAAAAGCTCGTCATCCTTATGCGCGATGAGGAACCACTGTTCTTTTTGCCTCTTAGGAAATTTGCTACAGTAAACGTAAAGGTTCTCATCACGCCTGTTCACATGTGTGGCTGTCAAAGTTAATTCTTCCGGGTTATCTTGTGCCAAGAAATGAACTGCGTTCAAAGCTGGGATGCTAGATGCCTGTTTTATAAATGAGTTCATACGACCATTCTCAACTCCGAACTTTGCAGCCAAGTTGCGCAGCGAGTTGTGCTTCTGGGTAGCCAGTTGTTGTAACTTTGATGACATGAATTGTGGATCTTCAGTTGGCCACCCGTCGTCACCGAATTCAATTTTAGTTTCACGCTTTAGTACACAGCCCGGCAGAAGTGTACAAGGGTTTTCCTCATACCAACAGCCTTGTTTGATACATTGCATTACCTTTACAATTGTCAGCACCGTCCGATAGTATCCTAGCTCACTGGCTACATCTATGTAAGCTTGTAGGATACGCAGAGACTGGTCCAAGATTGAAATAGTATCTTGATAGTAGTCTGCTATATCAAGCTCAGCCCTACTGAGATAGGCTTGTAATAATAAGAAAGCCTTTATGTGAGGGTCTCCAATAGCTAACTCTTCACTATCTTTAAAGACAGTCTCTACTGGGTAGCGTGAATTTGCAGATAGCTCAATGTTCATTATTGCCTCACCGCCTCTTACAGGCAACTCGTTATATTCCTCTGCAAGGGCTAACCATTTTAATATATCTTTGAATGAACAGCCATTATAAATATGGGATAACAACATGCGGATAGTCTTATGGGAAATATAATAGTATGTTGATATGCTTAAAAATGGTGTTGCATCCACATTGTTGCCTTTAACGACAATACATTGCGATTCAGCTAAATTGTTTAACGTCTTGTCAATCAACTCGCTAAGGTAGCGGTTAACACCAGCTGTCGACATGTCATCGGTAACACCATAATACGTTGGATTATGATGCACTCTTCTGAAGAGAAAAGTCCAGTTTAAAAATTCGACTGCATCTTGTTTGTTATTGATTGTGCCCGATGCAATTTCAGCACCTAAATGGTCGTCCAGTACCTTGTGTAATGATGATTCAACGGGGAAGCCCACATTCAAAAAATGCTTATAGAACGTTTTCCTCGACTCCTTAGTGAATACAATTGCGGTACCAGTGGTATCATAAGCCGGTCTTCCAGCTCTTCCCATCATTTGTAAAATGTCCGTTAAATCCATATCTCTATAGCCCTCAATCTTACTGTCGAAAAATTGAGTTCCTTTGATGATGACCAAATGTGCTGGTAGGTTAACACCCCAGGCTAATGTAGAAGTCGCTACTAAAATTTGTATTTTGCTCTTTTGGAAAAGATTATGAACAATTTCTCTATCTTGTGATGGAAGACCTGCATGATGTAGACCGATTCCAAACTGAATAGACATTTTTAGAGTTTCATCTGAAATTTGAGAAACATAATAGGCTAGCTCTTCTTCATCATCCATATTCAAAAACCTTCGTGGATTATCCTCCAAACCACACAAATGAATCAAATCTAAAGCTGTTAATCTTGTTTGACGACGTGAAGCAACAAAAATCAAAACTGGTTTACGAGGAGAATGTTGCATGATTGCCATGAATGCAGGCTTATTCATTGTCTTCATTAGAGGACAAAACGCAATATTATCTTGGAAACCATCAATATACATCTTCAATGGAACAGGCCGAACACTAGATGGAAAGTTGAATAAGCCGTTATTCTTGACTCCAAGCCAACCCGCCATATCATAAGCATTTGCAACCGCTGTAGACATACCTAATAGGCGAATTGGGTTATTGGTAATTGATGAAATATAATTCATACGCGTAACAATCATCTCCAAAATTGGTCCACGATCACTAGCCAACAAATGAATTTCATCCATAATAACCAAGGATACTTTCTGCACAAAGCGTCGTGTTTGCCAGTTACGTGAAATACCATCAAATTTTTCAGGCGTTGTGATAACAATAGTAGCATTCTTAATTTCCTTAGCATCTGGGACAGAATCACCTGTAAGTTCTACAACTTGGTCGCCCGTGACTGGTGTTATCCTCCTTCTCCAATCATTGACTCTTTCGCTAACTAAGGCTTTCATAGGAGCTATATAAACGATTTTGCTTCCTGGGAATTTTTTGAATGCGTTCCAAATAGCCAGTTCAGCCACAACTGTCTTTCCTGAACCTGTCGGGGAACCAACAAATACGTTTTCGTTCGTGTTGTAAATAGTATGAAAAACCATAGTTTGCATTGGATTAAAATAGCTGAAAGGGTATATTGATTCAAGCAATGGATTATGTAGAGCCTTAACAGGAAGAGGTCTTAAGCGCTCCAGCTTGGTCAGCAACGTCTCATTGTGAGGTTTTATTAAATGTTGAAATGAAATTGCGTGAACGGATTCACTTCCAATCCATGTATCTGATAACACCTTTATAACAAGCTGGGGAGGTGGCGGATCTGATAGCGATATCATGAAATCTATATCATGCGCTACATTGCTCTGTTTTCTGTGCAGAATAAATTTCTCGAAGTGTAATATTTCAGATTTATTAGACTCCTCTGCAAATATCCAAAAAAATTGTGCGTTACCATGTATATGATAGTCCCATTGAAAAGCAGGAGTCAATGTGGCAGTAATTCTTAACACACTTGTTGTGATTGGAAAGCATTCCCCGGTTATTTCTATTCTAGGGAAACGACTTAATAGATTGTATAGTTTATGGCCCATTTTAGAATTATGGACTAAGTCTCCAAGCTCCGATGGTTCCATAGATAATAAATTCTCCATGGATGGCGATTTGGCACGTAGTTGACGCAAAATTGCTTCTGGTAAATCGAATTGACATAGAGGATGATCAAAGGCCCACATGCGTCTTTCAATAGACTTACAAATATTAAGCATGTTAATGGCAAACCTACTCCACCTTCTGTTAATACCAATTAGAAATACTGCTCTACAAATTCTTGCAGCGTTTTGAGCAACATAATTGGCATCTGAACTCAGTGCCGAATCCTTAATCGAAGCCTGAGATATATATGCCTGTAGTAAAATGTTCGTCTTACCTGAGCTGGAAGCGACGTCTCCACCGACTTGACACTCGACTGCATTTTCCAATAGTTTGCCTAATTCACCTGCCTCTTCCTCTCTATATTTAATAGAGTCAAATTCACTACTCATACTAATCATTGACAATACATCAGCTTCGGTGGCCCTCGGATTACACACTTGATTAAAAATCTCCACAGACTCGTTCAGCAAGTAGAAATCAGAAGCAACTCTACCCAAGTCCTTTGAAATGAAATTCATGGTGTTGTCATTAAATACTATCATCTGTAGGCCATGCAATCTTCTGGCAGCATTAGTAATAATGGTCCTCCTTTTGTCATACAATTGTGGGTCATTTATTAGTTCTTCCCAAGTTAAACCATAGTTGAATGGATTCTGCTTCATCCTCACAAACATATAAGTGTAACCTAGCCATTTAATACCTTCTTCGACGTTGGTTACAGTTCCTAAAGATATTTCTGCATTCAGATTATCAACAATCTTTGAACCTAACTTGGATTCAATGGGATGCTGTTGTGTGATTAGTGAAATATAGTGATCTAAACGATCGCTGGTAGTGCATAATATGCCAACACCGTGAGTTGAGCCAAATCCTGGTCTACCAGCACGACCAAAGATTTGAATAACATCTGTGATACCAAGGTCCGTATAACCACCCTTCTTTGAGTCATAGACCTGTGTTCCTTTAATTATTACAACATCGGCAGGTAAATTTACCCCCCAAGCTAGGGTTGCAGTACAAATTAAAACGTTTATAGCACCTTCTTTAAACATTTTTTCCGTAATATTACGGTCTGACCTTGACATACCAGCGTGATGAATGCCGAATCCACTTTGGAATAATTCTTTCATGTCTCTGTCCTTATGTTTGGATATATCTCTTTTAAATTTATCAACCGAAGGATGACTGCTAACAAATTCTTCGGCTTCTTGATTATTACGAGCCATAGATATATAAGTCCTGGCTGTTTTAACTGTGTCTTTTCTTGAGTGGACAAATACCATGACCTGGTTACCTTTAGCAATTTGCTCGTAAAGCTTTTCGTAGGAAACCTTGTCAATGCCTTCCCTGCCTTGTATACTACCAGATTTCCCTCTAGAGCCAAGCAATTGTTGCTCCAAAGGTTTCGGACGGAATGAGTGGTCAAAGTAAAACATCCCAACGTGACGATTAACGCCTAAAAAGTCCGCAACATCCACAAAGTTTGGGAGGGTAGCAGATAACCCCACAACCCTGATCATAGACTGTGAGTGCTCTACTTGACAAAGAGTACGTGCAACTAATGCTTCTATAACAGATCCTCTATCTTCATGCAACAAATGTACCTCGTCAATAATCAGTAACTTTACCTTCAATACTAGATCATTATCACCATTAGCTTTTCTAGTAACAACGTCCCATTTCTCGGGAGTTGTGACAATTACTTGCGTTTCCAAAATTTCAGCTTTTGTTAGCTGCATGTCTCCTGTTAGCTCACGAACCTGAATCTTGAAAGGAGCGAGTTTCTTCGAGAACTTTTCGACTATCTCAGCAGCAAGGGCTTTTAATGGTGCAACATAAATGATCTTAAAATCGTCATACATAATGTCCATAACTCCATCTTCAGTTATCTCAGAGAATTGCTTGATAGTATTCAAAACAGTAAGTAAGGCAATATCAGTTTTACCAGCACCAGTTGGTGCACAAATTAACATGTTCTCGTTCGTTTTGTATGCAATTGGATAAACCAACGATTGGATCTTATTCAGTGTTTCATATTCAAAAACTGCTCGGATATAATCATCCAAAGTACTCACCTTTATTTGCTGCACACTGGAGTTGTAATCGTTCACTTTTTCTATACATGGAATAACCACTTCCTCATGAGACTGCAGCGACTGTCTTGTAGTTCCAGCTGGTAATACAAACTTTGTACCGTTAAATGAGAAGGATGAAGAAGTACCAACTTCGTACTTTCTAAAAACATGTGGATACCTGACAATCTTCTGCTTCCCATCAAATAGTTGACTCACAGATGAAGCATTCACCAGGTCTTCATCATTCATATCCAAGCCTGAGAGAAATTCAGACTTTCCTACAGCATTTCTAAAATCCTCTAGCACCTCTTGATAAGGTTTTCCTGAAAGAAGAGTTTGGTTTTGAACTATAATACGAATTAATTCAATATTCTCCGAACCTAAGTAGTAAAATAATTCTTGCTCCAAAGCCCCAGAGCCATCTGCAGTGTTTAGAATATTTAAAATATGCTCCAGTAATTGGTCCTTTGGAACTTGGAATCTACTAGATTCCAAAGTTTTTAATATTTCCCTGTATACCGATGAGAATTTATAATCTCCAGCTTGATTTATTACTGTTTCCAGCTTTTCTGTAGACAAATCATCAAACTCATCAAATATATCATCCCATTCATTTCTATCTTGAGCTAATGTAGTCAATACCGCGTTACTCGAATTTTTATCCCTTTTATCTGGTCTGCTTTCAATATCTGGAAGTTCCTTGTTCTTTTCAGTTAGATTAAATCCTTGAGCAGTTTGAACCATCGGCAGCATGGCCTGCATATAGGTTCCCACGGAGTCAAAAGAATGCACATTTACCATAGTGAAAAGAACTCCAATTGGTTATGTAGTATTCATTTGACTAATATGATAACTATTGTAGCTAAGCGTTCAGCTAAGTATATATTTCTATGACGTCTATAGTGATTTTTGATATTCATCTACTTTAAGACTAAGCTCATCGATCCATTCCTTAATATTGTCAACATTTTCCTGGAGTCTTGATTCGTGTTTGTCTAACTTTTCATCCATTGTATCCAAAAGCTTTTCCCATTTCTCCGTTTGGAGATGTAGGTAGGAAATACTATCATTGACGGTATGGACAGTGTCACAAGTGTCTTTAGCCTGCCGGTGCAAATCGTTCAACGACTTAAGTCGATCAATTATGTGCGGTAAGCTCTCACTGTACTTTTTCAGAAGGTTATAGGACTTGTAAATTTCAGCCACTTTTGTATCTGTAGTAACTAGTTGTTCTGAAATATGTCGCTGTAAAGTGATATCTTTAGCTGCCCTGCGGCCGATAATTGATTCTTCATATTCTTTGCTAATTCTTTTCATAGCACTACTGAAATTGGATAGTAGCTCTTCATTTTGTTCTAGCAAACTGACCTTATGGAATAATTCATTGAAACTTGTAGTGATGGACTTATTTGTAAAGTACTTGTCTCCAACGTAAACTTCAAGATCGGCCAACTTAGCATCCAGTTCCACCAACTTTTGGTAGTGAGTAGTTTCTATTTTCACGGATGGTAGTGATACTGTATCGCTTTCCTTAGTATCCAAAACTAGCCGATGTTTGATATCCCGCATGTTTTGAGTCCGATCTTGCTCTAGCTTTGAAAATAACTTAACAAGCTCATCAACTTCATCCTTGTGTTCATTAGCAGCCTCTTTGGATAGCTGTAATTCATATATTTCCCGCTTGATTCGAGCCAGCTTTTGTTCAACCGTTTCTTCAATGTTATGTGATTTATATGATAATCCAACCTTATCAATCCTACCAGAGTAATCCACATGCCCAGAGAGTACATTGTGCTCAAATATCGCTCTAGTATCGTCCAAAGATCCAATTGGCTCTGCTGATACCATTACGTTATTACTTCGATCCAATTCATTTGAGCTCAAGCTTTCATCATTATCACTAGTTTCGAACACTTCTTGCTCTGTAGACGCATATTTCTTCAACTCATCATTAATATCAATATTATCCAGATCTATAACTTCCGTTGACATCTCATCAGTTTGCTTTCACTCAAATCTGTATTATTCGCGATTAATTAAGGCTTCGGGCCCTCTCAACATGAGAAATAAAATATCACTTTAAAATGAAAACTTTACTTCAACATAGTAAAATCCACAGTAAACAAACAAATGTCGTTCAAGAGTGCTTTCAGTAAGCTGAAAAGGATCCCTGAAGCTCAGGACAAATTTAATATATTTACAAGCATAAATTTGAAAGCTGAGGACCAGTTGAGGAATTCCTATGCAAATGGCATATTAAGTAAAACGTTAGTTGGTGTTAAGGATAATATAATTACAAAAGAATTACCAACAACATGCTCCTCTAAAATCTTAGAAGGTTACAAATCACCTTTTGATGCTACAGTGGTGGAGCTTTTAAACAATGCTGGTGCAACAATCGCTGGAAAGACTAATATGGATGAATTTGGTATGGGTTCTGGGGGAATCCATTCATATTTTGGCCCTACTTATAACCCGATTTTTGATGATGAGAAGATTATATGTGGTGGTTCATCTTCCGGCTCTGGAGCAGCGGTTGCTGCAGACGTAGTTGATTTTGCATTAGGTACAGATACTGGCGGTTCTGTGAGACTTCCAGCAGCTTATACATCTTGTATAGGATTCAAGCCATCATATGGCAGAATATCTCGATTCGGGGTCATTTCGTATGCACAGAGTTTAGATACAGTTGGGATTATGGCGAAAGATATCGGACTGGTTAAAAAGGTTTATTCTGTTTTGGATAAGCACGATCCTAAAGATCCGACGTCACTAAGCGATGAGCTCAGACTGAAAGCCGCAAGTTATCACTCTCAAAAAAAGGTGCTCAAGATTGGTATACCAGTAGAGTTACTGCAGCCAGGGATGAATGAGGCGATGAAAAATGCTCTAAATAAAGTTGTTGAGAAGTTGCTGGCTAAAGGACATGAGTTGTATCCGGTTTCTATTCCAGCGGTTAAGAATTGCTTACCAATTTACTATACCTTGGCTCCAGCAGAAGCTGCTTCAAACCTTTCTCGATACGACGGTGTTAGATATGGCTATAGAGATGCTGAGAGTGACGCAAAAGATGATGTCTTGTTTGCTCCAACAAGAGCAAACTTTGGGAGAGAAGTTCGGGATAGACTGCTTTTGGGTAACTACAATTTATGTTCTGATGGGTTTCAAAACAACTTTTTGAAGGCTCAAAGGTTAAGGGTTGCATTAATAGATGAATTTGATGGGATATTCTCATTCCCGAATGTCCTAACTGGTAATAAACCAAACCAGGAAGGTATTGATCTGCTGCTTTCTTCGACCAGCATGAACCTCCCCGCCACTGTTGAATCTTACACCAAGAAGGACACAAATACCCCTATAAGTTCTTATATTAATGATATCTTTACTCTGCCTATGTCACTTGCTGGCTTACCATGTATCTCTATTCCCGTTAATGATTTAAAAGGTGTAGGTATACAACTAACGGCACAATATGCCAATGATAGATGTGTGCTTGATACAGCGGAGCATATTCTGTTGTGAAAACTATTGTACAACTATCTTGTTTATAATTTTGAAGATTCCTGTATTATTTATATATAAATGTCAAGTGTAAATCACTATTAGGCTCCTATGTATTTTTGTATTTTCCTCAGAACAGAGGATTTATCCCATTGAAGCCTATCTTCCCATGCAATTTCCAGCACCGCAGCATAACAAGTTTCTAGTTGTTCAACTGTAAAGCCTTGGGTCTTTGTCTCTAACTTAGAGATGATGTTTTCAACCGTGGCATGATCTATTACTAATTCCATTTCTGGTTCTACTTCTTGTTGTGGGCTAGGCTCTTTTTCAGGCTCCACTTCAGGTACCTTCTCTGTATCATTTTGAACACTACCCGGTGTATTATCATTGTTGAGGACACCTTCGTAACTCTCATGTTCAAGAAGCTCTGATTTTTTAGGAATTTCAGGACTGTCATTACATTCCGTTTCTGCCGTATTTTCTCTTTCCACAAAATGATCCTCATGGTTTACGTTTTGGACTTTTGTGGCTTTATTTTGATCATCAAGGGTGATAATAGCTGGTTCTTGCTCCTGTTGCAACTGCATTTGGAGCTGTTTTCCAGCGCCGATACCTAACCCAACAAGCTCGCTTTCTTCAGGAACGGCAGTTACGACATTTGGCTGAGATTCTCTGGTTTGGACTTCTGTAATTTGTTCTTTTTCTTTTAGTTTGTTTGCATCTTTTATGAATAGTTCTTGTCTTAATCGATCTCTATTACGAGTAGTTTTACACTCTGCAATGAATTCTGGGGTGGAGATTTCTTCGATACCCATCTGGGCGTTCGCAAACATCTCTGAAGCCTTAATAATCCGCTCTCGATCGCCACTGGTGTTTGCATCCCGATAGATTAACTCAATATCTTTCAGATATTGTTTTGGTTCAGAATAAAATCCATTCCATAATCTTTCCTCTATAATGTCCAAGTCCATGTTATGATATTTCTTTCCCGTCGAAATCTCTAAAATCATGCTACCCTCTCTTACGTATGCTGGTTGCCACTCTGGGTTGGCTTCAAATGCATCAGGTTCAAAGAGGTGCACTAGGAAAGAATCTTCAATTGGTGGCTTTCTAAATCTTTTGTAACGGTTTTTGAATAAATCCATCAAACCCGAGAGCTTAATCTTTAATGAGTTTTTCAATTTCATATCTTGATGTTGGAAAGCCTTCAGTTCTTTTCTCAACTTTTCATCAGCCGATAATTTAATACCATTAGAATCCACTGAGTTATCCACTTCCATTTTGTATTCTGGGAGTTTGTGAAGCGGTTTCCTCCTTTTCCTGTTTTCACGAAAAACTGTAGGCTTCATTGATAAAACTTCGCCAAGGCTTTTAAAGTATTGATATCTTTGATTTGGGGATGGTTCATTGATTGATACAATGTTCAGGTCAAGACCAAGGAAATTGAGAGGCGAGTCACGCAAACTATTCTCATTCAAATTATCAGCGACAGCCAAAAGAAGCACTTTCTCATTGGATTGTAGAGATTTTAATAAACTAGAGAGTAGCATAATAGCACCATCTGGAATAGCTTTCGCCCATATATCGGCATTCGGTATAAATATGACAGAAGGTTGACGTTTTCTCGCTTCAATAAACTTCTGAACAATCGCAGACTCAACACTAATTATGCTTTCAGAAAGTAAGCTACCCAAATCTAGTGTCTGTAGGTTATAATCTTCAAGGTAATGTAAGATAGCTGAGCCAATATATTGTTGGCCATTACCAGTTGGACCGGTTATGAGAATCTTTGGTTTTACAATTCTTGCTTTTTCAATTCTCTTCAAAAACTCCTGTTTCATAAAGCCGACAGATAGATCATTATTCTCGTCGTTCTCTTCATTCTCATACTCCATATAGTATTTAATTAATGAACTGCCTCTATGCATTGCATTATTTTCTCGGGGAAGTATAAGGTTCAATTTTAGCTTAACTTCTTCAAGCTGATCCCGCAATAATACTTCCACTGTTTGTGGCAGTGGTTCAGCGATGGAACCACTGGATCTTGCCGAAGAAGGGACAATTCTATCCATCGCCATCATAAAATCCTTCGAGATAACTTTAATTTCGTCAGGATTAATAACTAATTTTGCGTCACTCAAATATATCTGAGGAAATTTACGCTGGATACTGATGAGAGCAGCTTCAGTACAAAGTGCACGTAAATCTGCACCTCCGTAACCCTTAGTTAAGGATGCCAACTTTTCTATAAACTCTTTTGGTAAAGGTGACCGCCACTTCCTGGTATGAATTTCCAGTATTTTAGCACGAGCTTGGATATCAGGCAACGGAAAGTAAAATTCTCTATCAAATCTACCTGGCCTTCTCAAAGCTGGATCAACAGCATCCGGTCTATTTGTTGCACCTATCACTATGACTTGGCCTCTATTATCCATACCATCCATTAGTGCCAACATTGTCGAGACAATACTAGCATGGATTTGCTCTTGTTTTGAGTTTCTAACGGGGGCAAGACCATCTATTTCATCAAAAAATATGATAGAAGGTTGATGCTTCTTGGCTTCCTCAAATAAGAGACGTAATTGACGCTCAGCTTCACCAACCCATTTTGATAATATATCCGCTCCCTTTCTCATAAAAAAAGTGATTTTTCTCTTTTCAGTTGAACAACTTGCTGCTAATGCTCTAGCCATCAAGGTTTTACCAGTACCAGGTGGACCGTGGAATAATACACCTCTTGGTGGAGTAATGCTAAAACTTTGATACAGTTCTGGATATAAAAGAGGAAGTGCCACCATTTCCTTTAATTGGTCAATGTAATTGTCAAGTCCTCCAACATCGTCAAAATTAATGTTCATATCCACTCCTAGTGGATCCAAATCTGCAATTTCTGGCTTCTTTTTCTTCTTTACTTCAGAATTAGGCTTTGCTTTAGGAGTAGCACCAAGGGGTAGAATTTCATCATCCGAGGAATCGGAATCAATGAACTTATTATTTGCAGTAGCAGGGTCTTCATGGCCACCATAAAAATTCGTATTATGTCCAAAGATTGCAGTGACATCGTTCCCTCCAAATGGACCACCTGTTGGGAATAATCTTCGAATTGGTCCAAAGCTTTGACCAGAATGCAAAGTTCGTTTCCCTCTAGGTACGCTATGGGTGGCAAAAGCTCCAGAAGCACTGTAGTCTATAGCATTTAGTTGATTATCAGGCAATGGGGGAGGTAGAGTATAATTGACAGGTTTTGTACGCTCCCTCAAGGACCTTTTCTCCATAATTGGAGAATCATCTTGCAATTCCTTAATTTCATCCTCTAACGTCAATGCCTCACGGCGACTTCTGGTGCCTTCACCTTCATCAGAATCTGTAGCTATTGTAGCCCTACGGGTCCTCAACTTCCTTGGAGGAGAATGGGAATCATACTCGGCCATAGCACGACCACGTCTTTTCCTTTGTCGGCTTCGATTTTTCATTTGAGAACCATATTCACCATCGTCATCATCCTCATCCCGTACTACAAACTGACGTTCACGTCTTTGCTGCCAACGCTTTTCTTCTTCGTCCTCGAAAAATTCGTCTTCATCGTCAAAATCAGATGCCTCTTCTTCATCCTCAACTTCGTCGTGAAAACTTTCGTCCTCGTCCTCCTCAAGGTACGGGCTTTTTTTTTTGTTCCGCTTGGTCTTCCCCGATCTAAGATCTTGCCCTTCTTCATCATCGTCGTCCTCATTTCCTGAATCGACAATCTTAGGTTTTTTTCTGCTTCGAATTATGTTTTCATGCCCCACGGATTCATCCGATAAGTCTACATCGTCGTAACTATTCTCAATCTCGGCATAGTTAACTTTTTTCAGAGAACGCGGGGTGGTATGCTTAATCCCATTTTCATCGTATATTTCATTACCAGTGTCATTCTCAGCGTGCTGCCGGTGTGATCTTCTTGTATTACGAGGCATATTAAACTAACAAAAGCAGTTAAAAACCCCTTAACCTTCTAAGCTTCCTTTAGAGAAAAAAATTAGTTCTGGGTTGAACAATGGTACACCTGCGTTCTGGCACTCTTAGTATAACCAACTGCTTTATCCCCTGCAAGAAAGAGAATTATGAAGGATGATTTTTTGTAGGGAAATGGAAAAGGGTAAGGTGGCGGACTCTCTGTCGTATGCTATGATATTGAAATAGGTTGTGTTAATTGCCAACTCTCTTCGATCTGAGACCGATACCAGGGCAATAATGGCTTCGTCAGATGTTTTAAGTCCGTAAGTTTTCTTATATCTGTTTAAAAGCGTTTTATTTTGTCTAGAAATGTTAGTCCTATTTTCGAACAAGCTGTATAGTGAAATTGCCGCCCACACATTGGAGTGCTCCCATGTAACCGAGAACGAATTTAATATCGCTACCATAGTCTATGGTGGCTTACTGTACTCAAGTGTGAGCTTGAATTTATAATCCTGGGCTCTTTCTTGTTTTCCCTTTATTGTAAATGACGGCGCATTGTTGTAGAAGAAAGGAACTCCCCTGGGCGGCTAATATAGCGAAAATAGATTAATTTCTTGTTCAAAGCTATAAAATCAGCTTCACTACTTTTCGAGGCTTCATTGGCATATTGTATAGACTATATATAATCTTAAAATAAGAAGAATTGTGGCTCTCAAATCTGAAGGTTACATTCAAGGTAAGCTCAAATACCATGGAGAATGTGAAAATATTACGGTGTTCAATCTCTTTATATCAAAGTAAATGCTGACTAATTAAATTAATATATGAGTGTGTCTATTATACCGGTAGAACCCTGATGCCGGCCAATTTGTCCACGACTGGAGCAACTGCAGGATGCGACATAAACGGACCAATAATAGGAAGTGAGCGCAGAAACTGCACTATGACTGAAAAAAAATCACCAAATAGGCCCGCTATGCCCATACATTCTACAATAAACCCAGTGAAAGTCCACTTACAAAGTATCATGAAAATACCAAATACAAAACACAAAGTCCCGCGTCTTTTCGTAGGCCTGGTGAAGAAGTTATATGTTCTGTGCGGGCCAATGATAAGTAACACGCCAATTAGAAATAATACATTACCTAGGGCGAGCAATGCGCGATCGAAGAGCGTAAACATGCCAAACAAAAAAAACAAACAACCGGCAAAGGTGAATGCAACACCGAATCCTGTAGATATGGACATAGGTTAGTCACTAGGTTTTGAGATAGCATTAATGTTCTATTTGCTGTGTTTAAGCGCGCCAGCGCATACGGCTCGAAAGTAATAATATACAGCAAACATTATTCAGAGAAAACAGAACATACTTTGAGACTCCGATAACCACATTGCTAAGTATTAGGTTCCACGAAGGTCTTGCTTAATATTTTGCTAAAGAGCAGACTTTAACTGAGTATGGTTCTACGTTGACATGAGGCATCATTGATATGAATGACTTCTTTTTTCTTTAGTTGCTAAAATCTGTGGGGAGGGTAACCCCAGGGGACAAGCCCCATTCTTTAAGGATACCATGGGAGCAGTTAGGGTCCCCTGGTATTTAAGATGAGGTTGAGGAGACTGAACCCCTGCAACTGAATCGAAACCTATGCTTGTCCAAAAATCAGCCTCCTGCCGACATATATTATCTTTTTAAGCAAGAATCATGCCTGAAGAAAGACTGCCAACATACGAAGAGGTTTTAAGGGAAAAAGGAGAACAAGATCAGCGCCGACACAATACAGTTGTAAATGCACCACATCGCCCACCTAACAGGCCACCATTTCCTCAGCAAAGTGCCCCTGATGGTCGCAGACTCCCCTGGGAATATCCGAGAGGTTACTTCTGCTACAAATGCGCCAACACAGGTTACAAATTAAGAAACGGACATGAGTGCAGAGCATGTTGGCGGCGATTCTACGGGAATCAATTTGAAATAGAGCGACCTCTCATGGATTTTACAGTACCGTTTTCGTTGGGAAGTCTTCTTGGAAACAGCATCCTGTACAGTATCTCGCCCATGCAGATGACATGTCTACCGCATGGACCAGCTATGCAGCCTGAAAGCCATATGTTACCCCCTGGAGAATCCCAATCATCAGGATATCGTTGTGGAGAATGTGGAGGGACTGGGCAAATTCGGTTCCTGTTCGATAAAAATATCTGTCCCGTATGCCATGGTGTAGGAAGGATTTTTTAAACGCATAATCGGTAGTCACGTGCAATGATATGACAATCGAAATATAACCTAACTCAAAGATTTTACGCCCATAATTCTATGATACAATTTTTTAGCAAGAAACGTTATTCATTTTATTTTCTGTCCATGAGATGGACTTTTCTGTAGGTAAATGCTATATAAAGTACGTTGTTTCAAGTCACTGTATTAAAATTACCATATCTAAAACTGATACTGTGATTGATTCGTTTTATTCGTAATAATATAATACTTGTCATTTTAAGCTAGTATATTGAAATGATGAATGAAAAGGAAAATGGACGTGCTATTGAAAGAAACTCTACGCCGCTGAATACTAAACCCGTCTTACCTTATACTCTGCATGATCCAGTAGATTCTGATGGATTATCATGGCCAAGTATAGGTTCTAGAGAGCGCGTTGAGGAGAATGCCGAGGAGCAGGAAAAGCGCATTGAGAGAATTGCAGGAGCGGTATCTACTATCCTCACAGAATTAGGCGAAAATGTTAATAGAGAGGGATTAAAACTAACGCCAGAAAGGTTTGCAAAAGCTATGTTATATTTTACTAAAGGTTATCAAGATAATATTGTAACGGACGTTATAAACGAAGCAGTATTTGAAGAAGACCATGATGAGATGGTTATAGTCCGTGATATCGAGTTCTATTCACTATGTGAGCATCATCTAGTACCCTTCTACGGTAAAGTACATATTGGTTATATTCCCAGGAAGAAGGTACTGGGCCTTTCAAAACTTGCCCGTTTGGCTGAGATGTATGGGCGAAGATTACAAGTACAAGAGAGGCTTACCAAGCAAATTGCGATTGCTCTCCAAGAGATGCTGAAACCTTATGGTGTTGCTGTTATAATCGAGGCTACACACATGTGCATGGTTTCACGTGGCATTCAGAAAGTGGGATCATCTACTGTAACGTCTTGTATGTTAGGGTGCTTCAGAGAGAGACTTGAAACCAGACAAGAGTTTTTGAATCTAGTTCGCACTAGAAATGTTTAATGCATTATTTGGGCATAAATCCTATATTGAGTAGCGGAGTTGTTTTTATCTTCTGGTCTACTACTTAAAGATTTTTTCCATGTGATGATGTTAAATCGTAATAGTCACGGATTATTAGTTTTGTTGCAGTTACGCCAAAGCTTTCAAAGGAATAATGACAGCAACTAGGTTGTAGGAGAATCAATTATTTACATCTACAAATAATCTTTCAATGTTTTAAACTAATCTTATTGCATACGTGATCCTATAAGCTTCAATAAACTAGGTGAGTCTAATTGCGTCGATCCGACTAAATAAGATTTCCTGTATTTAAGGGTCTTCTGGAAAAAAGTCACGTGGTAAAATTATAAGCGTTCAGAAGATCGAACGTCAGGGTAGCTCAGTAAGCTTCTAGTAGTTCGTCTAACAGCTGTCAATAAATATTTATTGTCTGTTGGCTATGTACAATCTTAATAATGCACTCAATTAACAACATGCTGGTCGTGAATTTTAGCGTATCTACCAGAAGGATCTTCAGCACAACCCCAATCTGCCTTAGGGATCCAACGCATAACAGTTGATGCTGCTGTAGCCTGAGGGAATAGCGCGTCAAACTTCAATCTGTACCAGTAAGCTTCTTTTGTTGTAGGGATATCATCTCCCCATTCGGGCTTAGGGTTCGCAAACTGCTCATCAGAAATCGCGCTCTCAGCAGCATCCTTCAGACTGTCAATCCATGAGTAACCAACACCGTCTGAAAACTGTTCCTTTTGTCTCCACAATATCTCCTCAGGCAAGTATGGTTTGGCTTCGGGATCTTCGGACGTGTCGAAAGCCTTTCTTAGGATGTACTTCTCAATACGACCCTCTTCAGGTCTGATCATTTTCTCTTTAGGATCAATGTTCATACATAGCTGTAAGAACTCGCGGTCTAAGAATGGAACACGTGCTTCTAAACCCCATGCCATAGTAGACTTGTTGGCTCGTAGGCAGTCAGCTAAGTGCAGATTTTTAACTCTCTTTACAGATTCAACATGGAAGTCTTCTGCGTTAGGTGCTTGTGCGAAGTAAAGATAGCCACCAAATATCTCATCAGAACCTTCTCCGGATAAAACCATCTTTACACTTTGGGCCTTGATTTTACGGGAAAGCAAGAACATTGGAGTAGAGGCACGAATTGTAGTAACATCGTAAGTTTCTAAATGGTGAATCACATCATCCAAAGCATCTAATCCCTCTTGTAGTGTGAAGGTGTGCTCATGGTGAATAGTACCAATGAACTTCGCAACTTTCTTAGCAGCTTGCAAATCTGGCGCACCAGGTAACCCAATGGCAAAAGAGTGCAATTTTGACCAACCAGACATGTGAAGGTGTCCCTGTTTGTCCAGACCAGCAAGGTTTTTGAAGTCCTCATCAGAATAAGCTGACTCTAGTTCAAGATTAGCCTTCTCAGTTTCACGCGCGGCAATGGAAGCGATAAGAGAAGAGTCCAAACCGCCAGAGAGCAAGACACCATACGGAACTTCGGTCATTAACCTCTTTCTAACTGCTTTCTCAAGCGTCTCGCGGATTGCAGTATAATGAACAGGAGCTTGTGGAATGCGTGACTCCTCCAACCAGTTAGGAGTAAAATATCTAGTGATTTGATCGGTATCAGAGTCATAAACGTGACCAGGTGGGAATGATATTATCTCGTCACACTCTTCAACCAAACACTTAAGCTCAGATGCAAAGTACCTTGTCTTAGGAGACTTGGAAGATTTTCCCATATACATAGTAGTAACACCAATTGGGTCCCTACTAGCAATTATACGGTCTTTCTTGACGTCATATAAACACCATGCAAACATACCATCCAAGTATTTAGGTGTATCAATACCATACTCCTTATATAGCGGAATGATAGGTTCACAATCTGAAAGAGACTTGAAATCGTAATCACTGAATTGTTCCCTTAGTTCAATATGGTTATATATTTCACCATTAACGCATAACATATAATTTCCATCAGAAGAAACAATAGGTTGAGCACCAGCATCTAAACCAACAATAGCTAAACGCTCATGTACAAATATTGTATCATTTTTAGTGATGTTTCCTGACCAATCAGGACCTCTATGTCTAATTCTTTTAGATAGACGTAAAGCTGTTGGCTTAAAGGCTTCTACACAGTCGTGCTTATAACAGGCAAAAATACCACACATTGTATTCTATCAAATTGTTAACTTACTATGAGCAGTTAGCCATTGGTCATCTAAAGAGATGGTTCTGCTCATATGCTTAACTTTAGCTTTATTTATTACGATAGGGCTGCCAACAAAAAATGACTAATACCGGGTAATGAGTAACACCGGAAATCGATGTCCGACTCCATTGTTCGAGGATCATGTTACTAAACCCTAGCAACATATCAAAATCATGTACGAAGAGGGCCATCCGTGCACGAACAATAGCAATAGAATTACACAGAGCATATGATTCTACAAAATTTCCAAAGTTTTATTGAAAGAATCAGAATTTACTAACGATTATAGTGTCACTGCATTCAAAGAATGTAACAAGATATGGGCTGCGCGGACACAATCTCCATTAAAACCTCAATACGCTAGGTATATGAGAGGAATTGTTCGATTTAGTACGCAAATGGAATCATCAACTTCTTTATAAAACTTGGAAGGTCATAAGGTTTTAAAAACGAAAGTGACAAAATCTCGGTGGTCTAAGCGGAAAATTTCCACGTCTTTTTATATCGGTTGTTATGGTGTATGGGTGTGTGTAAAAGTTAGGGCATTACGGAAACGTGAAGGACGAGTCAGTAAAAGAAATATGGCAGAGCAGCAGAACTCTGGTCAACTGCTAGCATTGCTGATCTGGCTCTAGCCGTATGCGAATAGCCATCATTGAGAGACGCTCTAAATGAGCTCATCTCGGCATTTTATTAATTCCGGGTAACCTTGGGTCCGGGTAACATATGTAAAATTTTCTACTCTAATAGTATAGCGATGAGATGAGATGAGGTGAACTACGCGCATTTAATTTAGAGACACAAGGAGTTATTTAGCATATTAGGATGCTATCTGTTGATGAAATTAAGAAGCAGTGTAAGGCTGTGCTTGGTAGCAATGGAAAAAAGCATTCCAACTGTTTAGTGCGACTGCTGCAGCTGTACGGTGAAATGTCACTAAATGGAGGTGATATTGAACATGAAACAGAGCTACGTTATTTGACAATATCCCTCTCTCGCGTCTATGCGAAGTTATTTGCTGCTGGTTGGTTGTCACTCTCAAAGGGATCTGACGATAAACAGAAGCAGTTTACAGAATGGTGTAGGAAAACCTATATGAACTACAAAAGCAAGCTGCTCGTATGCATCTCAAGTATACCAGTTGAAAATTCACTGGGTATAGACTGTGTTGATGCTTACATGCGTATGCTAGAACAGGAAGCCACATATTTTGCGTCGAGCGCAGAAGTCCCATTTTTCCCAAATAAAACATTAAAGAAGCTTGTTGTTGCGCTACTTCGCTGCGAATACGCTAATGAAGTGAGTGGTAGAACCGGTGAATCAAAAAATGCTCTGTGGTTGTATTTTGTCGATAATTACTACAAGAAGTATGTTGATGTGCAATTCTACACTCAGGCAGAACTTGTGGATTCATTCCCTACTTCCTCTTCTGTTGCAGCCAAATGGTTAAGCATGTGTAACCACGATAATCATTATGATGACGAATCTGCTGATCTAGAAGTATTTGTACCCAATCCTCCTAGCGCAATGGAAAATGAATCCAAATTCAAGAGTAATTTTGAGCGGAACTGGTTGTACATCCTGGGTTTACGTGATCTATCAACAGAGCAACATAAAACTATCCTACTAATAATACACAAACGTATAACACCTCACTTTCAAAATCCTACAAGGCTGATGGACTTTATGACTGATTCATATGATTTGGATAACGATGTTATTCCAATCCTGGCTCTAAACGGTTTATTTGATCTGATGCAACGGTACAACCTGGAATACCCAAATTTTTATGCAAAACTTTATAGACTTCTGACTCCTAAGCTGATGCACGTTAAATTTAGATCCAGGTTTTTCCGTCTAATGGATCTCTTCCTTTCTTCCACTCACATATCCTCCAACTTGGTCGCATCCTTTATCAAAAAGCTGGCGCGTTTGTCATTAGATGCCCCACCAGCTGCGGTAGTCAGCATCATCCCCTTTGTCTACAATTTGATCAAGAAACATCCGACATGTATGATAATGTTGCATAACCCTAGTTACATTAGGGACCCTTTTTCCACCATAGAGACTCAACAGGAGCTGAGATCTAGGATCGCCAATTACAAGGACCCATTTGACGATAATGAGAAGAACCCGGAAATCACTGGCGCAATTAGATCTTCTCTGTGGGAATTAGAAGCAATGATGTCTCATTACCATCCTAATGTTGCTACTCTGGCAAAAGTTTTCAAGCAACCATTCCTAAAGCATTCCTACAACATGGAGGATTTCTTAGATTGGTCCTTTGATTCGTTATTGGCCGCTGAATCCTCCAGGAATATGAAGGTCCTACCATCACTTGAATACGAACAATTTGACACTATATTTGGAGGCTACATTCAGAGCGTAAAGTGGTGATACCTGAAGGCCGTTATTTAGCATATTTATAATATTAATAATACGTTTATTCATATGTATATTTTATTTTCAGTATATTAATATCCAAATAGGTACAAGTTTCATTTACAACTGTAATATAATCTTCAATCAAAAATAAGAGGTAATGATGTACCACGTTTTAAAACCTTGATTAACCAATCTATCTACTATGGGTTTGATCTTGTACTAAGCTATACATGCATACTTATATGTCATCTGCGTCACTGTAAGTGAACAAAAATAATGGTTCCTAGCGGGATCGAACCGCTGATCCCCGCGTTATTAGCACGGTGCCTTAACCAACTGGGCCAAGGAACCAATTCGGTTGCACGATAGGTTTACTTCAGGGTCATAATGTCTCTTTTATCTGACGCGTCGAACCTTTTAAACTTGCCAAGCTATTGCTTTCATATTTAAGTATTACGATATGATTAAACCTACTTACTCAAATAGACACTATTTTAAATTTGACAGCTAACGCCTCATTCCTGTTTAGAGTCCGTACACCTCAAACGTTGTGTAGCATCCCTAGCATCTAAACGGGCTAGTAACACAGATGCCCTATTAAGCTGTACAATGTTAGCAATTTGCTTGAAAACGTAACCCGGTAAACAGAAAACCGCAATTAATGACCCAAAATGAACTGGTTCCGAGTGGAATGGAACCTTAATGTGGGGTAATTGTGGAAATCCAGATAAGTATACACCGAAGTAGAACAACTCATTGAAAAAGCAAATAATGAATAAAACAGTTCTGCTCGAGTAATAGAGATGTAGAAGCCATTGGTCTTTTTCTATTGTCTTATGCGACTCTTCCCCGCAACTCAATGACGCATACATATGCATGTAGTGACTAGATAAATCCAACGCTATCAACACTTGGAACAGAGGAGTTAATTTTGGATATATCAAACAAAGGAAACATATCAAAGCATTTGTCGTCGACCTATCTGTCACCATATCTAAAACCGACCCAAACCGACTCGTTTGAGAATACTTTCTGGCCATGGTACCATCTAGCGCATCCAGGAGGCAGGAGATACCATATACGGCAGAAGTCCATATGGGGTGGTTTTTCATCAAAAAGCACGACAGAATCAAAGTTATGACGCGCACATATCCAATTTTATTGGGAACATAGCATAGTACATTCTTAGCCGTTACAGTCATAGTCTCTGAGTCCTAATAACTTCCTAATAAATCCAACCTTTTAACCTTCATATATTTGTCCGTTACGAAGACAAGTTCACTGAGAAATTTCAATTATTACAATATCATTAGCTACGTCGGCATGAGAATACATGAACAAAAATATAGATCAAAGACTATGTGATGAGTTGAGCTATTTAACCCGGCTTATTGGGTCGATAATAGTGATAATACCCGTTCATAAGTCCAAAGTGTAATTATGGTAGACGGAGCGCTTTTACAAAGGGCCATAGAAAGCCCTTTGTACAGCGAAGAAATACCCTCTTGTTGAATTATGCGAGTAGCAATTGAAATAAATGATGAGCCCCTGTATGAACGGTAGGTATTGGGGTGACGTGTAAATGTGTCTATGGCTGATGAATCCATCACCTGCATTCGTCTTCGTATTGTATCGATTGGAAAAGTGATAGTTTTTGAAGCTACAGCGGCAACAGTGCTTGCGCAATTACCGATCCATGGAATATTGAAAGTCTCCGATTGGATAGTCAGTGTTTCATAAGTTCCAAATATGATTCCTGCAGATGCTCCAACTGTCACCATTGATAATAAATATCCACGGAAGAACCCTAGAAAGCCTTCTTGATGTTTTATGCACATAACGGTGTCCATCAGCCGTAGACGGCGATGATGCCTATTAGCGACGAAGCGAGTACGCAGTACATCGAACGGATACGTGACCATGCTGCTTATGGTACCTGCTAGTGTACCCACAATCCAGCTGTGCTTTTGAGGAGACAACTGGAAGTTTTTATCGATAAGTTTGTTGAAATATGCGTATGATGTAAACTGTAATGATCCATACAGTACATATAGTATGGAAGCCGGGACATTTCCCTTCCAGAATGCCAATAAACCTTCTTCTCGAACAATTGTTCTAAATGTATTCACAATGTTCGTATATTTATGCTCAGTTTTAACCTGCAACTGATAACGGATCTTGACGGTATCCATCGGAGCAGTTAACAGGCGTGCCAGTAAGCCTGATATTGAACCGGCAATTACCGCATCTTGCCCTTTTACGACAAGGCCTTTTCGTAAATGATCTGAGTTGTTCGAATTATTATTAGTTTCATAGCTCGCCTCCATCTTAATCAGCTAGACACCTCACCAGGTGTACGTTGATGATCCTCTGTTACCTTTTGTAGTGGTCCAATGTTAATGATGTCGTTGAAGGTCCGGGTTACCAAGTAGAAAAAATTCCTGTGCAACAAAGTTCCATATAATACAAGAAACTCATCGCCAGTAAAACAGCAGCAATTAGCCATGTCTATGTCCGTACTAGACCATGTAGACGGTTCTGCACAATATGATACTTCCACGGTATCTGTTCTTTGTTCAGTAACAGGCCCTATTGAACCAAAAGCAAGGCAAGAAATTTCACAGCATATTTCACTAGAAATTATCGTAAGGCCGGTGACAGGTCCTCCATGTAACCGTGAAAAGTTTCTAGAGGATAAGATTAGGTCAGTAATAATGCCAGTTGTTGAAGCTCATTTACATCCTCGTCAGTTGTGTCAAATAACCTTCCAAGTTTTGAAATCTGTTGGTCATCATGAACATTTAGAGCTAGCCGCATCACTTAATGCTGCGTATTTGGCTTTAATAGATGCTGCTATTCCTCTGAAAGCATCGTTTTCTGCGGTTTCTATTGCTGTTAATGCTGCGGGAGAAAATTTTGTAAATCCAGATACAACTCAACTAGAAAGCGCTACTAGCGTATTTACTATAGCATTCCAAGTTGAATCTGATAGCATCTCGCTACTACTGCTAGATAGTAGTGGCTCTTTCACTGAGAAGGTTATGTTTCATGTATTAGAGCTGGCGGAGCAAGAATGTGTTAAACAATCAAAGTATTTTAGAGGTTCAATAAAGACCAAGATAGAGAAGGATTTCATCTGGAAGCAACGGTGATGAGATTTTGCATTTATAATTAATTGGATAGTGAACATTATTAAAACAATACGTAATGTATATTTACAGACTATTCAAAAAGTCATGTGTGCGGATAACTTTTATTCAACGCTATTCTACAACTTTAACTTTTCCAAGTTGGCTATGGTGGCTTGGAGGGTTTCTATTTCAGCAATAGTGCTTTCTAGTCTGTAATTATTAGCCTTCTTTGCATGTTCGTTTGCCTTCGCTTCATAATCTTTGCTGGAAATTAATTTCTCAATGGAGCTTTTAGTCTTTTCCGCCTTCTCCAACTTGCTGGATACTTTCTCAAGCTCTGCGTCAATGTCAACTTGACCTTTAACCAATACATGAACATTGATTTCAGGAGTAACACTGTTTAGCACGCACCCCTCTGGGATACGGTTTGCATTTTGAACAACATTGACCTCGTCAATGGCCTTGATCAAAGAAACAATAGAAGCATTTTGAGAGCTCATCGACTCAAATAGCTTTTGATTGTCCATGACTTCAATGAAAACCTTACCGTTGTTTAATATGTTGTATTGAGCCAATAGTGAACGAATTTCCTTTGTAGCTTCCAACACCAATTCGTAGTCAGCGGCAGCTTGGGTGTTTGAGAGTTCTTCACGGAACTCGGGGTATTTAGCCTTGATGATAGTTGGGCTAGTTTCAGATGCTCTTTTTGGTAAACGTTGCCACATTTCTTCAGTAACAAAGGGCATGAATGGATGAATTAACTTCAAAGCATTGTCCAATAGAATATATAAAGTGTCCTTAGCAGATGCCTTTTCGATGTCGCTACCTTCTTGGATCAAGTATTTAGAGTTTTCAATGTAGACATCACAAACTAAATACCAGAAGTCGTAGATGCTGGAGGTAGCAGTCAAGAAGTCACGCTTTTCAAATGCAACGTTGACAGTATTTGCAACTTTGGTCAATTTGTGTAAAATCCATTTTTCAACCAAAGATTCATTACCCGAAAGCTTTTCGGTAGCTTGAGGGACGTAGTCATCGCCTAGGCGCATTAAGGCAAACTTAGTAGCTTGGTAGATCTTGTTACAGAACTTTCTGTAACCTTCAACACGTAGAATATCTAAGTTGATGTCACGGCCACCAGTAGTGTATGCACACAACGCAAATCTTAAGGCGTCAGTACCACATTGTGGAATACCGTTTGGATAAGATTCTTTCTGACCTGCCTTCGCCTTAGCTATCTCTCTTGGGTCTAAATTACCAAGCAATAACTTGGCGTGCAAATCGTCTAATTTGATTCCGCTAATCACATCCAATGGGTCAACAACGTTACCCAATGACTTGGACATCTTACGGCCTTGAGCATCACGCACTAGAGAATGACAGAAAACCTCCTTAAATGGAATGCTACCGGTTAACTGAAGACCCATCAAGATCATTCTAGAAACCCAGAAGAATAGAATGTCCCAACCTGTTTCCAACATGGAGAAAGGATAGAATTTTTCCAAATCAGGGGTCTTATTTGGCCAGCCTAAAGTAGCAAATGGCCATAACCCTGAAGAAAACCAAGTATCTAACACATCTTCGTCTTGCTCCAAGACGTAGGTTTGGCCTGCAAATTTTTTAGCGGCCTTCTTTTCGGCTTCTTGCAATGTCCGACCAGACACCCAGTAGGATCCGTCATTTCTGTCCTGCTCCATGCCCTCAATATTAACAAAGTACACAGGACAACGGTGACCCCACCATAGCTGTCTAGAAATACACCAATCTTGAATGTTTTCTAACCAGTGGAAGTATTCTGCTTGAGATGATTCTGGAGTAATGATGATACTACCATCCCTCACAGCAGCAAGGGCCATCTTAGCCATGTGAGTTTGAGAAACCCACCATTGTGGCTTCAAGTATGGTTCAATTATATCACCAGATCTCGAGCATGTTGGAATTACCATTTCATTGTCTTTTTGGTCAATGTAGAGGCCAGCTTCCTTTAACTTCTCAATAACAAGCTTTCTGGCATCAAATCTCTTCATACCCTCCCATTCAGGACCACACTCCTCGTTTAACAAACCATTTTCAGTTAGAATATTAATTATCTCTAGGTTGTGACGCTTACCAGTGTTGTAATCGTTTTGGTCATGGCCAGGAGTAATCTTAACTGCACCGGTACCGAAAGACATGTCAACAGCTTCACTGTCGCAAACAATTGGTATTTTACGTGGCAAAAATGGATGTTGAACAAACTTACCATGTAGGTGAGTGTAACGTGGATCATCAGGGTGGATAGCAACGGCAGTATCACCAAAAATAGTTTCAGGTCTAGTAGTAGCGACAATCAATTTCTCATCTGAATCGATAACTGGGTAGGCAAAAGAAGTCAAAACACCAAACTCCACCTTATCCTCATAACCTGGAACAGAAATTAAAGTTCTACCTTTAACTTCCTTATTTTCAACTTCCAAGTTGGAGATAGCAGTGTTTAGTGCCACAGACCAGTTCACCAAACGAGAAGCACGGTAAATGATGCCGTCCTCATGCAATCTCACAAAAGCTTCAGTGACAGCTTCAGAATACTTTGGATCCAATGTAAAAGCCTCGTGTGACCAGTCGTAAGAAGCACCTAACTTCTTGATTTGGCTTTTGATCTTTTGGTGGTAAAGCTCCTTCCAGTCCCAGACCTTCTTCAAGAAATCTTCACGGGTAAAGTCATGTCTAGTCTTTCTTTCCTTGGCCCAAAGCTGTTTCTCAACAACAGATTGAGTAGCAATACCAGCATGATCAAAACCAGGCAAGAACAAAACAGTCTTACCCTTCATACGGTTATATCTTATCAAAGAATCTTGGATGGCAATTGTAAGTGCATGGCCAATGTGAAGGGCACCAGTAACATTTGGAGGTGGCGCTGGAATACAGAATACACCCTCAGGTTTAACGTCACCCTCAGCAGTGAACTCGGGCTCAAAATATCCAGATTTGTTCCACCATTCATACCAAGAAGATTCAACGTTGGCAGGATTGTAAGCCTTCAAAGCAGGATCTTCCAATGAAACTAAGATTTTCTTCTCTCCTGGAACAGTTTTATCAATAAACTCAGGAATAACCTCGGTCTCCTTCTTCTTCTTTTCCTTTTTACTTTGATTTTTCTGTTGGTTCGCTTGGTTTTCGGCCTTCTTGGCTTGTTTAGCCGCAAATTTCAGCAACTTTTCAGCCTTCTTCTTTTCTTTCTCTATCTCCTTACTAGATTTAGGACTGCCATCTTCTTTTAGAGGATTAATGATGATTTCCCCAGTAGATGGATCAACCTTTGGCAACTTTTGTTCTTCACTAGACATCGCTAGAATAGATGACTTAACCGTGGATAAACTTGATTTATAGCACCTAGGAAATAAAACCTGTCTTTGCAAAAGTTTGAATGAGCTTGGTAAACTAAAGCTCTTAAACATTCAGATAAACAAACCCTCTCACCATGTTCATGAATTTTACGTTTATTCTCGTAGAAATTTTTTTTCGGCTTCACGGCGCCTAATTACAGAATCTATTGAATCTACAGCTTCCATTTTTGCTCCGGGTAAGTGAGTTTTCAACGAAGTTATTTATGTCGTATAATAGATTACAAGTTACAAAAGGGGCTAACTAATGCGGTTTATTGACTGTATTTTATTTAACTTTAAGTTCTTAGAACTTAAATGTTAATGCGTTGTTACGGCCGTTTTTCTAATATTACTCCGCGTCGTAATTACAACACATGCCTATATAACAAAATTGTTCCCGTGGTTTAATTTAATTATGCATAGCTAGATCGGTCAGTTCAATTTCTTTGACGACGGCAACATATGCATATTCTATTTATAATTTGGACCTTTCCATGGTGCAGCATTGATAAGTTATGTACAAGTGGTATGTTTTTTGGTAGTATGAGATTTATAAGTGCCGAAAGAAAGCGCGGATTAGAGCGACTATTTGGTCTTCTCAGCAACTTTGGTGACTTGGGCAGCCTTTTCATCTAGTTCGTCCAAGCTTAACTCATCCTTGACCTTGACAACAGCATCTTTCTCTTGCTGTTCTTCCTCCTTCATAATTTCCTCCTGCTCCTTTAGCTGGGCCATCTTGGACTTGTGGGTAGCGTTGGCTTCTTCTACAACGTTAACCTTGACTTCATGGTATAGTTCGTCTGGAATACCACTCAACACGTCGCACAATGCGTCGTAAAGGGACTTAGTTGAACTGATGTCACCATAGGTGTAGGCAGTGGTCATGATCAAAAGACTGGATGGAATTTTGTCTTTCAATCTTAGATTTAGCCAGTTGTTGAGGTTTTCACGCAAAACGGAGTCATTAACATTGACATTTCTGATACCTCTGCTTGCACATGCAAGACGCAGCTCGTTTGGATCTAAAGAGTCAACGCCTTCGTAATAAATGGCAAAATCGTCTTTCTTCAATTCCAACATCTTGTAACGGATACGGTAACGCAACATAACATCCGTTCCAAATGGCTGCAAGTTAATATACTTTGCGAGAGCCACCAACTGAGGGCGGGGGAGGTTATCCAGGACGGTATCATCTGTAAACAAACGGGCAACTTGGACTAACTGCTCACGAGATTCTGGTTCACCTGTCTCTCTAACGTGCTTGTAAAATTGTGTAAAAACGAGTCTTTGGCCTTCATCTATAGTGTTGGTCTTCAGGTGTGGCTTGCTGTCCTTGATAATCTCAGACATTACGGCTCTGGTCTTCCTCAAACTATCCAACTTCTTTTGCTTATCTTTTTTAGACTCATAGGTCGATGGCAGCATGTTAGGGAACAACTTCAAAGCAATTGGAAGCAGTAGTTCGGCAAACGGCACAATAACAAATGCGCTAAATGGAATCAAACGAATCATATCAGTCGTGGTTCTCTTCAACTGGATCTTTTCACGACGTGTTAGCTCATAACCAGCAGCCATCTTCATCACCAGTTTAAATGAGATCTTGACGTCGAGACCCAACAACTTGGTTCCATCCCAATAATGCTGGGCTTCATGTTTCACACGTGACCACAGGGTAGGCTTAGCTGCTTTCGGATCCTTACTTACCGGTACCAATGGATTTTCAGAGGTGGACAGCTGGTTCTTCTTGTTACCATCCTCACTTTTGGAATAATAACGTCTACCAACGATGACGCCTCTATAATATGCAGGGGCGCAATTGAAGCGTGCAGCTCTGGTAACAGTTCTGCTGCTGAAAAATTTTATACTGTGCATGTCTTTTTATAGAAAGGTAATTGCAATTATTGCTCGTGAAGTTTCAATAAGTCACAACCAATTCTTAGTTTTGAAATAAGAAGTGTAGGTTGTATGTTACGTTCTTGTATAAAATAAATTATTCCGGGTCTCGGTTATGTATATTACGTTAAGTATTTGTCAAAAGGAAAATTATGTTGAGGCCAGATACATTATCACGGAATACGTGCAACTTAGTACCTTACTAAATAAATCGAAGAAAATTTAATAGAGACTCAAGAACATCAATGGGGCTTATTGGATAATATGTTTCATTATTTACATTCCTATACTACAAGGCTTGAGAGCCGAAATTTATCACAGTCGACAATGATCACTCAATAACCATAGTAACCACCGTTATTTAATTCTTGAGGTCTGGATTTACTACTTGATTTTAAAAGTGTCTTGAATCCATTGCAGAGCTGAATGACAGTAGGGTAGTTATAGTCAGCCAAAGAAAATCCATTATGTGTCAGTTTTACGTTCCACGTGTATAATTTTGATTGAGCGTTAATTTTGAACATAAGATAGAACCAGCCGGGGTGCTCGTAGTTGAAACTTAGATAGTAGACAGATCTATTAGGGTTGACCTTCGAGTAATCTTCAATGAACTGTATAACTTCCCTTTTTGTACCTCTCTTGAACTTTTCATTTGAAGTAATCTCGTTCAATAGCTTAATCTTGTTCTGGAGATACTCGACTATAATGTGGTCCAGATCATTGAATTGATTTCCATCAACTATCAACGTACGACCCAAAGCAAGTGGATTCTCCTTGTTTAACTCCTGTATGTCTACATGTTGGAAAAGATCTTTGTCTAATTTCCATGTAATCGCTAGGTGATCGTCGCCCCGCGATGACTGACGAATGACAAATTCACCGCGCTCTTTACTTCTTAAATAGTCTTCAGCCTGCTTTACATTGAATGGAAAATAGTAAGGATGGTTAATAACCCTATGTGTTCTTTTAGCACGAGCCTCTGCCATAGATATCTTCTTTTCCTCCTCGACGTCTTCTAGTTCTTGCTTTAAGTTCCAGATGGCAGGATCCTTGCTATAATCAACAGGAATGTATTGGTGTTTAATGTCGTGGTCCAACAGAGACACCTCAGCACTAATGTTCTCGTAATCAATGAAAATAACCTTAGCGGGGTATGTTTTTCCCACTTCATAGATTTCTGACGCAGCACGCTTTAGCTGAGCACCTAAATGTCTTTGGGCATTAACAATACACTCTACTTGAGAGTTGGAAACACAAATTATATCATTGTGCTTGAATCTTTCTATCCTAACAGGAATAATACTACCTTTGAAGAAAGTTTTGTCCGTCTCACCTGTGAGGGTTGTAAAAATCTCATCGCCATGCAGAGGATGGAAGTCATTTCTTAGCTCCTCAAAGCCTTCAAGAAGTTCTAGAACGATAGTATTTAAGTTGTTCAACTTCCTTTGTCCGGTGGTTCTCTCCAACTCTTCTGCATAAGCCTCTAGGTTCAAGGATTCTAATTTAGACCTCCTGTCTGGATCTTCACGAAGAAGTTCAATGAATTCACTCATTGTACCTTGCTCTTCCTTTTCACGAATAGCATCTGGGTCGTATTCTAACGCATCTGCAGCAACTTTTGTTGCCAAATGATAATCTTCAGGGTGAATTCTAGTGCTGTCCAGGTGATCATGTTCCAAATCTTCATACCGCTGACTTTTTTCATTCCAAGATATGTATAAAAATCCTGCAGAGTTCATGAAAATAGTCATGTGCAAAATGTCATGAGTGATTAACTGTTGACGAGCTAATAGTGGTTCGTTCAACCGTTGTAATGATCCCAAGAAATCCATAGCTTTACGCTTACCAAATCCAGCAACATATTGCAAGACACTAGCATAGTATGAATTGTCATTCGCCTTATTAACTTCGGTACCAACTAAATTCACAATATCAACAAACGACGTTTCCAACGCTCTTTGGAAAATATGGCGAGGAAGCAAAGATTGATGGGGATGAATGGACAACGACTGTAACTCTTCCATTGATAAATTAACGTATTCTAGTAGCGGTGAGTGCACATACCTAGCTAATGCAATACAGTATTTTACCAATGTTGGTTTATTTGGGAATTCTTGTGCTGCGCGCTCGCTTGCTTGATAACGTGTTGCAATTTCATCCTCAACAAATATGACTGGAATGTTATGGCCTTTCTTATCAACAAGCTGTTTCTTTTGGATCACCTCCTGCAACTTTTTAAACAATTTTTGTGTCTTTGGATTGGTACCATTAATACCAATCACATTTGGCTGGGCTTCCTGTATGATATTGTCAAAAGCTGCCTCAAAAGCTTGTGGATTATCCCTATCAAAAGGATTCTGAACAATCTTGTAGTCTTTAACAAAATCTCCCTTTCTGTTAAGTAATACCGCAATAACAGCGTCTACACCAAATCTACCTTGACCGTAACTTACCGTTAAAACTCTAGGTATCTTTGGCTCTCTAGGATTTGGTATAAAAGGGGCTTGGTCTAACCGGGACATAAATCTACGGCGAACACTGTTAGCAACTAACTTTTGGGTGGTCTTTTTCAATTCATCTTTAATTTCTTGTGAAATGTCATTGAAGATCTTGTCCAAAGCGCGATAGAATGCAGACCGCCTAAAACTATTCCACTCAATGGCAATTTCGGAGGTATTAGTAGTTTCAAGTGCAGTTTGGAATAAATGATCACAATACTGACTTTGTGAAGACATGTGAATTTTGATATTTAACAAATGTAATGATTCTGCCTCAAGCATACGAAGGAACACATCAGGAGCTGTACGGAATTGATTCGGAGTCCTGTTTATCGCGTATTTAATGTCTTCATATGGTGATCCTCTCTGTATTTCTTTCTTACCCTTGGTTGTTAACACCACATCAACAATATAGTACTTATAAAAGTCCGTTCTCACTTTTTGCCTGACCTTTGGATTATTGCCAATCTCTAAAGAGTAATACTTTTGAACAGTGTCGCAGGCCAATTTATGGTTCTTAGCAAATACTTGAAGATCTGAACCTGAAGACTCCAACACGGCAGTTATAGACTCGGCTGGTTTACTATTTGGATGATCTGTAACAGGGTGAATCTGTGTTTCTGCAGCAATATTTTGACCAATCTGTTCGGCGGTTATACCCACGTCGTTTATTACCTGGTACAATGCACTGCTCTTGAACTTTTCGTAGCTGGAGTTCTTCAGGTGTTTTTTAGTTCCACTAGTTGAGTCTGCAAGAAGCGCTTCGTTAATTTCATGGGCGTATTTAAACTCCAAATAATTGTAGATGTCTTGCAAAGAATTCAATTCTGTCATAGCTTCATCGTTAAAATATTCATTGACAATTGGATCATCCACATTTAGTTGCTCATAGAATTTCTTGACGTAGTCTCGTTTGTAAATAATACTGTGGAACTCAATGTCGTAAAACACAATATCCCATAAGTCATCCTCAGTCAAGATGAACCCGTTTTTGTCTCTCGATGAGATGTAGTTACGACGATATGCATAAATGAAGGAAACCTCTAAGTTTTCTTTACTAATAAACTTTACTGCATTTCCAATAGCCTCCTTGAATTCGGTTAGATCATATGAAGGGTCGAAGTTTTTGTCAACGGCGATTTTATCACTAATCCAGTTTTGTTCTAAAAGCTGGTCATCAGGTGTTAGATGGCCATAGTTTTGCAAACCAACCCTTAGTTCTTGATATCTTTCTGGAATATCTGACCGCCTTATAACTATATCCTCCTCAGTCATCAAGTTCTTCTTAAGATCCTGCAAATCATAAATATCCTGTAGAGTGATCTTTTTCTTTTTCTGTTCTGCTGGATCATCTGAATCCTCCTCTTCATTTAGTTCTTCAACATTTTCTAAGTCTTCTTCATTCTCAACAGCCAAGGCCCAATCGTAATCATGGCCGTCACCAAAGATTTCATACATTTCATCGATCTTGTCAGAGGATAGGCCAGTAATTTGAACAGACTGTTTACTTCTTTGTTGCTTCAATTTCTTCCTTTGTTGTCTAGTCTCTTCATCTTCATCAGAAAATTCATCGTCTTCGATAAAATCATCTAATTCGTCTATAACATCCTTCTTAGTAGATCTGACACTACGCTCCTCATTGTCATCCAATTCTTCCTCATCTTCTTCTTCCGAGAAAAAATCTTCTAGTCTATTAACGCCAGATTTTACAGTTGACCGTTGCTCATTAACTTCACCTTCATTAGATGTACCGACTCTTTTTAATCTTTTAAATTTACCTTTACCACCCTCCGCCGTTGGTCGCGTGGAGCGCTTTACACCAGCATTTTCCATCAAAAGATCCAAATCATCCTCTGACAGCTTCCCATGGTCTTCATCCTCTTGGGCTCTACGCTTATGTTTTCTCTTTCTTTTCTTCCTTGAGGACGATACATCCTCTTCATCGTCAGATACTATGAAACCTTCTTTAATTTTCCTAGCTTCTTCTTCATCATCATCTAAGTCATCATCTTCTTCAGAGGAATCAAACACATCATCTCCTTCTTCTTCATCACTTGGAACATCTCCTTCTCCACCAATACTATCTTCGATTTCGGGTTTTTCCCTAACCTTTTCTGCAGCAATTTCCTCACCTGACATCTGAAGGCTTACCTATAGCTATATCTTTTCTATTCCAGGCGATAAAAATAAACGCTAGTAATAATAGCGACTAGTAAAGCACTATGCGGCTATATGGAAACCGTAATTAAAATTGCTTGTTTTACTTGCAATAACAAAATATCTCTTTTATATGAGAACTTCAAATCTGTTTTGCCATTCAAACTAAAGATGAAAAAAAAAAAAAAATTTGCGCTATCGTGCAAAAGCACCCAAGTTTCAATCAAGGGTCATTGGCAATATGTATTACATGGCCAAACTAGACATATATATTAGCTGACTATGCCGTGATTCCGAACCATAGGATTCGGTTTTTTAAGATTAATTAAATTTAAATTAATAAACATCAATAGAAAATGGCTGACAATCCAACTATCTGAACTTTTCAGCAGGCATTAAACTCACATCCATGTTCCCTGCAAGTTCCCTTTCTTTAACAGCTTCATTAGCCTCCCTTATCAAATCTTCTTCGAATTCGCTAGGATCAACAGGATCACAGCAGCAACTCTTCTTTTGCTCTTGTCTCAATAAAGGGGCTGTTCTGTTATCTTGTGAGCTGCGTGCATCAGTTTTAGTAGCTTGACCGCATCCAGGCTCGCAATTTCCCCCGCCTGGGCAGTTCGAACGTCTACGGATCTCCCGCTTGAGTTCCCATCTTTTGACAAGGACAATTTTAATTCTGTTGAAAAACGACTCTGCCAAGGCCAAGCCTAGAACAACAGCAAAGAAGTACAACACAACGTAGGTCATCGCTACCAACATCGTTGCATAGATTAACATCGTAGAAATAAATGTCAGAACTAGTCTTGTCAAATCTTGCATCAATTCGGGCCACGAAGGTGCAAATATATCAAACATTAATGTAGGTAACGTTGGTAGAATCCGAGCCCCCTCGAGGTCATCCGTGAATTTATTCGTAGAATTCAATGAACTGGAAGATTTATATTGGTCATCATCAACAATTCGACGCTGGGAATCTGCACCAATGGTTTTAAACCATTTCACTTCTAAGCACCAACTGAGAAAAATAACCGCTTTGTAAGTTAAGCAAAGCAATATGATCAGTAGAAAAATTCCAAACCCTTCGCCGCGTGTGGATGCATGTAAATTACTGAAAAGCACTGGATATCCTCTGTATGAAGTAGAGAACACTGTATTCATCATGTGATTAGAATTCGCCGCCATGGAATCCATGTTGCTGCCGCTATGGTCGTCCCCCATACTATCGTCCATGCCGCCATGTTTAACGTGTCCCCAAGTAGACATCTTGCAATAACTAGAAAGGTTTAAACCGCTCTTCGCGTCTTGATCGAAAGGTTCTTCCGAATCACCCTATTAAATCCTCTAGTTAACTTATTTTTATAAGTTTTTCTTATCGGGTGTATTGGACCAAAATCTCGCCCACCTAATTTGCTCGCGCATTATTTTATTCTCGCAATAAGAAACTGGTCTACGAATACATGAAAGGGGGTTTTAACTCTTAAAATGCTTATTCGATCATCTGAACGGAGGTCTTCTTCCCTGTGTCGTAAACGGGGGTGCCATTGGTGGATCTGATCTTGATATTGACTTCCCTGTACTATTATTGTGAACTCGCTTGCTCACTGACGACGTTTTTCCGTTACTGGCTGGACGCACAAGAGCTTGCTTTTTATTTGCAATTCTGCTTGCGCTTACAGCTAGTGATTTTCGCTTTTCAACTGTAATGCTAGGCATTGCAAGCGATGATAGGCGGTTAGAAGTTTTTGAATTTTGCTGAGATGTAGATTCATTATTGCGTATCTGATTAAGTATTGAGTACCTTCGTTTGCTTCGTACTACATCTTGTTGTACTGGAATAACAGGAGGGGCAACTGCTAGGGTTGGGTTGGAGACGAAGGAAGCTGCAGTGTTATCCTCATCGTCTTCAGCGTCGGCCACCATACTGCGAATTGATATTGTGTTATACTGTGGGATAGCAGTGGACTTCTTTACCAGCTGAGTATTTTCCTTCTGGAGAGTTGGTTCTGTCTCACTTATAACAGCAAGCGACCGACTAGTAGTTCCACGCAATTGCGCCAGTAGCAGCTGTCTCTCTTTTTCTAAACTTTGTAGTTCCTTGCGAATAGAGAGCTCGTGTGCAGTATCGTGCGGAAGGTTGGGGAAGTCCACACACCAGGAATTGCACATCAAACCGTATAGTAGCGCGCTCATCGATTCGTTAAAGTCTACTAAAGACTCATGTATAAAGTTCATGTGGGTAAAATTGGCATCCAGGGTTATCATAGAGTCGGTGAGCTCCTGTATTTGAGGAAGAACATAGGTATCTATAACCGTAGCACCTCTTAACTCGTCATTATTGTTCTCTACAGATCCGCTTCGAGGATGGTCATTTACTTCCCCAATAGACGATCTTCTCGAACCAGGATTACTCGATATTGATAGCCGATACTCTGTAGCCGCTTTGCTCTCGCGTAGCCCTTCTTTAGACATCTATCAATTATAATTGATATATTTCCACGTACCTGCTTTTATAATGGTCATTAAGGAAATGGGTTTTTTGGGTGGGATAATACAATCAAAATTCCGTATCTACTGATAATAACATAAAACGTGCAGTACTTAGCAGTATATACTATTTACAAGCTAGAGTGTACTATTAAGAGAACTTCTTAGAGTGTTTTAACTTATCCGCCATTATTTGAGCTTGTGATAAAGCACTACCACCAGATTTCCTTAGCGCTGCAATAAGGAAGATTGACGATAGTAATGACAACCCATACCAAGTAACTAAATATTGCAGATGGTTATTTTTAAATGTAACCTTGGCCTGGACACCAAGTGGAACACCTGCCTTGATAAATTGGTATTCATTGAACTCTAAATCGTCGTCTTCGAATTTTCTTGTACTGACAGGTGTCTCAACTGTGGCATGTGACCTGGTCCAAAATTTCCACCATGGTGCGTTGTTCTTCGGATCGGTAACTGTGCTCTTTGTTTCATCCCACCTATGATCATGTAAGTCATATAGTGCTTGCAGATGTACTGGGAGAGTGCCGGTAGAGGCAAAAATGTCGGGCATATCAGGAATTTGCCAAACACGACTTTCACTGTCTTTCTTATCCCATTGAAAAGTACCGCGAGCCTTGGGGACTCTAATTACACACGTCAGCTCGACGTTTTCTCCTTCCGGAAGAGACAAATGCCGGAGTTTTCTGTTTGTTGGTAATACATTTTCCTCGCTTATCCAACCTCTTTCAATGAGGATCTTTTCGCCTGTGTCTTTCCGAATGAAAGGGGTAAAGAGAGTGTATCCCTTTGTTCCATTTCTTAGCTTAGGACCAACAAATATCTCTTCATCGTGCAAAAATTTACCTTTTACTTTGACTTTCGCATACTCAAGGAGTTCACACATCTCGGGACTGAAATGTTTTGGCATTGGTATTGGTTCTGCCGCCAATCGATCCTCGCACGTAGCGATTAATTCAGTTTTCCACTTTAGACGGCGCAGTTGCCAGGACCCGAGATAGAACGATACAACAGGCATAGCAATCATTAATCCCAGAAAGGTTCGTCTAGTCCATTTGTAGTTCTCTTTTTCTTTGTCTTTGGGTGTCCTTGTAGTACGAATCGGCTTCCAATCTACAGTAGACGTCTTGACAGTACGTACTGTTCCACCCCTAGCACCCACAAGATTCTTGCAAACATTAAAGTTTACTAGATGAGCGTTGCTCGCCAGGCGAATGGGATGCTTTGCTAAACCAAACATTTTAGTTTATATGTAGTTTACGCCAGGAATGTTTTAGTGTTGACGGTGAAGTGCATTTTTTCAAAAGTGTGCTCTAAAGAATCGCGCTTTCTAACAAAGCGAAGACGCTCATTAAGAGATAAACTTATAACTACAGGATTACGTTTGTATACACTATATACAATAACTTTGATGTGAATAATATATTACTAGGAAGGTAAAGAACAACTTAGTTCAATGCATTCATTCAGTAGAATAATAGACCTTTCTAACATCCACCAGCTTCTTACCCCGTCCTAATGCAATTTCATCTAATGTTTTCTGGGAATTAGCTAATGCCTCCAGTGTACCCTTTGCAACATTCATTCTGTTTCTAGACTTGTACACCTTAGCACTTAAGTCTTTAATGCCCGCACATTCACATATTTCAAAGATGATGTGGTTTACTCTCAAACCAGAACCTGGCTTTGCAGACCTCATAAAAAGCTTCACACCGTGGAAGCGGTAATCAATATCACCATATATTGTTCTATTTTCGTATCTTGGAATATGGACTAGGTTTCTGACGGCATCCCAGTGAGCTTTCTTAATTGCTTCTGACATATCTTCCCTAGACTTACCCTCTCCTAGTCCTACCATACCATCACGGTTACCAACGACTACTAGAGCGTAGTATGAGGGAATTTTACCCTTTGCAGTTTGGTTTGAGACCCTCTTCATCACTAGCGGTCTCATAACCAAATTTTTTGCTATAAAATCGGCGTTCAAACCTGTCTGTCTTTGGATACCTTTAGCAATCAAAGTTGTCTGAGACAACCCCTCAGTTGAGAGGAAAGCACCGCGTGGAACGTCTAATTCAGTAGGTAGAGGTTGCTGTTGTTCATCGAGGTTGAAATACTCCGGTGGACCGTGAGTGTGAATATTTGGCAAGCCTGGCTTGTAATCCCAATAAGGATGTAATTCGGCAAAATTGTCTAAATAAGGAGGAGCAAATTTTACACCTTTGGATGGCTCAAACTTCGTATCTTCTGGGATCGCACTTTCACCTAGTTCTATAGATTTTAGTAGGTCTTTTGGATAATATTTCGCCAGTATTTCCATTCTTGCCGCTTTCTGAAGAGATCCCGGCGGTTTGGCATTAAGTGTCCTAACTGTGCTTGATAGCCACCTCTTGAAAACCGTCATGCTGACTCTAGTGCCAAATATGATCAATTATATCTATTCGTACATACAGAACTTGAAGATTAAGTTCTTATTAGCCTCAAGCAAATTTTGTTTCGACGATTTCAAGAAAGCCGGGTAACCATCTCGAATCTTTTCAGAACCTCGTCACGGATACTTACTAGCGCTTATCATTTAGGATACCCAGGCCATCAAGGCACAGTTGTAACAATGTTTATGTCATAAATACCTAACAATTGTGTATGCAAGAATACATATATGTATGAAGGGTTTAATGAATGTGGTTATCTAACAATCGTCCTCCTTGTGGTGGCACGTGCCGCATGAACTCTTAACGTCATCATAAATGTTATCTGTAGTAGCTGCGTTACTACTAGTACCTTTTTTCTCCCTCCTATTAGGTACGTACTTGTAATTAGGGTACTTCTTCATGTGCTCTTCTTTCTCTTTTTTGGCGAGATCTAGCCAGTGTTGTCTATCTTCCGCAGAGAGCGATCGCCAACGCTGGCCAATATCGACTGAAACTTGTGAATTAGTCTTAAATGATCCATTGCCACGTTCCGATTGTTTAATTCGTTCCTGTGGAAAGAGCTGCTGGTGCCAATGCTGCCTAAAGAGAATGAATGCGTTGCGCGGACGCGGAATGTGAGATTGTTTATGGACCTTGCGCTGATGCTTGTGGTCTTGGTTGCATTTACAGCTTGATGCCCTATTGCTGTGGTGATCGTGACCCGCATTCACATCAGTAGCAGCAGGCAGGGACGCATTTTTCACCTTAGCGGATGAAACCCCGCCTGCGTCGGAAGAGATGAAGGAGCCGCCATTCGCGGCCGCAGCTGTTGGAGGAGGTGTAAGAGGTGAGCTGGGCGACATTGGCAATACCTTAGTATGCATAATTGGCGAAGACGTGTGATCTTTCTGTAAATGTAAACTTGGTTTGAACGTATATTGTAGAGCAGTGCGCTGAGCAGGCAAGTGCTGAACGGGAATGCACTGTGGTATTGGTATAATACCAGGATGCCGCAATAAGCGTTGCTGATCTTGCTGTGGTTGCTGCTGCTGTAGTAATTGCTGTTGTTGAGTACCAGCACTGTTCCCAGCGGCAGGTATCTGGGTCAGAATATGTGAAATGGAAGGTAACCTAAAATTCGAATCCATCTAATCCTTCTGATATCCAAACAATCCCTTTCTTCCATAAGCAAACAATACGATAATTTCTACACACTTTTTGTACTCATATAATATATATATCCTCTTACACCAATTACTACTGTCTGTCTCCTGTATATTTAGAAAACCCGTCTGAACTATTCTACACGGACATACTTACAATGGGACGTAGTCTAGAAAAACAAAGCTACACCTATTATGAATCGATCATGCTCGTAAATCGTCACAATTGTGAAATATATTTATACAAACATGATAAAAACTTGCCTGCTACCTTGTTCGGGGAGGATATCTTTGTCAGACGTAGTACCCAACGGGACTAAATACCCCTGTAGGTCGCTTTTATATCTCTACTCAATGGGCAAAACTTACACAGAAACCTACATACAAAAACTGTTTTTGACTACCTTCATATAATACCCGTGTTTATGCCTTTGTCGGAGCCCAGGCACTGCAAGCATTACGAAGAACGGATGTGTTCGTGCCTGGCCTAGAAAAGGGGCACGTATCATAACAACGAACTAATGACTTTTACGTATTTCAGGCCATAAGAAAATAGCAATGGTACAGTTTACATGAGGTGAGATGGATAAGCCGTTTACGTCTTTTTTTCTAGGGAATCGTAAATGTGAAACCATTAGTCATTGGGGAAATGATGAATATCATTTGAAACAATGGAAATGCATAGCCGGCAGCTGAATGAAGTGCTGGTGGCTAAAAAAAGCTCAAATAAATCACTTGTAGTTGCTACATTAAGACAGTAGGTATAGATTTTCATTGCACAAATTCCGCGCCTGTTTCTTTTGTTAATGAATTGCCGCATAGTAGTAATAAGAATTAGTTGCCGGGCCTTGAGTATAGCCTTGGATCTGCCTGCGTAGGAGATCTGTCGGCTTGCTGTACAACAAACAAACCGTTCCGTATCCTGGTCACATGGTTTTTTATGATTCTCAATCGTGTATGGTGATTCTCTTTGTACGAAATACTTTTGCCACCCTTGTAGATTTATTGGTGAAAATATGTAGCTAGGTAAATAACAACCTTGACGGCGGCAAGAGTATAAGGAAAAGATTGCGATGATTCGTATATTAGGTAGTGGGCGAATTGGCCTGCGGCCTTTATTGCGGTCATGGAAACAGGAGTTTACATTTGGCGGGATTCAGCCTCTGCGGCAGGGGTCATTTCAGCAACGTGCGTTGCTGCATTGGAGTGCACCAAGGAGGGCTGAAGATGGTAAAGATGACAAAGGCGAGGCTAAGGATAATAACCAGAAAGATAATCGAAAAGACGGCCAGAAGGATGGCGGGGAATATCAGAATTTTTCGGACTATTTCAAGTCGCCGCAATTTGCGCGTAGTCTATACTTGACAGTGGGGTTGACATTTTTCACCCATATGCTTGGCACATTATGGCAAGGAAACGAGGAGCAAGAGGTGATGACGCTCCAGGAATTTAAAACGCAGTATCTGGAAAAGGGTCTTGTTAAGCAACTATTTGTGGTAAATAAGCAGATGGTTCAGGCGGAGCTGCTTCCGCAGGCGAATGTGAGAAACGACTGGTCACGTGGGATGGATTTTGCAAACCGTAGTCCAACAGTGGCGTTTACTATTGGTTCGGTTGATGTGTTTGAGCAGGAGCTTGAACGTACTCAGGATAGACTAGGAATCCCCCCGGAAGAGAGGTTGCCAGTGACCTATGTGGATCAAGTTTCTCCGCTCCAGTATCTGTACCCGTTCGGGCCTACTTTAATTATTTTAGGTGCCTTAATGTACATGACAAAGCGCGCAAGGAAGGCAGGTGGGCCTGGAGGCATGGGCCCAAACTCTTCGGGGATTTTCAATGTCGGCAAATCCCGTGCTAAGTTATTTAATAAGGAGACTGATGTGAAAGTAAAATTTAAAGATGTAGCAGGATGTGATGAAGCAAAGGTTGAAGTTATGGAGTTTGTTGATTTCCTCAAGAATCCTGAAAAATTCAAGGCTTTGGGTGCAAGGATTCCAAGAGGAGCTATATTATCAGGCCCTCCGGGTACCGGTAAGACTCTTTTAGCAAAGGCCACAGCGGGAGAAGCAAACGTGCCATTTTTAAGTGTTTCAGGGTCTGAGTTTGTTGAGATGTTCGTCGGTGTAGGTGCTTCAAGGGTTCGTGATCTCTTTAATAGTGCCAGATCATTTGCACCTGCTATTATCTTCGTCGACGAAATTGATGCTATTGGTAAAAGTCGTGGCAAGGGTGGTGCAATGGGTACTTCAAACGATGAAAGAGAATCAACGCTCAACCAACTTTTAGTTGAAATGGATGGGTTTACCTCTAGCGATCAGATTATTGTGTTGGCAGGTACAAATAGGCCAGATGTTCTTGATTCGGCTTTGTTACGTCCTGGTCGGTTCGATAGACATATTCAACTTGACGCTCCAGATGTTGAAGGTAGGAAGGCTATCTACAAGGTGCATTTAGCTAAATTGAACTTGGAACCTTCACTTCGCGATGCAAAGAAACTTGATGTATTTGCCGGTAAGCTTGCAGCCTTGACTCCAGGGTTTTCTGGTGCTGATATAGCCAACGCATGTAATGAATCAGCCCTAATAGCTGCCAGGCATTCTGATTCATACGTGGAATTTCACCACTTTGAAAAAGCAATCGAGAGATCTATCGCTGGTTTGGAAAGGAAGTCTAAAGTCCTTTCCCCAGAAGAAAAGAAAACTGTTGCGTATCATGAAGCTGGGCATGCAATATGTGGTTGGTTCTTGGAATTCGCAGATCCTTTATTGAAAGTTTCCATCATACCTCGTGGTTCAAGTGCTTTGGGGTATGCACAGTATTTACCTCCTGATCAGTATTTGATTTCTTCAGAACAATTGAGGCATAAAATGATTATGGCTCTTGGTGGAAGAGTTTCTGAAGAACTTCACTTCCCCTATGTTACAAGTGGTGCCCAAGATGACTTCAAGAAGGTTACTGCCATGGCACAGACAATGGTAACTTCGCTAGGTATGTCCAAGGATATCGGATATATAAGTTATGAACAATCGGACACAAGTGTGCAATTCAATAAACCATTCAGTGAGAAAACAGCTAGGCGGATTGACTTAGAAGTTAAAAGACTTGTTGACGAGGCTCACGCCGTCTGTAAAGAGTTACTAACCAATAACCTGGATAAAGTCGATAAGCTAGCAAAACGTCTTCTAGAAAAGGAGGTTCTGACCAGAAACGATATCGTTGAACTGCTGGGGCCCAGACCGTTCCCTGAAAAAAGTGATACTTTCGAGAAATACCTTGATCGCAAAAACTAAAATAAAATAAACGGTAACTAGAATTGAATTTCTTTGCCTTTGGATTGAGAGGCTCATTTTACTACAGCTACATTTCATGTTTTAAAAGTCTAGTCTTATAATCCGTGCGACTTGTATCTTTAATAACTAGTCTGTTACTTTCTCCCTTCAATGGAAAGAATGTTTAAACTTTCATGTATATAGCAAAATGCATCTACACACAAAACACAATATAATGGATAATTTGTTGGTACTATGTTGTTAAAACATTAGAAGGTCTCCTCATCAGTGAGGAGATTTTGTATGGGTGTGACTGTTTCTAACCCCTGATGAAGCATTGGTCCTGTATGATCCCCGTTGGCTGCTATGGCTACCTCTTCAGTCTGAGTAACCTCAAATCCTTCTTCCGTAGAATACAAGATCTGGTTCACCTTCCCTAAAAACCTGTTAAGTTCTTGTGGGTCATCATTGTACACACCTTCTTTGTATAAATCTTGTGTGGATTGAACGAGAATTTCAATATCCCGTAGTTTACCAAAGTAAAAATCTCGTTCTCTCTCCATAATATTCATCGCGTCCTGGTAGTGCGTTACTTCTTGGTTCAGCTTATCTATTTTCATATTGGAACTATCAAGCTCCATTTGCAACTTCGCCAATTGATCATTGCTAGCAGATGCTGACATCGATGTCAATTGCGGTTTCCGTGAAGTGGTGCCAGAAGACGGAGTTCTCTTCATGACAGTACCTGAAATGCCAGCAGATCCGTTGAACTGACCAATAGGCCTCACTTTCTGTAAAATGCGAGGTTTTGTGCTAGGAGACGCTGACATCTCATTCAATGAGGAGGCAGAAGTAGTTAATGTACGTTTTTTTGAAGCCTGTGTGATCGATGATGATACACCTTCCGCTGTACCTGAAGGCTTCTGTGCTTTACGACGCAACTGCGCATCGTATGGTGATTCGTCTTTATTCTGCAACCAAAATTTCTTCAACCATTGCAAGAATTCTAGATTATCTTGAAACCTGCACTTTATCAATCGGTCTACGAATATTGTTTTCTCAATCTTATGTTTGGTAAAGCAGCTCTGCAAAATCTTGAAATTGCTTAAAGACTCATACTCCGCACGAGAATCAAACTTTACACGATTCATTGGAATATCGCAAAATATAGAATCCATTATTTGGCAATAAGCAGCACCGTTCCCACATTGCTCAACTCTTGTATAGTTTAAACATAAGAGGTCATTGAGCCAACTCAACAATTCAGTACGCGACTCACCCAAGCCTGATGATGACATTGGTATTTCACGGCCTAATAATACACCAAAACAATGTCTTTAATGTCCTGTTCAGTTAGTAGTTATATTGAATATATTTAGTTTTGACTTAAAACAGTATTCCTTTTTAATATTTTATGTTATGAAATTCATATAGTGGTTAAATACAACAAAGCTAAGGGTGTAACAACAGTAAAAAAGCCTTTTAGTTTATTGATTACTACAAATATGGCCTAATTTTTATGATTGATCACCTCTATATATTATTTTTTAAAGCTTCTGATTTATATAGTATGTTTCATGATCTGGAAGCAAGAACGGCTCATGTTAAAAGAAGTTGATACTCTAGATCTTTTTTATGCTAGACCCTGAGATACTAGATATTAAGTGTAGTTATACTATCCGAGGCGGTCTACTTACAAGACTGAGAGAGCGGTAAGGACTGTTTGAGTTCTTGGATGAGTGTCACATGGAACTTCCCTGACATTTTATAGCACTGTTTAAATAACTCAATGAGCTCTATCTAAGTTCTAATTCGTCCTACGGTTACTAGAACAGAACTAATTAATGGAGAAGTGATTACGGATATCCGTTACCCCTGTCTTCCTTACTTCCTACATATATATTTTAAATTCGAAGTTTCGCAAATAATACTCGGCTGCAGACGTCAATCGTTACGATACGGATATAAATCGATAATAATGCTATAATTAGGATCCCCGCTCTATTCGAGATGCATATTAATTTAGTTAAGAGCTCCATTGTGCCAGGGGAAATCGCCAGCAATGCTGTTACGTATAGTCAATCCCAGTACATCAAGACTCTCGGATTCTCACAAATTCAACGTGCTGGCAAGTTTCAAACAATAGTTCTATTATACATTTAACCCATAACAGATAATCTATCGTACATCCTTGGTGTCTGCTTTACTGAATTCAATATGCATTGGCTTTCCGAAAAGATGCTCGTTCTTTAAAGAAAGCATAGCTAAGTTAGCCTCATCTACGGATCTAAAAATGATAAATGCTTGGCCTCTTTGTTTGTGACTTATAGAAACCCTCAATACTTCTCCGAAAGTTGAAAATAGTAAATACAGATTAGATTTAAGAGTTTCTACTCTTATTTGATCATTAAGATTATTCACATAAAGAGTGTTCTTCGGTGTAGAATTCTCTTCAGATGGCTGCTGAGATGCATATGCAGCATACTTAGGTTTCTTTGTCAATGGTCCATCATCCATGATATATAGATGCTCAAAATCTGATAATATGGCTTCCAGGGCCAACGATTGTTGTTGCTGTGAGGGCGAGTTTCAGGATGCTTGTAATGAATCTTCTCCAATATACAATACGGTAACTATAAATTATATGTCGTGAAGTACGAATATCTCTCTAAAAGTTCATGCTTAATATACACTCTATAAAAGCTTTAAGGGTGGGGTAACGAGGGCCTGTTGGTTCTATTATGTTGCATGGGCTTTAAGATTCGATTTTCAGTTGAGTGGACTGCTTGCTAATATGGAGTGCCTCCGTAAAGGCGTTCATGACAACGTCTGGGACACCAGGTCCAGCGCTAAAAGCCATTCCACCAAGTGAAACCCTGTCCTCATATAACTGTTTAATGCTACTAGATGTATTGTTCAGCCAGGTATTATATCCGACATGGAACTTTGGAAGGCAATTATCAACTACTGTAACTTCCCAGTATGCATCATTAAAGGTAGACTCATGGACATTTAAGTGAGATGACAATAGTTGCTTCAATTTATTGGTGATGAACGTGCTATTGGACATGCCAGGTAAATCAGAATCAGAAAGATGATGCCCACCTACCATTGCTGTCAACTTTGTATTAGAAATAATATTATTATTATCAGGAGCATTCCCAATTGAGAATAGTGGTTTGAAATTATGCTCAATTACAGAGTCGAAAATAACTCCCAAGAGCATGTCTGGATTCGGCGTAGTTAACGGTACCAGGTAGCCAAAGCCATGATATGGCTTAATTATATCTTTATTTGGAATGTAAATGTTTACCAGTATAATAGTATTCGATTTCACGAGCTCTAGACCTTTTGATATCGAGGGATCGGCAACGATTTCGGACATTTCAGATGGGTTTATGTTAAACCTCGTAAAATCAAAATCGCTTTCCTTGATCCCATCAACAGTTGTATATTCGAACTTTCCTTCTGAGTAAAGTAGTCGTGATACTCGTTTATTAATGTGAATTTGAACGTTAGGCAATTGCTGCAGAGCGTTCCTTAGAATACTTGGGAACAGTTGCAGCCCTCCCTTCAAACCAATTATAGGAACTTTCTTCAGTTTTTTACTTAACGCCATTAAATCATTTTCATCTAGATTGAAAGCCTTCATATAATTAACCAGGTCGGGATGAAGACCTTCAGTTTTGTTTTTCCTAAAAACAGCCTTTATTAGTGAACCGTGTTCTCTTTCCATATCGTACATTACTCGAGCTACTCTTTGGGCAGAGAGTTTCTTAATATCGTCCGCATAAATTCCATGATAAATAGCACTTAGTATGTTACCTGGCACATGTTTATTTCCAAATCTTCTTGAAAAGAATTCGAACGCTGATTCATCTGATATGTCTTTCCTACTGGGCCTGAGGTACTCGCCCAATATCCCCGTGAGAAAGCCTTTACTCAGAGGATTCTTTAAAAACTTAAAGAAGGTCGAGAGCGAGTTGGGAACTTGAAGTAGCTGATTATTGGCTGCTAGTAGGTACTTCTTGTTGGCGTCACTCTCTTTATCAATGTACTGGACAATATCTTGGTTTCCTAGCTGTCTTAAGGTGTCCACAATCAATAAAGTGCCGTCTGAGACACCTCTTAAAGTCCTGGGACCTTTCTCTAGCACAATGTTTTGACGTGAGTTATTCTTGTATACAGAAGAGTTGATATAACCTCCGCATCTCTTTGAGGCCTCTAGCAATGTAATACCGACATCTGGTCTTAACTTTGCCAAATAGTAGGAATATGAAAGTCCTGAAATACCACCTCCAATAACCAGAACTTTTGAGTTCTTAGGAAGAACATTGAACTTCATAGATAAAATATTTTTATGTTACAGGCTCTTTAAATCTAAGGTACAACAATTGAATATCAGGAAAATGGTCAGATATCTCAACTTGCACACCAAAATCAGCGACACTTTATCAAATATATCTATTGGTCCCGGATTCAGACTAAATTATAGCCTTCTTTTAATTCTTCTATTGAAAACATGAAAGTTGTAAGTGAAGTATTTCTGGATTTTGAGTTTTATTTAGTGTACAGTACCTATATTAAATAAACTAGACTCCCAATAATCGTAAGGAAAAGTCCATCTAACATACATATAAAAGGATAACCTATTAATGACTTGAAGATTACTTATTATATTACTAATTTCATTTAAATTTATCTTTTTATTCCTAATGCCCTTTCCTTAGACTGTCTAATAGAACTCAATCTCCAAGAGTCCTGGTCCTTGGAAAATCTATTATGTAGTGGTATGATTTTGGCTTTTTTCTTAGAATCACTGTCTGCATCAGCAACTTTATAATAATGGGGCGCAGTCTCAGTTAGCCATTGAGGATCAATGACAGTTGCATTCGACATATATTCTCTTGTAGTTAATACAAGACTGTGATATATTAAATAGTCATATTCTTTTCCAAACAAAGAGCTTGACGGATGGATACTGACCGATGTACCATCTACTATTCTTTTGTACCCAGCAGTTATATCTCTTTTAACAGCATTTCTAAAAAACCCAAATACCAATGATTTTCTTATTAGATCCAACTGGTTGTGACAACTTACAACCGGTAAGCCTAGTTTCTTGAAAATTAGCTGTAATTGGTTCTTAACGTCTCTAGCCCGCTTCATATGGCGCTCATGAAGGAAATTCTCAATGCAAAAAGTTTTACTATAATTATTGTCCTGCCAACGCTTGTAAACGTTCAATAATGTTAAATGATCTCCGTAAGGGTGATGGAATCTAGCCTTCCGGGTATCGGCTTCTTGTTGTTTTTCTTTGGGCCTGTAGAATACATTTTGAACAGACAACATCGAAATAATAGTCAGAATTTCATCAGAACAATTATTTCCAACCGCAGCAATTAACGCTCGAGAGAGCGAAGGTTCCATAGGAAATTGTGACATCTGTTTGCCTAGTGTAGTTAGATATCCATCATCATCCAAAGCCTGTAAATTATATAACGCTTCCAATGCTTGGGCCATCGAGGATTTCGACGGTGGGTCCATAAATTCAAAGTTTAACAAGTCATTAATTCCCATTGCCTTTAACATCAAAATTGTATGCTCAAGATTCATACGCTGTATCTCTGGGACAGAATTTGGCATCATTTCATTATTAAAGGCAGCTTCAGTGTATAAACGGAAACACTTACCAGGGCCTGTTCTTCCTGCTCTTCCCTTACGTTGATTGGCTTGGGCCTGTGAAATGGGCGATATAATAAGCTGTTCCATACCGGCTCTAGGATTATATGTGTTTACTTTTGCAAACCCAGGATCAACAACATAATAAACTCCATCAATAGTGATCGAAGTTTCTGCAATATTAGTAGCAAAGATAACCTTCCGAGTCCCCTCGGGTGTGGGTTCAAAAATTTTGGATTGTATCTCGCTCGGCAGTGCCGAATACACAGGAAGTAAAACCAGTTGTTGGACCGCATCTCCTAATGTCTTGATCCTCTCATATAATATTTCACAACAAGTGTCAATCTCCTCTTGGCCAGTCAGAAATACTAATATATCCCCTGGATCCTCATTAATATGTATTTCCATAACCGTGTCCAAAGCACTTTCGATATAATCCATTTGGGGAGTTTCAGCATATTTCACATCTACAGGGAATGTTCTCCCAGGAATTTTGACTATTGGGCAGTCGTTGAAATATCTGGAAAACTTGCCCGCATCCAATGTCGCTGATGTTACAATAACCTTCAAATCAGGTCTCTTCATTGCTGCCTTTTTCAGTAATGCAAATAATACATCTGTGGCAACAGTACGTTCATGGGCTTCATCTAGTAATATTACAGAATATCTAGACATTAAAGGATCCAGTAGCGCCTCTATTTGAAGCATACCATCTGTCATATACTTAATCTTCGTCCTAGGCGAGGTCTCATCTTCAAATCTGATTGTATACCCAACTTCCTGCCCCAGATCACAGTCCATTTCTTCAGCTACTCTTTTGGCGACCGAAACTGCAGCAACACGACGTGGTTGTGTACATCCTATGATACCATTAACTGTGAAGCCTTCTTCGTACAAATATTGTGTCAACTGTGTTGTTTTACCTGAACCGGTTTCACCAACAATTACAACAAATTGTTTGGCTGAAATAACATTTACTAATTCTTGTCTCAAGGAAAATATTGGGAGGCTTTCCCTTTGCTGTTTCATTGGCAGATTCACCCTTTTGCCGTATGTAATATTTTCTTTCATTCTATTCCTTTCCCATGCAGTAGTAGCAAGCTGCTTGTCAGTAAATTCCTTTTCTGGAGCCAGTATAGGATCATCCAAATTCCTTTGGCGTCTAAGCTCCGCTTCAGCTTCCTTTTTCTTCTTAATCTTAATCTTTCTGTGCTCCAGCAATGTATGCGATCCATTAAGAGATACATTAGCCATCGATCCCTTGGGAACTTTGGCAATCGTTGGCATTTCGGGCCTTTTGAATTGATCAACTTGTCCCACTAAAAATTTTGGCTCAAATTTGGTATTAAGTTCCACTGAAATAACTTCTTCTGCAACAGGAATCCGTTTCTTAGACTGAGTCTCCCGTGAATTGTCATGTTGCTCCCGCATTTCCTCTTGTAGCTCAGGGAAGTCATCTATGGATGCAACACCACTTTGAATCGATTGCATGATCTCCCATCTTTCTGCAGAAGTAAGCTTCCGAGTTTGACGATCTCTCGTAAGTGGTTTACTAAATTGTTCAACTACTTCTTTCCCCGTTTGCTGGTCAACCGCCTTCATGCTTAATGATATTTTCCCATTAGACTGAATTTTCACTACTTTCACAAAGATTGTTTGACCAATTTGTACAACATCTTTTGGCGATGAAACTCTCTCCATGCTCATTTCAGATATATGTACTAATCCATCACAATTCCGTTCCATAACTCCTAGTATTCTTGCAAAACACCCGAAAGTAGTAATTGTTTTGACTTTAGCTGAGTATATTTTCCCTTTAATAGGGGCTGGATCTGATGCCGGAAGCTGGTATTTGTCGGTTTTGATATCATCCCATGTAGGTTTGGTGTCCGGAAGTGTAAGGGCAGTAATCTCCCTCTGCGGTTCTTCTTTCCTAAGGGCTTTACTAGGCTTCAGGAGCCTGAATATCTTAAATATACAACTAGAGCTCATACCACATTCCATTTCCTCCATAGCTGCATGGAATGCAGTCAGAGAGTCATTCTTAGAACATATTTCATCAATAAAATCAACAACAACAGGATCTAGTGGACCTAACTCTTCGTTAAGTAATTTTGAAACCTTAGCTTTGGCTTCTTCATGAGCAGTACATTTTTTATCATCTTTTCGCGCAGTGATGATGTTGAAAAGAGTCCTAATTTTTGGCTCAGGAATATTAACGTCTAGCTCTTCGATTCGTTTAATAAAGTCATCGATGGTATTACATTTTCCACAAATTTCAAGCACAAAATCTGCCACAACTTCGTCATCTATGCCTATGATTGCTAAGATTTCCTTCCTGATAGTTTGCATATGGGAACAATACTTGGAGTTTCCATTTAATGCTGGAGTTAATTGTTTAAACGCTGATTATTCTTTAGCTACTTTATTTAAAATCAATGTTTATTGTCTAAATAAGTCACGTGATGCTGTTGCACTACAATAGTCAATATGGAGCTGAAGTATAAGTAATGCACTTCGGTATTGTACTGTACAGTTTTTTATTTATTTTTTACATTCATTACGTTAAGCTCCTGATGGAAAGTCGTCAATTACTCTAACTCCATTCTTATCAACAACCTTAACCATTACACCTTTGAAATCGATTGGCATTCTGCGTTCCAATTCTTCGACACAAAGCTTCAACAAATCCAGACCTTCTTCAGTAGTCATGTCTGGCCTATAGTGGTGATCCAAAAGCGAAAAGGTATAAAATCCAGCGTAACCATGTGCAGCATATGGCAATTCAACTTTCACTCCTAAATAGTCAATTTGATACAGTTCAGGCTTCTCTTTTCTTAAATCATAACCACCAACCAATACATTCACTTGGAATGGTTTTCTAGACCTTAATGACTTAGCCAGTTCATTTCTGACAAAACTTGCTTGCGCCTGCGGTGATAATTCATAGTTTTCTCTTATGATATATAGCTGCATGTTTGCCTGAATATATTCAGCAAATTGCACTGAGTCACCAGACTCGCCACTAAATGATAGCAAGCAGTGTGGAGATAATTGAAGTGCTTTATCATCTGTTGCTTTTATAACACTTATACCTTTAGTTACTGCCTTCGAAGATGCTAAAATCACAGAGTCTTGTACCCTAATACCGAGAATAATATCCATTGTATAATTCTTATGTGAAATTGAAACTAATGAGTTAGATTAGAGTACTGCTACCACTGATATAGCTTCGATGCAGTGGTTGACACGATTTAGGCATTAAGTATCTGTATCTATATTTGCCACCCAGAGAATCAAATGTTACAGAATACGAACACGATAACCCGTGGTTACCCGGTTTAATGTATAATATACAATAGCCCATACATATTTAGATTAACTATTTAAACAGGATAAACTGGCTTGCTAAAAGGTCCCTTGGATTTTATATGCCTATAGCTATGCTTAGAAGTCCATATTTTCATCATTTCCGTCTTCACGTTCACGTTTACGGAAGCTGATCTCTGTTTTCATAACCGCCGAAACGTGAGAATTAAATATTGATATAAATGGCTTCAACGATGTTTCATCAGCGTTGTTTCCATTCTGCTCCATTTCGCGCTGTAATGTTATTAGTTTGGGAGCATCTGAAGGCGTGAAGTTCTCTGAGATCGGAACACAAACATTACCTGTGGAAGGATGTATGCAAAATGGAGCTTTCAGCAAATGAATTGTTTGTTTCGTCACTTCTATATCTAGTTTTGGGTATAAAACTGTGAGTATAAGATCTTCTTTAGATTCCTTTAATCTAGTAATGTAATCTTGCCTCTTTGCCTGTTTGTTCTGGGCTAAAGCAAGTTGATCAATATCTTTCCACTTCGTTTCACTGGATCTTCCGGGGTTTTCAGTCCAGTACTTCTTTAAGGCCTCGCTGAGAAGCTTATCATGTAATGCAGGAAGAATAGTCTGGAAAGCGACGGTATCTTTTTGCCATGGGTCCTGTTCACGTAAAATAAAAGCGGTAAAATGCGGCTTCAGGATTTCGAGTGATCTTGAAAGATGTGGATGGTACGGTCTAATGAAATTCATCTTCTTCTCTAAGTTCCTATCCTTGATAACATTCATATAGTCTAGCATACCCCGTCTCTGGGAATCTGTTAGTACCCGGGCTCGTTTATCACTTATCCAGCAGTGCGCACCACGTCTTCCCGAAAACACCCAAATGAAATCTTGAAATCCGAAATCTTCTTCAAAGGAAGTATTCATAACCTTAATCGCCAGGGATATGAATTTCCAACACTTTTCGCACACATGAGCGCCTGAGCAGCATGTTCTGAAAGCATCGTAGTCATCCATATCAATATCGAAAACCAATTCTTTTTCAATTGGTTTCATCTCAGTTTTTAACACTGAGTCTCGATCACGAGGTGGCTTGTTATACACAGCACCTATTTCAAACCTATCAGGATTGCCCTTCTGAATTTGCTGCTTGAATTCCTGGACTGTATTAAATGAATTGTATCTTTTATACGCACCAGATCTAAACGCCATTGCAAACTCACGATTAATCATATCCCTTTGCGGTTTGGGGTAATGATTAAGCCATTGAAAAACGACTTTGAATGGATACAAATATTGGTAGTAGTACTGCATATCTGATGAACTAGGACCAGAGCTTGCAGCCGCTGAACTCGGCGGTGACATAGATGAAGCAGATTCAACCACTGGTGGAGTTGATTCCATTGCTTTCGAAGAATTCTCCGCAAAAGAAGGCATATTTTGCAAATTTATCTGTTTTTAGGAATTAATTATCTCGATTAACGTGCAGCTTGAACGCTTGACTATTATATATAACATTTTACTGTGAAAGAGGCATCGCCAAGTCATTTACGCGTTAAAGAGCGTTGTTCGTATTTTATGATATATGTAATACTACATCAATGTGCATCCTGTTGAATCGATCTGCGATGAATTCATCTCATCGGTTTTCAATTCTACTTGTAAGGTCTGGTTTCCTCCCTTACTATGGTACCATCTTATCGATTGATTTTCTACATCACTAACAACATGGCCGGATGATACTTTGACCTCACTAGATTCGATAGGGAAATGATAATAGGACAAAAATACCGTAGTGAATCCTTCAATATCATCACGAGCTTGAATTTCTAGTTTATAACGTGACTGTTCTAGATTGAACTCAGCATTAACAAATTTGCCATGTATTTTAGTTGGAAAAGGTCTCAGAATTGCATCTAATGCGCGAAACCCGCTGTAATCGAATATCTTTGCCGCATCCTCCTCGTGGTTTTTATCTTCTGAGCCCGCAGTTGATACCGTTGAGCACGAGAACGATGCAGAAGGGTCACCATTAGCTTTGAATATAATCTTTTTGGGCTCGCTAACAGCAACTTCGGAATTCCAAATTGAAAAGTTCTCCTGGTTCCAGTTGTCGCCCCACTTATGGCTATTATTGGGATTATAGCACCATAAAGAATATGACATGTTGTTGCTCTCTAAAGCAAACCCCAATGCATCGTTGGCGCGAACTTCAGAGGTGAACCTTTCCGTTCTAACGCCCTTCTTTTCCTCCATATTGTAAGGCATACCTATTTCAGTAAAGAATATGGGAACATGATCTCCAAGAAAGGCCCTACCTTCGGACTTCATCTCTCTTAATTGCCTTCGGAAGCATTTCCTTGTATTTGTCTCACCAAAAACGATACCAAAAATGGGATGGCTGTACCTGTCCCGCATATATCCAAAAGTATCAATGTTGAACTTCCTGTTCCATGAATTGAACATTAAGGACATGCCATCGTAAAAATGGCAAGCATATACTGTCTTGTTGTCTATTAAGTGGCTACCTCTTAGGAACGGTGGCTCTTTTAGGACTGGCGGTTCAAGAAACAATAACGCCTTATCATCAATCTCTCTGAACATCTTCCTAAATTTAGCGAAAAACTCAATGAAATAGTGGTTAGTGAAGTACTTGATACTAAGGGGTTCACCAGTCCTAGGAGACTTGCTAAAATACTCCGGATTTAAAAGTACCGGCTTGTGTTTTTCGTCAAATCCCCACACACCATGCGCCTTCCATATACAACCTGGTAGCCATGCTGGGTCCCTAACCCAGTTATATTTTTTGTCAAGTTCATGGCGTTCACTCTCAGTGAGCCAGGCCTTCACGCCCTTAGGGTCTACCAATGTCCTGCCAACTCTTTTGGCACCGAAAATAGTAATATCGTAAATATCAACATTACAGGCTATACCCTCGCCTAGTAGAAAACTTTGGTAGGATGTGGGGGTAGTACCCTTCTTTAGGCTCCTATCTTTTGAAAATTCATCCAAGTTTAGCACATTGAGGTAGCCAAAATGAGGTTCATTCAAAGTTTCCAAGCCAATAACAACATTTTCTTCGAACAAATCAGGAGCATTTTCTTTAATATATGAATAAAATGTCATTACAGCCTTTAAAAACTTATCCTGAAGGTAATCTTGGATATTTACACCGTTTATTATGCACTTTGGAGCAAAATCCTTCCCACCATAAAATAAAGTGAACATTGTCTGACAAGCCAATCGAAAGTAATTGGTAGACCAGATCATTTTAGGGTAAACAAACAATTCAGATTTGCTCTCAGGATCAATATAGTAATTATGCAAGATTGCCGCCTCCGTCGCTTGGAATCCTTTTGGTTGGAATCCCGCACAGTATAAGGTCCATAATGGGGCACCAGAACCACCAGAAAATCTTGACCAAACATCTTGATGAGGATCTAAGTAGACATAAATTCCCCCAACTTTTTGTATTATTTTTAATACTCGTACTGTGAAGTCCATATAGTCTTTGTCATACACGCCAGGGCCGCCATGTTCAATAGCCTCCCAAGTGAAACAACTTCTAATGCAGTTATAGCCGAGTAATTTTAATCTAGTAATATGGGCCTCAATATCTTCTGAGCTCAACGAATCATCTACAAAAGAAACTTGTTCAGCTTCATCCCAAAAGTCATCTTCGATCGGTGCATTCGTTGGTAGATAGGGAAACTGTGGGAACTTGTTATTAAAAGTCAAGTTAACTCCCCGTAATTGAATTTGGTTACCATCGCCATCTATAAACTCACCATCAGGCGAGATACTTATACACTCTAGCATCCGGATTACCCGCTTACCCTAACGCAGCTAACTGAGGAACTGGTTTAATGCATTTGATTTGCACGCGGACCAATCGCAATTCAATACCTACAACCGTTAATTACAAAAATAAAAAATTTAATGCCGAAACACTCTAATACTCCGATACCGGGAGTCGAACCCGGGTCTCCACGGTGAAAGCGTGGTGTGATAGCCGTTACACTATATCGGATGAGCTATACGAAAGCAACTCTTTCTTATTTCATACACTCGCAGAAGTTACACGTGAGCATTTTTTGTTTTAACTTAGAACTGAATGTTTAATTATATTTCTGAAATTGTCAATTACGGCTGTCTAATAGATCTTGGTTCTGCATTCTAACATTCGACATCCTTAGGATTACTTTAATGTACATTTAAACATTTATATTAAAGCGCTCCCATTAGGCCTAAAACCAGTTATAAACATCCTTAAAATTTCATAAATAATATTAATATAAACCAGGATACCTAATTTATATAACTATACACAAATATTTAATGAAAAGAATTTACGGAAATAAGTTCATTTAGCTTTTTCCTTTTCCTTTGTTATTTCCTTTTCTTTCGGTGGCTCTTTGTTCGATTTGGAATCTTCAGGTTCATCTTCCTCCAAGGAAATGTTATCGTCGACAACAGTATTAGGTGCTCTTAGCTTCGCTTCTTCCTCTTCCTTTCTAATCAATTCTTCTTGTTCCTTTAGCACCTTCAACTTCAATTCGTTGTCATCAGTTGCTTGTATCTCTTCCTCTTCTCTTTCAGTTTGTTTCTCTGGCTTGGGTTCTATCTTACCGTGACTAGTTTCTGTATCGACTGAAGAAGGTTGCATTTTGGTCTTCACTTCCGGCGCCTTCAGTACCGGTTCTTCCTTTGCTTTTTCTTGTGGAGTTTCCTTTTGTTCTTCGACCACTTTATTTGCGGCTTCGTCCTTCAATGAATCCTTCTGTTCTTTAGAACTTGAAACTTCTAGCTTAGCCACATTATATACTGGATCAGGAATAGAACCTAAGACTTGTAGTATAGCGTCAAAGTAGAAATCCATCAAATCCTTGTGTCGTTTATCACCCAATCCAACAACAGCTTGAGGATTCTGCTTACTTGCAGAGCCATCAATCATTCCACCATATGTATAGGCACTAGAAAGTATCATCAATACACTTGGAATTCTTTGCCTTAGTCTCATATTCAACCATACGTTCATATAGTCGATCAATTGCTGTTTAGGAACACCAAATGTCTTCATACCTCTCAATATTGCAGCCTGGTATAATTCTTCCGTCGTCAGCGATTCCACACCTTCATAATCTAAAACCTTATCATCATCCATGATTGTCTTTAGACTGCGACGAATCTGATATCTCAACATCGCGTCAGTACCAAAAGGACGTAGTGACATATACTTAGCCATTGCAACCAGCTGAGGGCGCGAGAGGTTATCCAAAACAGAATCATTTTTAAACATCCTGGTAACGGAAGCAATTTCATCATGGGTAAATACACTCACTGCACCATCTTTAGGAGAGTTTAATTTCTTGAAAAATGCGAGGAATTTTTTCTTCTTTTCACTACTTTCTAAGGTATTGTAGCTGATTAAAGAGGACTCTTCTAGAGTCTCATGCAACAGATCTGAGGTCTTTTGGCGAGTATCAGCCAGAAGTTGTACCTTTTTTTGCTTATCCTTGCCCGATTCATACGTTGACGGTAACATATTAGGGAACAGCTTTAAAGCTACAGGAAGTAAGAGCTCTGCAAATGGGATAATAATAAATGCGGAGAATGGCACTAAACGGAAAATATCACCCATGGTTCTTTTGAGCTGAATTTTTTCACGTCTAGAGAGCTCATACCCCTTCGCAAACTTTATAAGCAACTTCATCGAAATTTTCAGTTCATATCCTAACAATTTGGTTCCATTAACGTAATGCTTCACTTCATGCTTAATCTTTGCCCACAAGGCTTCTTTAGATTTCTTAGCTGGTACAGGGATGACTGGCGGCTTTTCATCCTTTAATTCCTCTTTATCCTGTTCTATGAAGTGGCCAGGTCTCTTGTAATCACTATAGGACCGCCTGATTGTCATTGAGGACAATGCAAAATTTCTAACATTTCCAAAGTTATAATGGCCAATTTTAGCGTAGTAATGAGGCCTTGTTCCCACATTAGCCCCTTTTAGCAATAACAACCGCAGTAGTCCACTATATCTTGGATTCAAAGACATTGCTTTTCTCTATACCTCAAAGCTGATGGTAAACATAAATAAATAGGAGGTAGTAACACTTCAACAATCTAAAACCAATTGAAAATAGACCTTACTTTAATATTTAAACAAGGGGCAGAGAGTTAGTTCATCTTCATAACGTCCCGCGACAAATTGTCGAAAAACTGGTCACCATTTAATACCTTATCACGTGAATGAAATTACCCGGACTTATTGTAAGGAACAGCCGTCATTTTATTCATAAAGGTTACATTCATTTAATCAGACTTATACCGCCTACTAGGGCCAAGCAAGATACAGAAATGAGGGAGGGTGAGGTGTTTGCAAAGCAGATATTAATGCTAACATATACGATCATATACATCAGATTTGTAAGGGATAAGTCCATCCTCAATGGCATCCTCCCACTTTTGCTAATATCACTGGCGAAATTTGCAAATAACGTAGAGTATACATATTTTGATGTTGAGACACCCCAGGATACCGAATTGACTCTAAAAGAGCTATTAGGAAAGACACTACATGTGTTACATTTGTTAATTATTTTTCAGAGCATATACACTATACTTTACCATAGTTTCCTAAATTTGGAAACAGACGTTTGTCGCTACAATTATGGATATTTGTTTACTGATCTTCTAGGGGAGTTTGACTGTGAAAGAAGAGGAAGGACAATGCTATTTGTTCTTGACTTTGTGTTGTTAACGTGTGAGCTCCAGGTTACGACGGACTGTTTAACTCGTTTGAAAAATGGCAACCATGTAAAAATTGAATTGCTACCTGTTGAACGTTACGGGATATTTTCAATTTTAAGGGCAAAAACTACAGGGCTAAATGCAACCGAATGGGAGTTGACCGTTTATTCACCATTGCGTAGGCTTGGGCGGGACCTTAGCAGTAGTCGCACAATAGGGGAAATTGACTACGGGAGTGTACGTTAGGTAGGGTAACGTTATTAGTACCGGACAAAATCTAATACAATCTGTTTCTTTATATGCTGTAGATGATAAAGCATAAACCACATCTAAATTCAGAGGCGGAGGGATTCATATCACACTGAAATATGGGCAAATCAAGTTCTAAGAGGAATCAGGGTCAGCAGCATCAAAGCATTAACGAAGAGGGAATTTTGCTTATACCGCCTCCAAAAAGTGTCTCTTCTAAAGAGCATTTGCAACGCATTAACTACTTATTCCAATTATCTGCATTTCATACAATATCGCATGACAAAGACCCAAAACAGGAGTTGTCTAGTGCATACATGAAGAATTTGGATTTGATTCAGAAGAAGGTTAATTTATCTATGACGCCTGCCATGAAGCGTAGTATATGTAAAGCGTGTCTCCGCTTACAGGTACCGACCAGGACAATGAAAGTTTTTGTTGAGAATCAATCAAGACAAGGACGAAAAAATCCAAATGGAGATGTTTTGGTGTATAGCTGCAGGTGCGGTAAATCAAAACGTTTTCCGATTGGCAAGGACAGAACCTACAGATGCTATACCGAAAGGGAAGGTAATCTGTTGGAATTAGAGAATCGCCAGCACCAGCATTCAAAGTAATTGATTCTATAGTCATGTGTATCCATTCATTTCTGTATATGATAATTTACATTTATATCAATGTAACTTGAAAACAGTGCTAAAGCTAATCCACATTGTCATCATATTACTTTGAGCAGTATAAGCCCCAAGTTTACGTAAACTATTTCAAAAGAACTATAAAAATCCATCTGAGTTAGGGTGATCGATGTCAAGTCCATCTTGCTGCTGTTGCTGCTGATCTGTCTTGAGCTCTTCGTTCATCTCAAACAACTTCCTCGTCTCTGGATAAATTCTATATCCGCTATTGCGCTCCCTATTAAACCACGTGAACTTCCAACTTATTTCATGAGCAAGTAATTCCCCAAAACCAAGCATTAGCCCATTTAAGAACGGTACTAACAAATTTATAGAACAAGAACCAACAAACGACAGCAATTTGCTAAAATTCACACCCGATGAGGGTGCTATCATTATATGATTTGGGGAAGAGCCAGATAAATTTGATGATGATTCTAAAATAGATGCTTCTAAGCCTTCTACACCTTGTTCGGTTGTAGAACTGTTTTTTCCTTCATGCCGCCCATCCAATTCAGCATCGCCTAAACTATGAGAAAGAACAGTGGCATGCACCTCCTCATGAATATCTCCCAAGATTTCTTCGGCCATAATTAACAGACTGAGTAGTGATATAATAGCTCAATACCATACAAACAACTAATAATAAGGAATGGTTTCCTTATTTGCCGTGGCTTAATTGTTTTCTCAAGAGGTTCCGGGCCCAAGGCTACGACTACCACGTTTCTCACCCTAAACGGCAACGTATATAATGATTTATAACATGAAATCTGACTAGACTATTTCTTGCAACGGTTTGCCACCTTCGAACAGCTAGTAAACAGGTTTTGAATCACAAGTTTTGCACCGAAATATAGTTAAAATCCAGGTTCTACGATCATGAGTGGTTATGACAGGGCGCTATCTATTTTCTCGTATGTTACTTACAACCGAATATTGTAATTGGGAGCTTTGGTTCCCTTTAGGGCGTAAACCCAGTTTTACTAACAATGCATCCCTAACAGACCTAATGGCCATATTTTTCAGGTTGAATACGCTTTGGAAGCTGTAAAGAGGGGTACATGTACAGTGGGCGTAAAAGGTACCGAATGTGTTGTGTTGGGATGCGAGCGTAGATCAACACTAAAACTTCAAGATCCACGTATAACCCCATCCAAGGTATCCAAGATCGACAATCATGTTATATTATCATTTGCAGGTCTCAATGCGGACTCGCGGATTCTAATTGAAAAGGCTCGTGTCGAAGCCCAATCACATAGGCTTACCTTGGAGGATCCAGTAACAGTAGAGTACATGACGCGTTACATAGCTGGAGTACAGCAAAAGTACACCCAATCGGGTGGTGTCAGACCGTTCGGTGTATCGACGCTGATTGCTGGGTTCGACCCAAGGGATAATAGTCCTAAACTATATCAAACCGAACCCAGTGGTATATATTCTGCCTGGTCGGCGCAGGCAATAGGAAGAAATTCCAAGACTGTAAGGGAGTTTTTAGAAAAAAATTACTTGAAGCAAAACCCCCCCAGTTCCGAGCAGGACTGCGTAAAGCTGACCGTCAAGGCTCTGCTCGAGGTTGTTCAGACAGGCGCGAAAAACATTGAAGTCACGGTTGTAAAGCCAAATTCTGAAATCCTCACACTAACCACAGATCAAATTACCACATACGTTCAAGAAATAGAACAGGAAAAACAACAAGAGTTCGAGAAGAAGAAGCAGGGCGAATAAATACCTATCGGTGTATAGTTACCGTTTTCATGTAGACTAGCCTACTAGCAATTAAATCAAATTATCTCTGACAATATCACCCGTTACTCGTTACCCGGTATAGGCTATTATTATACTGTTAACTTTCCCTAAAGTGATTAGATATTGGTGTATAACAAAGGTACTATTATTAGACTATAATCTAGAGGCTAACGTGTCAGTAAATCATAGATCATAAGATCCCTGACCGATATGTCCTTGGCATAGTTTACCCCTAGAAGGTTTGCTTCTCACCGAAAAAAAAGAAAATAAGATCTATGACAGCTCTCTTACTTTTTTATTTTTTATTTTATTTTATTTATTCTGATTTTTTATTTATTTTTTTTTCTTGGTTATATTATAATACACTTTCTAAGACGACTTTGTTTATTAGAGATCACATTTTTTACTTTATAATAGCAACGAATTATTGAGGAAGCTTACTGCAATTAAAGTTTGTTGGCGTGGAGTATTGTTTACTCTGTTTGTTAGGCAGCGAGGTCATCGCGTATTTGCTTTTTAAAAAGTTGATAATAGACGGTTATTAGAGCGGAATAATTATAAGAAGGCGTATTACAATTGATTAGATATATTGAGATATGAGTAACGTTCTTCAGGACATTAAGGAGGAGGAAGTCGCGGAATATGTTCAAGGGATGAGCGAGGGGGTTGAACAGAAGAAACGATCGCCTGCGGCGATCGGTGGGACTTCTCAGCCACTTACATCAACGTTTGGAGGAAGTTTAGTTCACGGAACAGGGTTACAAGAGCAAGAAGAAAGACTACCAGTTGAAGAAATGAGTGATGGACAGCATGAGCTTGATTTAGACTTGAAGCTGGAAAAGGTAGTCTCTCAAGATTCGGTGAAGCGGCATGCTGACGTTTTGTTGTCGCAGCCACTGAGCGAGGAAGAATCCAGCGTAATACATAGAAGCGGGGAGGAGGTACTGTTACCTCCACTTCCTGATATCAACGCTAATGTCGGGTCAGTCTTTGTGCCCGAAGCCGAAGAGCCGGAGGAGAATATCGAAGAACTTCATCAGGGTTTGGGTCTTGGCAGTACGACTGGAGGCCTTCTACGCATTAATACCGATACCCTTATAGATGGAACGCATCTTGTGGAGCCTATGCCGCTACATTCGAGGGCGTTTGCAGATTCAGAGCCACCATCGATGATAGCAGCAGAGTCGCTGGCAGCTGATCCGGATACTTCTTTTGATCTTTCAAAGGCGCTCGAGATTCCTAACCACGACCATAACAATGGAAATGTATCAACAGTGCTGCCTAATGGAGAGCTGGAGAACTCTTCAAATTTAGGTTCCTCGCATCCGATTTCACCTCTCGTTTCAGTACCAATGACTACGCTGAAACGTAAAATATCGTTCACTTTCAACAGCAACTCAAACTCTGGGGGAGAAAATGCAACTTTATCACCTCCATTGACACATTCACAACCGCAGCCACAGGACACGCAGTTACCGCAGAGAAGTTCCAAATCAATATCCAGCAACAGCCGGTCCGATTCATTTTCCGGTGGTCGAACTAGTAGGAGTAGCTCTAATGCAGCGCATACAGTGCTATTACCATCTTACAATGCTACTCTGGATAAGTCTGCCGAACCGCACCATTTTAGTATTTCACAGGAGCTTCCAAGAAGCCCGGCAAGAAAAATTAGTAATGGAAGCCATAATAGTGCATTGTCTGTTCTGAATGGAAATATTAACGGCAATGGAAATATCAACCATAATAACAATTCTAGTGGTAACAGCAGTGGGAGCCATAGCAGCAGTAGTAGTGGTAATGTATTAGGGAATAACAGTCATAATAGCATGGGAACATTTACAAGCGCGGGCGTAACTACCTCGGCAGAGGAATCCTTTTTCAAACCCCACTGTTGGCTTTTTACAAACAAGAGAAGTAAAATTGGTATATCAGGGAATTATCACGGAGACCTGTCAAATGACTTCTCGACAGTCATGTCATCCTCGCTATCAAACAAAAAGACACCGCTTTTAGCTCGTGCTTCTAGCGTGATCCTACGAAAAACGTCTTTTGTTAAAGAAAATAACACTAACCCGTCTTCTGCATCCAGCCCACCGCCCCTAGGACGACTAAACGATTTCAGATCGTTGAGCGAATACACAGCGTCTGATAAACTTCCGCGGAAATCACCATTAGCCCGTAGTAAACTCTCTAGAAAGTCCTCATTGTCCCCTCATCCAGCTATCACGCCTTTTGAAAGCACTGATCTGACATCAGTGTCCACAAGGACATCTTCTGCTGGTTCTCTCCTTTCTCCTGTTAGTTCATTTACTGCCCCATCATTTGGTAGTAAAGTAAGAAGAGGCTTTTCGAGGATAATAAGCGGTGGATATTCAAAACGTGTACCTTCTAGACGGACAGCATCAGAAGTGAAGCAAACAACACAATACCCATTTCTGGAAGCGTGTGCGGACAATAACGATCAGAACTCTTTCGAGAATGGTAACTCTAATGGGTCACCTAACTCACAAGGTCATGAGCATAGACTTTCAATTGACAGCACGTCGATATCTCAGACTTCACTTTACCGTACAAAATCTGATCGCTTCGTTGGTGGTAATGGAAATAGTAACAAAGGTCAACCTTTTATTCCTAAAAGGCAAAATACCCAGGCGACTCTAGGATCTGTTCTATCACCAACTCAGTACCGTCAGAGAAGCTACAGCAGCATCAAAAACAGCATGCAGTCTACATCCTCAGATGACATTCAAATCACGGTAGATGTTGAGGAAATTATGAACAGGTTACCAACAATAACTATCACCGAAGATTTTGGCGCCAAAAATACAACTCCAGTTCAGACGCAGTCGAACATCTGGTGCGATAGGGCCTACGAAGCACGTGGTGAAAGCGCGAACACAACAGAGAAGATGTCACTGCAGGAATATGTCGCTATCCTAATCAACCAGCAAATGATTGAAGACGAAAGGTTCTCACTCTTGGAGAAATCATTTGCCAAGGGCGGCTGGTGTTCCCGGGATGATTTGCTAAACCTTAGACGCAAACGGGTCCTTATTAATAAGAAATGGGCGGAGAGGATTTCGTATTACCAGGGCAAAATGGAGGCTTCATAGTGTATACATACAAATTACAATTTTTAATATCAGTTGGTGTTGAAGTTGTAAGCCATTTGCACGACTTACTTTAGTCACTCACCACTTGCCAATTCTAGCATTATATAGTTTTAAAGTTCCGGGCCATACGATTATTTTACGATGTTCTATATTGTCTGTCATAACTAATAAAGTTTTTACGTACTAGCACATATTGTATTACAATCCTGGTTGCTGTCAGCATTATTTTCCTCAGCAATACGCTTATTACGTTTCTTAATATTATCTAGCATTTCTGCTGACTTCTTCTCATTCAACTTTTCTAAACGCTGCTTCCAATATTGATTCTCCTCCGTTAATTCATCAATTCGGCGGTACATCCCTGAAATTTCAGTATGCAGCTGTTTAAGTTTAGATAACCTCTCCTGTTCTCGGAGTTTCTTACGAATCCTAAAACGAGCGCTCGCCTCCGTATTCCGGCGCCTCCGCTCCTCCTGTAGCCTCCTGAATTCCTCTTCGTCATCCTTAGTCCCTCCGTGTGCTTCCTCATCAAGCCGCCCTTTACCATGTGAAATCGCAGGCGCATGGCTATGTTTCTCATTGATGTGCTTAATTATCTCCTTAGAATTGCCTGTGCATACTAATAATAAGGATAGAATACGAGATCCTAAGTCTGAATTATTAGCAACTAAGCTTGTGACCTGGCGTGATAGCACACCATCCTCCATTAATTCTGTACCTGCCCATTTCATTGCATCATCCTTGACAATACTATAATCACTGTCCCTGCCAGTAACTTTTAAGTCATCTTCCATTCCTTCTACCAATCCACTGTATATATCATCGTAGCGCTGTTGATATTCTTCAATAGTTAACAGTTGATTATTAACTAATTCCTGCGGTGGAGACACTGTCTCACCACCTGCGGTTTCCAATGATTCTTGCATCGCAAGGTTAAGGGTTACTGGTACGATATTGCTAACGACCGGTAGAGCCAGGCTACGCAATTATATACATTATACATTTAGGATAGACTCATCATTATATAATCCTGTGTAGTTTATGGTCGATCTATGTCGCAATAATGACTTCTAGTTGTGTTTGAATGTGGAGGCCTGTATAGGTTTCAACGCTTGTCACCGTGAAACGTAGTAATTGTGTTTAGATGATAAGTGTGGCTTCCGATGTTGATTGCAAATTAAAATGCGCCTTAGCCACACGTTATACATGATAGTCTAGATCCCTGAACGAAGTGGAGGTGAATACCGCGGAGAATAGAACGTTTATAAATAATTATAAGGATTATAGATTCAGTCATTTTATGGGGCATTTTATGCCTAGAGGCAGTCGTTGTAGCTTCAGATGTCTTCCTAAGTCATGTGACAAAAGTTATTATTACTACTTGCTAGTAGGAGGATCGGAGCCAGTATCATCTGAATTGCCGTCTGTGGACTGCTGGTATTGAAGAACTCTTTCTTTGTTCCCTTTAGCGGCTAGTACTAGCTGTGCGAACGCCTGTTGTTTTAATTCAGAAGTTAACCTTCTATCCAGTGGAGTTTGCTCATGAGGTGGTTTTAAGGAAAGGACGCGGAGAGCGCTTTGGATGGACTCTATGGCCGTGCGCTGGATAGTGCTGTCGGAACTACTATTCTCCTCGATATCTGTGTCACTCTCTCCGTCCTCTGCGATGTAAGTTTGCCTTAGCTTCTTGATTTTGTTGTTTAGTATAACAATGTGCATAGCAGAGCGTAGTTTCTTGGAGTCAAAGCCTTCTTTGATACTAGGCAACAAGTCATCAGTCTTTGGCTGCTTGGCAACAATCCAGCTGTGCTTTAGAAGCTCATCAGCGGAAGGTCTTTCGCTAGGGTCCAAAATTAAAGCGCTACGGATGAAGTCTTTAGCATCTGTAGAAATGTTATTCCAGTAAGGGGCGTGGAATACTACTGTGTTTTCATCACGAGTCACCTCCTCTAGGAAACCATCTGCACTTTCTGCTATAAAAGGGGAGTAGCCACTGAGCAGTGTGTACGTTATTACACCTAGAGACCAAACATCGCAGGGTTTACCGTGTCCGCTCGTTGTCAGGACCTCAGGAGCTACATAACCCATTGAACCAGCAGCCCTATGGATCACCTGGTTTTCTGACGATAGCTCCTTTGCAATACCGAAGTCGCTAACGACAAGCTGCGAATCATCTGATGGATCCAAATAGAGAACATTCTCAGGTTTCAAGTCACGGTGAACCACATTCTTAGAATGCATATAGCTCACTGCACTCAAAATCTGCACTACAATTTTAACAGCATCATGTTCAGTAAACTTACCCTTTTGTAAGATCCTGTCAAATAGTTCACCCCCAGTTGCTAGTTGTGTGACAATATAGAACTTATCTTTGGACTCAAACCAGTCGCTAAACTTGACAATATTAGGATGTTTTAGTTTCCTTAATATTGCCAATTCATCGTACAACATCTGCAACTGTTCACCCTTTAACGCACGCTTCAACAATATCTTCACTGCCACGTTCTCATTAGTTTTCATATTACGTGCTTGACGAACAACACCGAAAGAACCAGCACCAAGAGTCTTGCCAAAGATATAGTTCTGCTTATTAGTATAGGAATCAGGTTGTGCAGTCATTTTTTGGAATAACTTGGCAATAGGATTACTCTCGGATAGTAAAGATTTACGTTTAGGTGGTTCAGATTTCTTACTTTCTTTATGCGAGGAAGATGACGCTTTTGATGCCCAAGAAAACATGACAATGTCGCAATTCCAAACGTTTCAGAGACCAAAGTATTGAAATTAACAATGCCAGTAAAAGCTTTCCTAATCTTTAAATATCGTTTAATGATAATTTACAGGTGATGGGCTTTCCTTCACTCTCTCCTTAAAGAGCCAGTTGCTTTTCATTATGCCAATAAAATAATCACCAAAGTCACAGTGTAGTGTATGGGTTTTAGGCGTCAGCATTCTACTGTAGGACAGCTAACATGTCTATCTGACCACTAGAGTTAATGAATTAATTGTTTATTGACTTAATAAACCTATTTTAACTATTAGCTTGATTGTTTAATGTCAATAGCTGTTACAGACACTGTTCCTATATCTTAAAGAAAACCATAGAATGTCGGACGGTAGCGGTACAGTCTGGCGAAAAGAACTCGCAGTAAAAGGTTAAATGAGCTTCTAGCAAGATAGTAACTAAATTGATTGTATTTACGGGTACGGTTTAAGTCTTGATGTCAGTATGGCATGCTTTAGTGACTTGGCCGCAGTGATTATGATATGTAAAAAAAAATTACGATATATGCATGCGGTTTAAATTGTTGTAAAAGGAATTATTGCACGACATTACACCGTTAGGTATAAGTGTAATGCCCACGGTCTTGCTCATCCGCTCCACTTTCCTCATCGGCATTTGAAGCGGCAAGGTGAAAGTAATCATTTGCATTGTTTGCGTCCTGAATTGTTCCTAGGTCCCCTGGGGTCATGAGGATCGCGCTCATGGAACTAGACCGATCCTTAGGGGATCCTGGGACAGAAAGTGGTCTTGCAACCTTAAATTTCTGCCCACCGGCAAGTGACTCAATGTTTCTATCGTCCAGGTCTTCTCCTACAAGGGCCTTAAATTCTTCGGGGTACGCCCTTCTAATAGCCAGTTGCCTAGCTTTGACGTACTCGAGACCCATGCGTCTCCAGTCTAACAAATCAGAGAGTCTTTCTGTTCTGTTTCTTTGATTAATTCTCTGCCTCCTTGTCTTCTTGCAGAACTCGAACATGTATTCTACAAGCTGCTCAATACTTTCATGCGGGTTTTTGAAGCGGCGGTCTACAATGTAGATACCATAGTCTTTAGCTTGGTCTCTTTCTATTAAGTCTTCCATGTAGGCACCAAAGCCAGACAAGTTTGTAGTGATAGAAGGAACTCCCATGGCAGTGCACTCTGCTGGAGTGTATCCCCACGGCTCGTAGTAGGATGGGAAAACACCCAAATGACAACCACGAACGAATTCATCATAATCAAGGGACAGGATAGGGTTGTTCGCATTTAAAAACTCGGGATGGAAGATGATTTTAACATGATCTGTGGAATTGTTGAACAGTTGCACTCGGCGAATATGGTTTAAAATTGGATCGGTTGCATCATCTACCATATTATGAGTGACAATTGGAGGCAAAGAGCCTTCCGGTCTACGCAAGGCAAATACTCGCTTTTTCAAGAGAACGATATCCGAGGGCTTCAATAGTTCACCCAACTCCGTAGGAATCTCGGACTTGCCGCTATGCGGATAACGCATGGCGTGCTCAAACAATCTTTTTCCAACCAATGTGGTAACATCCTTAACAGTATTCTCTAAAGACTTTACAACCGCCTGTGCACGTAATGCTTCCACGGTGTATGATCTGTTTTTGGCAGGCATCACAATAAAGGCAACAACAGTCATTTTAGAATTAATTTCCTTCAAACGGTGATTCAAACGAGCAAGTGCTTCAATGAACATATCTGCACCTTTATTACGGTACTCATATCTACCGGCAATAAAGAAGTATAGTGTGTTATCTAGGTCAAAGTCATAATTCCAGTGAAAGTGACCCCTAATAAACTCATGAATCTTGTCCTTACGCAACGCATGCAGGTTCTGGAATTCATGGCCTGTTTGAAACTTTATCACATTCAAACCATTTGGTAAGATCCCATCAGGTTTACGCTTCAATAAGTGCTCTGACTCAAACGCAGTGATCTGTGACACAGTAGTGAACACATCTGCCGTGTGTGCAGCAGCCCTTTCAATACAGTAACAGTGATAAATGCCGCGCTTGCCAGCCTCTGCGTCGACATCAAACTTATCCAAATTGTTGTAAAAGTCAGTATTGCCTGCACACAAATGTCTTCCCAAAAGTGTTGCATGAGTAGTAAAAATTGTAACTACATCTATTCGCCTCTTTCTACAAAGGGGCAAAGCAACACCAGCCAACCACTCATGGAAATGAGCAATAATCGCATGCTGACGATCCTGCGCAGCCAACTCGCCTAAAAACCATGCAACTGTGTATCCCAACAAAATCGCATTGTTAGTTTCCGCGTCGTTCTCTGGCGACGGGATACCAGCACTATGCCAAAGGTCAGCCTTCCATTCATTCAAATAGTGCCCTACAGAAGTCAAATCAAACAATATAACGCGAGGCGCACCCTCAATTAACCACCTTCCATAAACAAATTTCACGCCCCTATCTTGCATATGATGCAAAGTCCATTTTATTGGCATTATTTCGGCGGTCCATAGATCATCCGATTCCCAGTCAAAAGCCTCTACCTCTATTTGCACTGAATTTGGGTTCAATGGCCCCAAACAGTGATAATGCTCCTTATACTGGGCACATGTAACTGGCGCTTTCGATTTCAATACCGAATAAATACCACCGACCTTATTTGCCACTTCCGTGGCCGTCTCAAACAATAGGTGGTTCTGAATATCCCTCGTCATACTACTCTACCTTGTGATGCACTTGGCTATAAATGCGTTATGGAATTGTAAGGAATGATATCAACCTCCTTTTGTATCTAGTTTTGAAACACAAGTAAAAAGTGATTCTTGTCGTACGTGCCTTCCGTGAGATATAAATGACTAATGTAGATCAACCAGTTGGTTCTATAATTTGACGCTTGTTCACGTTCTGTGAATCTACTGCCGTTGTTTCAAGCCATTTATCGGCTCTACTATGGTATATATATACATATCTTTATACAGTACACGTATTACGAGGCAAAGTTTAACAAGCTTGGAGGTTTCATAGGTGTATTACAATTCTTAATATAGTGTATTAGGAAAAAAACCAGTAGGAACGCCTAGCGAGTCAAGTAGTCAGCTCAGCATAGAACCAAAATTATCCAACAGGAAAAAATGTGCTGAAATTTTTGTATGCGAATATTGTTTTTTGGGATGAAGTCTGACACTGCTGGATTACTAGTTTATGGGGAGCGCCAAGATATTGCTTATTGATGGTTATAGAAAGGCTATACACAGTTGCCGTAGAAGACTATCCTGCTAGCTACTTTAGCAGGAAAATGCGCGCGGGAAACGGTTCTTCTAAAGTTTTAAAGATAAGAGCCCGTTTTGGGATTTGACTGCCGATCTGCTTCATACAATATATATACCACACATATATATATATTTATATATATACATGTATGTAATACCTACTGGATTCACTAGCTGCGGTGATGTTCCGATATCCTTCTATTATTTCTACTAACGCCATAAATTAGATTAATCATTTTGACAATACTATCGGGATGACTTAATCCGCATTATAATATTTTTACACCAGATCGTAATCTAATTCTGCACCATGTTTCTAGTGTATTATCTTAGCAGTTTTCAGCCTTATTAAAAAAATGCAGTAATTTCACGTTGTAGTCATCATGAAAGAGGCGAAGAATCGCTTTAGGAATTGAAGTGCCGGGCGTTGTATTGCCGCCGAAGATAAGCGACGAAAAGAAAGATTTTTCAGGCCGGGTAAAAAAAATGAAAAGGGGTTTGGTTTAAATTATTTGATTTATGTATGATACATGAGTGTATTCTATTAATACAGCACTCTATAAGTTACCTTCATCTTCTTTAAAGAAACCTGTAGAGGAGGATATGAGATAGTCCATAGAGCCCAGAGAAGTGGTGTTATTGTAATTAGTGGCGCCATTCGTGTTAGACGCAGATGTTGGAATCCCGGCGCCAAATAAGGGGCCAAAATCAAGCATCTGCTGCTGTGGGCCACCTGTGTAAGCAATAGAGTTAAAGTTGTAGTTAGTATTAGGACCTGGCGTAGAACTAGTTACTCTTGGTGTTTGAGTAATGCCCACTGACCCTTCTATGTCTGTGTTCACAGGGAAAGGCGGTAGCGTGCCAGAATCGTAGTAAATCCCTGCGGCGCCAGTCCGCTCCGCCTGTGCACTGGGCGCCGGACTCGCTCCCAGAGTGTATTTGTAAGAGTCCGCGAATAAGTCCGCAGTAATTGATTCAGAAGATGAATCCATAGTCGGAACAGGTGGAATACCAGTTGCCGAGGAACCTTTAGCTGTGCTGTTTACCGCGGCATTATTGTTATTTGCGGAAGCGTCTACGGCCAGCGAGGAGCTGTATGCGGAAGGCGCTTCGTCGCCGCTCATGACAGTTGGGAATTTGAAATCAAGGACCGACTGCGTTGGACTTGAAAAGTGTCCCAAAGAGTGGCTATCGTGTTCGCACTCGTAGCTGGACAATAGAGCAGAAGAGGTGGACGATGCAGAGGAAGCGGACGGCTCGTTTACTGGGGCAACATTTGCATCACTAAAGACAAACATGCTGTCGGTAGCGGCGGCGGCTGCAGCAGCAGCCACAGCCACAGAACCAGATTCCTGTAGTTGTTGCTGCTGCTGATGTTGAACTTCAGATTGCTCTTGTGGTCCAGCAGCAGCAACAGCCGCAGCAGCCGCGGCTGCGGCATTATATTTACTTCTAACAACAGCGCTCTTCAACATGTTCTGAGTATCCATTGTCGGACGCCGTTGGAAATCTGGCTTTCGTATCGAAGGGGCCACTATTGTAGACTTCTTCCGCTTTTTGAGTTTACTGCGTTGAAGATGCCTCTGTTTTTGCCTGCGCTCATACTCATCGCGCGTCAGTGTACTGTTTTCGAGGCAGTCCATAATCGTAGGATTGTTTTCAATACTGGCAGTGGACGCCTCCATTATTCGCTGAGACATCAGACTGTATCTGCGCTTACGTACTTCAACGCGATTAATACTGGAATCTGCACAGGAGCCATTACACTTCTGCTCTTTGAGCTTCTTTTTTAATTCTTTAGACTTGTTAGGATCAATAAAATAATCCGGTAAAATAACTATGTCTACACCGTTGTTTCCGCGTTCCAAATTGTTAAGGTAGTCACCAAGGATTACTGCAGCGTCATCAGACGTAAATTGCTCGTCTTCCAAACAAGAAAATGTTTCTCCGCTATCACGCAAGAATGATACCCTATCGCGAACCCTGAACAGAATGGCCTCCTGGCCCTTTAGGAAATCGCAGCAAAGCTGCCCATATTCTCTTATTGTAAGTCCGGCAATAATTTTGAAAACTCTGTGGAAATGCCAAGGGGTTATATTAATAAGATAACCTAGTTCACGGAAACCCAGCATCTCTCCACGTTCCAGAGATTTCCTAGCGCACTCTTCACAATACTCTTCGCCATTAGTAGAATTGCGATCACCCTCATCGTAGTCAGCTATGGGTCTATCGTAGCCCGTAAAAGAAGCACTATTTCCCCCGTAACATGAAGGAAAATCACAAGTCTCTATGCGCAGGCACTGATTGGCAGCGGCATAAGCTATTAATAGGCATGCCTTCTCCACACGCTTAACATTTTCATAGTCTAGCTCTGTAATCAGTCTCTTCTTGTAGAATACTGTTCTGTTGCCGTTCTCATAACCCCAGCCAGTAGTTCCATTCGCTCCCTCAGTTTTGACATCGGTATATTGCGGGTCGATTTCCTGGTACATTTTTTCGTGTAGGCCTTCGCCCTCTTCTTTTACAGCCGAAACCTTGAGCAACTCCGACGCGGGTAAGTTTAACAGCTGCAATTCATCAGAGACATTAGTGGGTAAGTAAAACAGCTTGCACTTATTCTTTCTTATTGAAGTACCTGTAAATGAGATATATTCCTGGCGCAGCGTCTCATAATGCCTAGGGGGGACCTCATGACAGAGATGAGGCTTAAACGAAATGGCATCATTTACGTTCTGTAAAGTGAACCTCGTGATGTCCCTTGCTATTTCTGCTAGGTGCATCTTCCGTCAAGTTCCTTTTAACGTGTATTGGAATTAGTGATAACAACCGTGTTCTAATTACGGAAATATAATGTGATGATTACAATATTAAACCTTTGAAAGAGGACCAAAAACCAAAAACCAAACTGTAAATTAAACCAAACTGAAATAAAAATTAAAATAAACCAAGCCAAACAGATTCACCAGTTATAATACCAAAGCACAATGATAAAAAATAATTTTGTAGAGTAAAATTAATATTACTATTGTATTATTATCGTCGTTATTATATGGCACCTAGTTACGAAAAAAGGTCAAAGTACTTTATAACACAGTAAATTATATTTAGTTTATATTTAAACCCCCAAGTAAAAATATTACTGGAAGGGGCTTTTAAAACCAAGTCATTAGACGTCTGCCGCCGCCACGCCAGTAATTATGCGTAGCCAGACATTTCTAAAAATGCAAACAATGAAAATAAGTTCTAGGATGTCATATTCGCAATAAGCCAGAGATTTGCGGGGAGTGGCTTCTAAATTTTCTTTATTTTCTTCAGCGTCATATTCTATGCATGAATCATCCTTACATAAGCTTGCCTTTTGATTGAAAGCCGTACTTAACTCTGACGCCATTTTTATCAATCAATAAGGGGGCCTAATACCATTGTCGAGTGGTATGACGCAGGGGTTCAAATGGGAGAACCTTATTTCTGAAAATAGCCTTATCAACCCATTGGTCAGCGTTAGCCCAGATTTTTTTTTTAATGATGTTGGCTCTATCCACGAGCTCAACGTATTTTACAAAGGTACGCTACCCCATGGTGGTATTGCTGTTACAATATGATAACACATCATATTGAACAATACGGGCTCTTTGTTCTACTTCCCGTTCGAGGGTGAATTCCCCCAAGGCGATTTAGGATGATTAGTACTCCGGGCCGCCGACTTAAGCACGTGACTAGAAACTAAGTTCCTTCGTGTAATTTCATTGATAAGGCTAGATAAATAAAATAAATAAATTGTATTCTGTGGAGATAGGCTTTAGTGGCTGTTGAAATAAAAATCATACGATTTTTGGAGAGTTAATCTAGAGGTACTGCAGCCCGCAGACCTGGCGAACTTTACAACTTTCGTTCGCATCTATTATCTCTTGCCAATTGCCAACAACAGAATTTCCGACGACAATTCCAGGCAATGTACGACCTTTAGATTGTTTCTTCCACCAGTTTCTAGCTTCTTCATCAGTTCCACAGTCACGGTATTGGAATTCAATCTTATTTGCCGACAATATGTTGGCTAGGTTGTTCGTACGCGATGGCATCTGGAAGCCACCCCCGGCAAGAGATGTCAATAAGAAAATAGGCTTACTTCTTAGCGTTGATGCTTCTATTTCCTCAAACTCCTTCAGAATTTTCTGAGCCGAGGAGTCATTCATACGTAACTCATTTAGGAATTTATCAATATCATCGGTAATATCCTGGGATTGATTACTACTAGCAACTTGGTTAGTTGTTAGTTTGGTTGATTTGACTGTAGAATTGGGCTGTGCGATGCAAAGCTTTGGGCTACCTGGATGTAAACTTGAGGGATTAGGCACCTTGGTCGAGCACTGGGTATTAGCCGCTAATGGGATTTCATTTTCTTGTTCATGAAACTCAGATCGTAGACCAGCGCCTCTAGCTGCCAGCTTTTGCAGATTACGGTCCAATTGGATGTTGCAATCTGGAGTCCCGGCCCCTTGGAGGTTCTGCAGACCTTCAACTGTGGTTTCCTCGCCGAACAGTAACTTTGATCTCACTTTTGGTTCTCCATCTTCCGGTATTTCTTTTTTACGGGCACCAGCATGCAATTCCCGGTCTTCTCCAGTAATATTTTGATTCATTTCACTAACTGTTTCTGGCGTTGAATAGGATTCATGGGCTGAATTTTCTTGCGCATTCCCAGATTGGGGGTTTGATGAGTTATTTTCTGGAACGCTTCTGTCATGCTGATCAGAGTCAATGTCCATTTTGACCTGCTCAGTCGCTGCAATTGGATGCTCCTCTTTTTTTTCGTTATGGGAAGCCTTCGGTTTTAAATCAGCATCCCCGCTTGAGCATTGAAACTCCTCGACTGATTGTTGATGTACTTGGGGCAACGCGGCTTCCACAGTTTGTGATGGATTGTGGTGTTGATCATCAATACCTTTGGGGAGGCCTCGCTGAAGGCGATTCCTTATAGCGATCTTCTTCATCTTCCCTAATAACTAAAGGAGCCATCTCCATTTCTATTTGGGATATGATGTAGTTGTTAGTGTTATAGGTGATATTCTTATCATCCTGTTGTTCATTGGCATTGCTTCTCTGCAATGAGTTGCCCCTTTGCATTGAACGAGAAAGCGATCGCAAGTAGTCGGCCGAAGAGCTTCCCCCGCGGTTTGAGGATCTGCCCAGACGTTCTTCTCCTTCCACACCAGTTTTTTGGTAGGAATCACCTCTTGCCAAATGGGGGATGTGGGACCTGCTAGGGATGAACTCTCCGTAGAGGTTTCTAATACGACCAGTGTCGGTACTTTCTTCAGTAGCAGTGTGTTGATGGCTGCTAGCAGATCCCATGCTCATAGAATCCTCAATAGGGTCAGTGGAAATGGCAAGACTAGAGTTTGAGTTCTCAGACGATACATGGCTGTAATATGGATCATTTACGCTACTTCCACTGCTCCGAAGTCTAGCACTATGTGGATAAGGGGGGTGTTGGTGATCACGGGAAGCCTGAGAGTTTTTCTTCTTGGTCAGCTGCTGTTTTAGCGCGGAAATACCTTCCAGTTTCTCGGTGACAAGCTGTTCTAAATCCACATCATTGTCGTCAGTTAATAGCGCACCCTCACGATTCAAATCTTGAATGCTTTCATAAGAATCCAAGTGATTTTTAATATTCGTATGTGAATGGATCCTTTCTAAGATATGCGAAGACGATTCTCCATGCATACTCAGGGCTTTTTCAGTGCAATAATCTGGGTTTTGAGCGTCGTCGATATCTCTTACGGATGTACCAACAAGAGTTGGAGTCGTCTTGCACTCGTTGCTTTCAGTATCACTATTTCTTGTCATATTGCTGGTTGGATATAGATTATTCCTACTTGGTATAGTTCCAAATATTACTGTAAGTAGTTGTCGCTGTTGGGCCACTATTGTGCACTCTTGTGTTAAGTTTTCATGGAAGGGAATTTAAAATTTTGGCCACAATTTTAAAACGCCTCTGTCCGTATGCCGCCTAGTTTTTCACTCTTATACTAAACGATGACCAAATCTACGCTGATGATATTTATAGTACTGTTACAAATGTCTTACTGTCATTTGTTACAGTGTAGACACCTATTCTACATAGATCTATAGTATTTATGTCCGGAATGTAAATAAAAAGGCCATATACAGATCAGTTTGTCCCATTGAACTTCAAGTACGGTATTTTCTTAAAAAAATAAACAACAAAACTAACACATTGATTGATCACATATTTGGCTGTATGGCATGATGTGGCTTCATTAAGTACCTGTTGAATGAAAGATAAACTTCAAAATTGTAACTTTGATTTTGCTGACTTTCTGGGATTGGCCACGGTAGCTACTAAAAATAAATATCAACAAAAATGTAAGAGGGGCGAGCCGGGACTCGAACCCGGGACCTCCCGCACCCTAAGCGGAAATCATACCTCTAGACCACACGCCCTGCTTCTATCTTGTTTTCAAGTGATTTTCGCACGGTTATACTGATTCCCCTATGGTGCACTGTTGTTTCGTTGTCGACGGCTTTTGCCTATCTCGACAAGAACGAAACTTGATCTGTAAGCTAAGAAAAGAACAAAAGTTAATAATCGTATACAGTCAAGAGTAAACAGTCAAGAGTAAAATAACTTATATAATTGGTGCACTCTATTTCCTTTCTTCTTGAAATAAAGGAACTGGCTGTACCTGTAAATCTAACCTCCACCAGGTAAATAACCATGTTTATTAAAATCAACCTTTAAAAATAGTCGTAAGATGAAGCCTTCTAATCTCATACCTACGTCAAGTAAATGAGGTTTGTGGGTAAATTCGTTTTCATTATAGCAGTCATTGACTCCATATCAATAACAATAGCGAATAAAAATTTATAGCCTTAATCATGTCATACCAATTCTCCAAAAATAAATGTGAAAACAAACGAATCATCCAATAACAATATTGCTAACAATACGTAAATAATAAATAATAATAAATCTCTACAGATTGCGTGCATAGTCCGGGGGGATTCCCCAGACATTAAAATCAAAATTACAAATCTACATTTACAGCGGATTAACTTCTTGCATTAGTACGGCATGTGAGGTAATAAGGCGTAGCAGCTCCGGCCACACTTACCTTAGTCATAGTCGTAAACCTCGGCCTTTTAACTGTGGATGTCCGGCTAAGCTTACATAAGATAATTATTCACCAGTCGTCCGCATGTGTGACGTTATAGATTTTATACAAGTGCCTTTTAAAGAATGCGGGGCCCCCGAATGACGGTCCTTTGAGGTGGATCAGTTATAACAATGCTTTTCAAGCGGGAAAGTGGAAGAAAGCGGGAAAAAAGCGGGAAAAAAGGTCACTGGCAGGCGGTGTTCTTCGGGCTCCGGAGTGAACAACCCGGCTCCTGGATGAAGTTTTGTGTTTTCTGCACCCTTGAAACTGACCTCGGCGTCACATTTCCCATGTTCGACAGGATCGTCCAACAAAGTTTACAAACCTTACGATTGTCGACACAAACTGCCAATGGCTTGCGATCTGCATCCCAAATTAAACAGCAGTAGGATCTACTAAATAGAGTGTGGTCACGTGCCCGCGGTGATTACGTTACATAGTTTGACATCGCCCATAAAATCGCTCTGGTTTCACAATTACGTATGTGGTTTACGGGAGCCGGATAGAGATAACCCTAAAAATTCCCCTGCCGGAAACCCGCAGAAGTTGCGGAGGTATATTATCGCAGATAGTTAGTGGGACCGAGTCGCATGTAGTTAGCGCGATGGCTATTGTAAGATATTGTAATTACAAAGAGGTCACGTCTCGGTTTTCTTACTACCGGATGTTGTTGATCTGCGAAGCGACAGACGGGTGGCAAAACAATCGAAGCTGGTAGCTGATACAGCACGAATATGTATAATTACGTACAAGTATATATATATACTGCTTACTAGTAATTGGTTAGAAAAAAAAATTTTCTATTACGGGAACCGTCTTAAAATATTTTTCCATTCGATAACTTCACTCAATTCACGCACCAGTCGTCCTAATATACTTAATAATATTCAAACCATCTATATAGAATGATTAGAGCAGGATCTACTACAGGAACAAGAGGTGGTATAGCACGCTGTGTGTTACTAGCAAATGCACAGGCTGCTCGTTATGAGCGTCAAAACCTAGTTACAAATTACTCAGCTATCCGTCATTATAGTAATGGCGAGAAAAGTTTGAAAGAACGTTTCGCAGAGGTTATACCTTCTATGGCGGACGAGATCAAGAGATTCAAAAAAGACCATGGCAATGTTGTTATTGGTGAAATCAAGTTAGAACAAGCATATGGTGGTATGCGTGGTATCCCAGGTATTGTTTGGGAAGGATCCGTTCTCGACCCACATGAGGGAATTAGATTCCGTGGACGTACTATCGCGGAGATTCAGAAGGAGCTACCAAAGGCTGAGGATGGTCACGAGCCTTTGCCGGAAGCTTTATTTTGGTTATTGTTAACTGGTGAAGTACCTACGGAAACACAAGCTAAGGCGCTTTCATCCGACCTTATGTCACGTTCCGAGTTACCACAACACGTTATCAAGCTCTTGGACGGCTTACCAAAAGACTTGCATCCAATGGCCCAATTTTCTATGGCTATTATTGCCTTGGAATCTGAGTCCAAGTTTGCTAAGGCATACGCACAAGGTGTATCGAAGAAAGACTACTGGAACTACACATTCGAGGATTCGTTAGACTTGTTGGGTAAGTTGCCTGTTATTGCTTCTAAAATTTACAGAAATGTCTTCAAGGACGGTAGAATTTCAGAGGTAGATCCTAATGCAGACTACGGTAAGAACCTCGGTCATTTATTGGGCTTTGAGAATAAAGAATTTGTTGATTTGATGAGATTGTACTTGACTGTACACTCGGACCACGAGGGTGGTAATGTCTCTGCCCACACTACTCACTTGGTTGGTTCTGCATTGTCTTCGCCATATTTGGCTTTTGCTGCCGGTATGAACGGTCTAGCGGGCCCATTGCATGGTAGAGCAAACCAAGAGGTTTTGGAATGGTTGTTCAAGTTGAGAGAGGAGGTTAAAGGTGATTACTCTCGTGAAACTATCGAGAATTACTTATGGGAAACCTTAAATGCCGGCCGTGTCATCCCAGGTTACGGGCATGCTGTTTTACGTAAGACTGACCCTCGTTACACCGCCCAAAGAGAGTTTGCCTTGAAACACTTCCCAGACTACGACTTGTTCAAACTTGTCTCCATGGTCTACGAGGTTGCACCTGGTGTGCTATCCAAGCAAGGAAAGACTAAGAACCCATGGCCAAACGTTGATTCTCACTCAGGTGTATTGTTGCAATACTACGGTTTGACTGAGGCTTCCTTCTACACTGTATTGTTCGGTGTTTCCCGTGCCTTCGGTGTATTGCCTCAGCTGATCATTGACAGAGCTATTGGTGCTCCTATTGAGAGACCAAAGTCATTCAGTACTGCTAAGTTGAAGGACCTTATTGCCAGCAAGCGTACAAACAAACTTTGAAACAAAGGTATGAATAAAAACAACGACCCTTTTATATCCCTTTAAAGCAACTTACGATTTCATTCCTCGATTTGTCACTATGACGTTTATTAGCATGGTTTAATTAAGAAGCTCGACAGTTCCACCTGTTGAGTGGGAATGTGAACTAGAAATCGGCCATTCGGCCTGTGCCATTTTACTGTTGATGTTCACCGTCATTAATAGCGTGTATTCTATGCATGACAATACAGAGCTAAAGGAACGAGAGAGGAACTGTATTATGCCTATGTAATGTTTTTATATAATAAAATAAATAAAGAATTGAGCGCATGCATATAAAGTAGTGTGCATCTCGAATGCATACTACTCACATTAAAAGATGGTTTTAGATCTCGAAGATATAAAAAAGTAACTAAATCATCAACGCTTACAAAATGCTTGAAAGGTTCATGACACACCTGAAAATGTCTATTGTAGTTACATTACTCAGGTAACAGTATACCGCGGCATTGTTTGGCTGGATCTAGATATATATTATCACGTTATAATTCTAAAAGAAGAAACCATAGAGTATCATAACTAGATCTACGCCCAATGTTTCTATAGCTTTTGTTTATTAATGTTTCTTTATCATGAATGACAGGTTGTATAATCGTCTGGTTACAACCGTGAATGGAAGCCGCAGAAGGCCTTTATGCCTTTAATTTAACTAAAAAAGATAGTTATTACCGACCAGGCATCTATAAAATACAATCTGAGTCAAAATTAAGATCCTAAGTAACAGCTGTTGTTATACATGTGTCGTTAATCGAAATATACAAGTTCTTGTGTGATATTTATTTGATACATTCTCAGTCCCACGAGTGGTAACCACGATGCATTCAACAAACGGATGCTATATTTTGAAAACTGTCGTAGACTAAAAAAGGACTTTTGTACAGTATTGTCTTTTTTTATACATTTGTAGAAATGGTGGCGGGCTAGAAACAATCGTAAAAAGTGTAATCTGGCTTTGCATTATTGCATTGAATAGTCAATTGAAGTCGCTACTGTTCAGTAAAACCAAAGGAAAACGCAGTATCCGCTTGCTTTGTGAGGTTACTCCATAATTCAGATACCTTTACGTTTTCACGAGCGGAGTTCAATTTTTTTTCTCTTAGCATTATGCTTTCTAACTTCGCTGCTTTTTCTAATGCCCATGAGAGACAATCCTTGTTTTTGGATTGGGCGAGCAACTCAACAAGGAACTCGTAAATTGGAGGTTTTACAGTACAATCACTCAAAATTCCACAATCTTCATTATCAAAATTGCGAATATCTCTGTAGTTAACAAATTCCTGTAGTAGTTTAGTATGCTCTTGATTTTTGATCCCATCGCCTTTCTGAGTAAGAAAAGCCTCTATAGAATCTGCCAAATCCTTAAAATGGAATCCAGATAATTGTTTTGGCTTGTTCTTTAAAAAGTTTAAAACCTTAGGAAGAATTGGTTGAGGGACGAAGTTCTCCGTCAACGCTACCGTATCCGTCAAGTTGATAACAGTATGCCACCAGCCTGATGGGACGTATATACATTCGCCCGGGAATGTTATACCTATTAGACAATCTCCATTCTGAGCCATTTTAACTGCATCATTATAATATCCTGAGAGAACCCATTCAGCAATGCCAACCGGTGAGGTAACTTCCTCTTCTTCACTATCAGTAGAAACACCTGGTGGCTTTACGTGAGGTGGGAGCATTATCCATAATTTCATGCCGCTCAAAACTGTATTCCAAGCAGATGTATTATTAGGGTCCTTATGAAAGGTTGAACCGCTGCGAGCAGGGCCTACAATAAGCCATCTATGATCAGGTCTGCAATTAATGCCGTCTTCTTGAAACAATCTGAAGAAGTCCTTATGAAAAATATCTGGAGACTCGTAACTGTCTTTAATCTTATTCATGGCCTCACTATTACAATCAAAAAGATACAGTGGGGATTCGTCTCGATTATTGCGGCTATAAGAAGCATAATTCGATAATGTCCACTTCACTGACTCCTGCCGAAAGCTGACCTGCTGGTATTCAGCAGCAAGATCGTCGATACTCCATACTGGCCACCTACCATTATTTTCTTGACTATGAAGGATAAAGGGTTTGTCAATGTATTTGTTTTCAAATTTCTCCTGGTCAAAATCGGATTCACTGAACCTGTCAATGCCAAAATCTTTATTTAAATTGTAACCCAGTTCATGAGACGCTTTCTCGTAGTCAATAATCTTTCTGAAGATATGTAAATAATCAATCTGCGAGCACTGGTATGGTCTATAGAGCATGTCTGAATATAAAGTGTTGTTGGTCTGGATCAAGGCCTCATTTTCTGGTTCCAATTTCAAAAGAGTATTTCTCCAGGTCCCTTTCCAGCTAGAACAACCAAATGGAACAATAGGTTTATCGCTTTTATTTTCCCTCTGCATATATTCCAACCTTGTATACTCCCTCATATATAGTTTTCTCCAGATATCTTCGTCGTATGTGTATGCATAAAGCATCCTAGATGCACATGCAAAACTATGCAAGGTCTTGGGGTCCAAAATGTATGAAAACAATTCCATTAGCAGTTCCTCGGGAAAATCTGCCAAGGTTCCAAGGTTTTTGGAGCGAATCTCCCGCCGTTCCTTTGGATCAGCTCCTTCTAGCAACGCATTACCGGACGGTTTAACACCTAAAGGATGAGAAGTTGCATGTGTAAGAGTCTGGATTCGATAACTTGGTGCTAATCTTGATTTCTTGCACTCCTGAGTCATTTCTTAACCTCTGAAATCCTTAACGTGTCCCTAATAATGAAAGCAAAGAAGTTGTATAGTGAGCTTATTGTCCATCCTCGAGATGAGCTTATATTAACGAATGGGACATTTTCATCACCAAAAAAGAAACATTATCACCATCTCAAGCCATACACTTCACAATAATGCATGAATATTAGGACCACTACGTAACATACTATGTACATTTTAAGCATCTATATGTAATCGAATACCGCTGTGTATCCATTTCATACAATTAGGCGTTAGAAACCATTTATTTACAGTACAGGCGCAGCAATTACACGAAATAAAGATTCAAGCGCCAGCAATCATTTTTTCTCCTTTCTTTCGACCGGCAGAGTCCTCATACGACGTTCCAAGTATGAGTCTTTGTCTTTTAAGTTCTGAATATATTCTGTCTCTTTCTTACCAGGGTATAAAATACGCTTGTCCAATTCCGAAAGCTCCTGTTCTTGTTGGGGCTCTTTGACATCCTCCTTTGTATGCATCTTCCAAATATGACGGATCTCGTTAAAACAATGCATGCACAGGGTATGCATCCTTTTGTAATGCCCACAGGAAGGGCACTTCCCTAGATGGTGTATCATTTTCAGCTGCTTCTTTCCCGGCGCGTAAAGCCTTTGTCTTTTCTTAGCATGTGACACCTTTTTCTTTGGGGCGGCAAGTATCATACCATTACCGAAGAAGAAGTCGTCCCCAGGAAGGTTGTTCTGCTCATTCTGAACGTGGTCTATTAACGCTTGTGGCAGTATCGATGGAAAGTTGTTAATCCCAATATGGAAACAAGGCAATAGAGATACCGCAGACTCTGAAAGCACTCTACCTATATTCACCAATGCAGTATTAACGGACATACCAAGTCTCACACAATATAGGTCAAGCTTTGGTTCTAAAAACCTTTTTATCGGTACTTCAATAACCTCGCTTTTTCCATTAAAAGTTCTTGAAAAGTAAAATTTTCTTGAACAGATCTTCCGAGTGAAGTTACCCGGATAAAATGATTTTGTAAATCGATCCAACTTTGTGGCAGTAAATAGCAAATTAACGCGTGAACTTTGTAAACATACTGAACGCCACCTCAAGTTTGTTTGTACAAGGTTGTACATTTGTGTTGAAGTTACTAGACTAGAACCACTTAGTTCATTTGTAATTAAATCAAGCTATACTAATAGTATTACTGCGCATTAATAACTTACAAAGAAATGTCCTCAATTGCTGATACGTCTAATCTAATTACTCCTTCTTCTTATGTGGGTTTCGATACAATTACCGCCCAAATTGAACATCGCTTATTAAAGAGAGGTTTTCAATTTAACATAATGGTCGTTGGCCATTCGGGTCTAGGTAAGAGTACTTTGATAAACAGTTTGTTTGCTTCCCATTTGATAGATTCTTCAACTGGTAAGGACATAACCAAGGAGCCAATTACGAAAACCACTGAAATTAAAGTTTCTTACCATTCATTGGTTGAAGATAAGGTTCGTCTAAATGTGAACTGCATTGATACGCCAGGTTTTGGTGATCAGATCAACAACGATAAAGTTTGGGAACCTATTGTCAAATACATCAAAGAACAACACTCCCAGTATTTGCGTAAGGAGTTGACTGCGCAACGTGAGAAACACATTGTGGACACCCGTGTTCACGCAGTGTTATACTTCATTCAACCAAACGGTAAAGGTCTAACGCAGTTAGATATTGCTGCGTTGAAGAGGTTGACTGATATTACCAACGTTATCCCAGTCATTGCTAAAGCCGACACATTAACTATGGATGAAAGATCTAGATTTAGAGACATCATCCAGCAAGAATTCAAAAAGCATAATTTTAGAATATATCCCTATGATTCTGATGACCTGACGACAGAGGAATTGGAACTAAACGACAGTATAAGGTCGATTATCCCATTTGCAGTTGTTGGTTCCGAAAAGGAAATAACAATTAATGGTGACGTTGTAAGAGGTAGAAAGACACGCTGGGGTGCGATCAATTTAGAAGACATTAATCAGTGTGAATTTGTCTACTTGAGGGAATTTTTGATCAGAACCCACTTACAAGATTTAATTGAAAGTACTGCCTTAATCCACTATGAAAGCTTCAGATCCAAGCAATTGATTGCTCTAAAAGAAAATGCTAACTCTCGCGTAACTGGTCACTCTGCTCAAAATTCTAGTACCAACATGTTACGTTAAACTAATGCGATCACAAAGTAATACATTATTATTTTTATTATTTTTATTATATTATTATTATGAGTTGAAGCAAACCACATTAATTGTTAAAAAAAGAATTTAGAGCCATAATAATATATTTCCTTCCCTGCTATTGTACACGATCATGAATTATGGGGGATCGAATTATAAACAGTTGGGTAGCTTTTGCAAAGAATATCAAACTTACCAGAAATCATGCGTATAAAAACAATGGTTTAAAACTTGAATACTACAGTCTTTAGAAACCCTCTATAAAAATGTGGACACTACATAAGGACCATTCTACAAACTAGCGTTCTAAGTCCAAATCAGAGAGAAATAATTGCGAAATAGGATGGCTAACTAATTCACGTTACTAAGCGACTGGAACCATCTATTTTAAACTGTGCGCTTGAAGCTACACTATTTTTTTGCAGCTATCAGAGATATAAGGATAACATATTGTTAATGCATAGATTATCTCGCCGGCCTTATATTACCTATATATACTTATATATGTCCTTTACCCAATGTTTGTAGTTTTGGTGTAGAGTTAACCTAATATATCTGGGTCAGAGAATTATTAAGTGAAATATAAATTTTATTTAGGTGTTTATCGTGGTTAACTCCTTTCTATAACAACCGCATTATTGTAGTGTTCATGATTATATTCCCATTAGAACTAATGTACATCCTAACATGAAACATTCCCTGTTCTAGGCCTCCTCATCCTCATCCTCAAGGTCTTCGTCGAGGTCAGCAATTGGATATTTCAATATACATGCCAAACCAGTAAGTTGATCTAATTGTTCTCCTGATGCATGCATGGAACTGAATATTATAGCCTTCCCTCCCATTTTTTCCACATTATTAACTAAGTCTAAGGACTTCTTTCTAATGACAACGTCGTCTGACCTCATCCATGTGTCGGTCAACAGCAATAAATCTATGGCTCCCAAGTCTGCTGCCTTCTCAACTTCTTGCCTACCATACCAGGCTTTGTAGTCATCGCTATTCAAATGGCTCAGAAATTCATCTAGTATACGAGTCTCCTGTGAGTTTCTGGCATTTTTTAGCATTGAAGAATAAGATGGGTCTCTCATGACTTCCGTGAGGCCTTGTAGATAACCTGTTGAACAATGCGCAACTAAAAATTTTGATTTATTGTCCAGAACGGTCTTATTCTGATCCTCCTGTGCATACTGCAGTATTTTTTCATGTAAAATCTTAGCATAAAATGCAGGCGAACACAGTAGGATCACCTTTACCTTGTCAAAATCAAAATGCCTCAACATCGAGGTATACGTAGCTTTATAAAACTTCTCCAGCTTCTCGTTAAACTTCATTATATCAGTCTCTCTTTTTTTTTTAGGGAAGCTATACTCGACCTTGTGCTTTAAAATAGTAGACGAAGGGCTGAGCATACATATGTGAGCAATACCTTCTTGTAAAACAACTGCTGCTATGTCAGAACGGCCTTCCACATTGCACGATTCTTTCAAGAGCTTCTGACAGTAAGAGTTGAAGTCATGCTTAATGATAGTAAATGGGTATTGGTAATTGACTACCATGCTGTAGAATTTTCCAACCGGCACATCGACATTTGCGTTGGAGAAGTCATCTTCAGTAGTAACACCTTTATACTTTAAGTATTCATGTTTTGGCTCAAACTCAGACGAGACAATCTTTATACGCAATTTAACAAGCTCAGTAGTCTTTTTCTTGCTATTCTCATCGGCTTTGAGCGACAGCTTCTTCTTGTAGATAATCTCATCATCCTTATTGATAATATTATATAGGGTAAAAAGATCTTCTTTTTCCTGAGGCAACAAAGTTATTATGGCCTCACTAGTATTAGCTGAACCATTTTTTTGACTAATCAACTTCATGTTGTTTAAATTCCACTACATTGCACACGTAGGGCTTCTCACGTTTTTGGTAAAGAACACATTAATATACCTGTCAAAACGCCGTTAGTTTGGTCACGTGATGACATTTCTCAGCTGACGGACAGCAAACAAACGAGTAAATGGGAGTATATTTTATATTAGGATAATATAGTTTACATGATTGCAGTTGTATTATGCGCTATCTTTTCCACAAGTCCCTCTTTCTAACGTTAGAAGTGGGCATGCGTTTGCACAAATCTTGCGCGGGAATAGTCTCTATAAGATTAATTATGAGATGACTTGTACTTCTTCTTGCCGATATCCAATGGAACGTACTTGTATTTGATCATATGTTTAATTTGTCTTCTCATAGTCAACCCACATAGTACAATAAAGTACATTAATAGTATAGGCCAAAAAACGGGAACATCAAGTATAGTAAAACACGTTAGGAACATTGACAATATAGTTGCACGAGTGGAATTCTCCCAAAATTTAAACTCAGGTAACCTTCTAATAAATGGTCTAAATTCTTCTGCCATATCTCCGCTTTCTAGTTCATTGTTTTGTTCATCTTGTTGCAATGACATATCAAACTTAGGAGTCAGGAATGCCAAGAACTGGTTTAAAAGGTAGATGCTCAATGAATAGCACACTACGTACCAACCCCGGGAGAGAACTATACGCAAATAGAAGAGGGACAACAATCCAGCAAGCCCACCCCATCTATATCTGACATGTGGTGTGGTTTGATCTAAATAGTATTGATATAGGTTTCTGTACTTGTTAAAATACACTACCGCTTTATTTCCAGTGCTGCCTAACTGCTCTTCGCCGAAATTCATGCTTGGTTATTTACTGTTCTGTATCTTTAGTAGTTGTTTTGATGAGGTGGCAAAGTTTGACTTCTTTCGGCAGTATTTTATTTTCAAAAGCCTCTTTACCATTATTATAGACTACAAATTTCTTGTTAAAATACGTGAAGTATAATGTAGGATTTAAAACTTTAAACTATCTAAATTTCAGTAAGCTTCCTTATTGTGCTTGATCACACTGCATGACGATGATTTATTCTTCCAAAAGCTTATAGTGTTTAATTTGTAATGCCGCCGACAGGGAGATGGAAGATCTTGCCTACTGCAATGTTTTAGATTCGCGTTAATAACCAGAAAAGTAGACTTCTCGTGTATAATAAGAGTTTAGCGCTTTGATAACTACAGGTTTACAACACTAGAGTCCCTTTCCTAGTATCTTAGTCGCAGCAATCACTCCTAGTTTTACCTTTCTATCTTCTTCTTTGGCGAAATTATCTAGAGTTACAAGCTTGGTATTTGAAAATAAGTTTTCAACCTCTTGCTTCATTGCAGACCGCAAGTGATCGTCCTCGGTAACTACTATTGCATTATTCTCCAAGTCTAATGAATAGGCTCTTTTTGTATAGTTGGATGAGCCAATTACAGTGACAGAAGGTCTGTCATCCGCCTGTTTGTTAGCAGTTAGCCATATACCTTTGGCATGATACGACCATCCGTTCGGCTCGTTTACAATGCCCTTTTTCCACTCATACAAGGATACATAGCTATCCTTACCGAGTTTATGTACAGTTTGTAAGAATTTTTTGGATAAGTAAAGGTAGGCTGCCGGGAGGTGCTTGGAGACCCCCTTTGATTTATAGAATCCATTGGCAAAAGGAGATGCTGTGATTATTTTACCAGGCGAGGAGTTTTTCCCTAACAACCTGTCCTGGATCTCGGGTAATATGTTGAAATAGCCCGCAGTGAATACCCATTCATTTGATGGGGAATTCAATAAAGATAGTAGTTTTAAAATGCTCTTTTTCTCAGTAGATTTGTCTTCCAAGGGTTTGAACAGAGGCGTAAATTGCGAGATTGGATAAACCACGGTAGGATAGTCATTCGGAGCTTCGGACGACTGTTCAATAACCTCGCCGTGGTCCTCAAGCAAAAACTTGGACAATATTGCAGATGATTGATGGATAAACTTTCTCCTATTCGCTCTTGGTTCAGTGCTGATATTTGAAGCTGGCCACGATACTTTGTATTTTTGTATGCTGTCTGAGTAAGTCACCTGGTAGCTCATTTTCGATATCAACTGGTGTAATTTGAAATAGTAATTACTAAATGCAGTGGAGTTAAACAAGTAGTACCTGTCCTGTCTGTTGCTGAAATAATCGGAAGATAGGTTTGCTCCTGATAATATCACAGAATTGTCAAATCCATATATTTTCATATGCTGTAGGCCAATTCCTTCATTGAATCGACTGGGAATTAGCCAGCGCTTCCAGCCTACGTATGCAGGGGTTTTGTAGAGCCTAATATTGATCCTCTCACCGTGTTCCTTCGCTAATTGTGCAATTAAAGAAGCAGAACATGTTTTAGGAGTTTCACGTGTTCCACGCAAGCCATCGATCAGGAAGTGTACCTTAAGGTCCGGCTTAGCTTTTAGGGCATCCCCAATACACTTGATAAGCTCTTCCTCGGTCTTTCCTAGATAAAGAGATGCTAGGAATATTCTATCGTTTGCAAGCGAAATACGGGTCTTCAGGCATTCATAGAAATCGTACGGTGTTTCGATTATTTCTATCTCACCAGTTTTAAAGTAGAATTTACTCTTCAGAAACGACAACTTATCTTTTACAATATCAGTGAACGTCATATTAGGATGGGAAACACAACTGATACTCATGGAAGCGTCCCCTTTAATATTTATTGGTCTTGGGAACAATCGTCTAAAAACCATGGAGTGATATAGCCCGATTTGCTTAAACTTTACTATGGCTCTATGAAACCAACGATTGCAGAAGCAGGGTTCTTCAATTTGATGTCTTTTAAAATGCAAAAGTAGCAACGGTCACCTGGTGATTGTAAGTATTTTAAACTTCCAAGTTTCTTTTAGTTCTTGAAGGTTAATTCCATTGTGAAAATATTAATGTTGCGGAGATCATCACCTCGCTAAAACAACCTTGTATACGGCAGCACTCGATGGTAAGTAATTTCAGTAAGTGCTCAGGGCATAGAAAATACACCCTAGCTCTTTACAGGTATACTTTACGGAATCTTAATTATTACTATCCATATTCTTCAGTTGTTAGGTCAGAAGTGAAAAAGGTACTGTTACTACAAACCAAACAGCACCAGAATAATATATCAAGTTGGTCGGTATATAAAAGGTTGAATGACCTGAAACTTATGAATGAGTATTTAGAAGCATCTGATACCTCTAAAATATCACAACTTCTTCAAAAATATTGTGCGAAGAAAAGATTACAGAATGACGAGCATTTAGATGTATCACCAGCGCAACCCATTAAAAGGAAATCAAAAGATGACAAACCCAAATTTAAGAGTTATGTTGCTTTATTACAACGGCAGCTAGAATTACCCGCTTATATTCCAAAACACTATTTAACCACCTTGGTTCAACCATGGGCGTTACATCATAAATACAAGAAAAAGATGCTTAACATCAAGGCATTAATGGAAAAAGGTCCCCCAAAAGTCTATATGAGCTACACGAGTGTTGGACCAGCGAAATTTTGGTTCCTTAGATCTATGATGATTAAGGGCCGTCGACAGCCTAAGTCCGTAGGCGTTTACATCAGGAATCTTAAACACGACGGACAGAAAAACCTTAATCAATATTATAAATGCGTTGAAGACGTACAATGGGCTTGGCATGAAGCTATCTGGGAGCACTACCTACTGACAGGAGAGATACTATCCGGTAATCCGATGTCCTTAACAAAAAATATGATGCCCGATGAACTGCGTTCTCAGAGTACGGATAAAGATTCTAAAAAAAATGATGACCTTAAGTTCCCTCCATCAGCTAAAGAATGGTTCGAACCATTTATTATATCCATTCGGTTCCTGGCTGATAAAAGTAACAAAGTTGTAAAAACCTTGCAACGTAAGCATAATGAAGTCAAACAAGGTCCCTACAATTACTACAAGAAGAAAACCTTCAATGTACATAAACAAAAACTGCGAAGATTTGCGAAGATGGAAGAGGAGCTATCCAACGTGAACCCCTACACTTCAAGTAACAACCTGAAAAGTATTCTGCTTCGATGGAAAATAATAAGTCCCGAATAATTGTCATTAATAAGTACATACACTCATATTTTACCCAAGTATGAATCTAACTTAGGGGCTACTATTCCTTCACGAAATCGCCCATCATCGATGTCCTTTCATTCTCAACAATTTTCACCTCGCTGAGCCAATCGCTCAGGTCCTTTTGTAATTCTTCCTTTGCATCTGGCTTATCGCCATCAATACTTAGTCCTTCCATATCTCTCATAACACTCTTTAAATCCCTTTCTCTTGCCATTGCTTCTTCCAGCAGCACTATTGTATTCGTAACTTCGTGGTCATCAAGATGCACACCAATTCTTGCAAAGAGAGCTTCATCAGAAAGCTGAACTTGATAAAACTGGGAGCACCGGAAGTGGAACTTACTGCAGAAACTCGTTAGATACTTGTAGGGATTATTCTGCTTTAAGAAGTTGGATACAGTCCCATTTTCATATAGGTCTCTGACCCTTCCCTGGCTTAAATTGCACAAAGGGTAACCACACTTCTTGATTAAGTTCCTCTCATCTATTAAATCTGCGTAAGTTGCCTTCGTCAGGAATCTACCAACGTATTTTAGTGTAGAGCTATCATGACATTCCGTTTGGGAGAGCAGTTCGAGCAGCTCAACGGATAAAAAGTCAGCTTCCTTTAATGAAAGTTGTCGATGAGTCCGGTATGGATGAAGGACCTTCCGTTTAATGTCTTCAATAGTCGCCATCACTCTTCTTCAACGATTTAGAGCCCTTTATCTTATGTCCTTTAGGTTTGGGGGTTTGATACAGTTTGTTAAGTAATAAAGGTTTCGTTTTCAATATTATGTGAGGTTCGTAAGCGTAAGTTAAACCTTGAACAGAATCCAGGTACCACATTAGCAAATCGAGGGCCTATAAACGATATAAAAGATGCCCATGAAGCAATGTGAAGTTCCCAAAACCTTATCTCCAACCCATAAGAGGGGTCCTGTCAGTAAATTCAGAAATTTTCTGTTTAATGAGATAGGTAGATTTACTAGGAGGACACTTTCTGAATCAAATATGGAATCAAGTGAGCTCGATATTGATAATGATTTAGAGCAAATTATGAATATGTTAGTATTACCTTTGGCTTTGGAGAAATTCTTCATATTTTCCCTTTTTGCATGCTTGGACTGTTTTATGCATTATTTCACCATAATGCCTCTTCGAATAGTATATGGTTTCTTTAAGCGTGATGGAAACCATAAGGTATCTAAGGAGCTTAAGATGTTGCTGCTAATTTTCATTGCAAGTTTGATTTTGTTACGTGTTGATACATCTAGGGTTTATCATAGAATCAAGGGCCAAAGTGCGATTAAATTATATATGCTGTTCCAGGTTTTAGAAATGTGTGATAAAATGCTCTCAAGCCTTGGTCAAAACTTGATTTCCCTGGTTGTTACCACAGAGGGTTCGGGACAGCACTTTCCTAAGAATCTAGGTTTTTTTGTTGCAACGCTTATGTATCTTCTGGCTCACGCGTTTATTTTAATGTATCAAACGATTGCATTGAATGTAGCAGTCAATTCATACTCCAATTCTTTATTGACATTACTTTTATCGATGCAGTTTGCGGAATTGAAGGCATCTGTGTTTAAGCGGTTGGATAAGGAGGGGTTATTCCAGTTGTCTATTGCAGACATTGTAGAGCGATTCCAACTATTGACATTTTTGACTATCATTACATGTAGAAATATAGTTGCAACTGGAAAAGCAATATCGCAAGTATTTCCCAATTCCTGGCGTATAACTTCAACATCTTCTGTCATTGTTGGGGTGCTTTATGGACCAATGGTTATCGTGATAGGAAGCGAGTTGTTGGTTGATTGGGTGAAGCATGGCTATGTGACTAAGTTCAATCGCATAAGACCTCGTATCTACAGTAGATTCCTACAAGTTTTGGCGCAAGATCACCAGAATAATATCCGTGAGTTTCAATTGAGGATAGGTTTGCCTGTCCCCGCTCTAGTAGTGCTATTCATAGTCCTTGTTAGCCCTACAATCCTGCAAACGTTAAACTCATCAAGTACTTCAAGTGCCAATACAGCAGTGATTTTAACTGTTGGTTTCCTATGTCTGGTATTAGCAAAATTCGTTTTGCAGGCCCTAATGATGAAATGGATAAATGCATCACAATTACTACACCCTCAAAATACCAATGATATATATGTGCCAGGCGCACTTTCTTCTGGAATGGGTAAGGTTGACGATCAGTTGCGTTTGAAGATCCATTCCAAGGTCTTCCCAACATCCGGTACAGATTCGTCCGATAAAGGAAAGAAAGCAAACATGCCTCCAAGCCTGAACGAAATAAGAATTAAGAAGGATGCAAAGCACCCTCATTCGTTGGAACAAGTTACTCGCTTCAAGATGGTATCAAAAAGGATCTGGTGATTAATATTTAACAGTTGATAAAATAATATATTACATAGAATTTTGAACAACAGGAATTCCATGAACTGTACATCAGTGTACATCAGTGAGGTTAAGTAGTTTTATTTTGCGCTTCAAAGAATGATTTGATGTCTTCCTCCTTAACAATCCTACCTGTTTCAGCAAATGGCTTGAGAAAGTCTGATAGCTTTGATTTTATAGCATGGTAGGCTAGTGCTCCGTTCATTACTATTTCGTTGTCCACCGTATTGAGAACACGAGAAGCTGCTTCGTAAGTGGTAACAGGATCAGTATCTTCGGGTGGTTCATATGAAGATTCCTCATTGACCAAAAATGGTGCAATATCTGCCAAAAAGGTGAATAATTTGTCCCCCTCCTCAAGTGATTGCTTGATGGACTTCAAGACGTTAATGTGGCCTTCCTTAAGGAAGATACAGAAGGGAAAATCATCATCTCGCTTACGCTTTGCACCAGAACTCTTCTTAGTTAGGATCTCTTCGCGATCTTTAATTGTTGACGATGCAACATGTTTTACAATATGAGCGACTAACTCAGTGCTTCGCTCGTGACATAAAATGCGCTCGAATTGGGCCTGGTACTTGCTAACGCATTTCCAGCAAATGAAAGAGCCAAAGGTATCCAAGGCTGGAAAACCAGCAAGAGTACCATTCGTTCTCTCACCACTTGGATTTTCGGAACAGCCCAATACGCAGTAGTCATGGTACCAGTCTTCATTACATTCCAGCCCCAACAGGCACTGTACCATAACCATACTTGAACTTGGATCATATTCACTATGGCAGCTGCAAAATAAACCTCTAAAATTCTGCCCGTACCTATTAGAATAGTCTGGGATATCAGGAGTAGTATTCTTTCGTAGTTGGCATGTCTTCAATTCGGAAACTTGCCTCTCCGTACCGCAATCGCAGCTAAAATTCCTCTTTTCAAATAATTCGACAAGGTCGCATTCTGTATGACATTGTATAGAGCAAGAATAACACACTCCAATATTTCCACATGTCCTGCATGCAAAAATTGGTTGCCGAAGTGCACCCATACTATAAGTACATGTTGTAGGGTCCCACGGCATCAACTCCCGTGCTTCTTGCTCAAGAGCCTCCTGCTGGGAGATATAATCTCTCGCACTCAGTTCGGTCATAAATATATCCCTAGCAGTTGTTGAAACGTATTCTTTTACAATTTGTCCCCGTTTTTGAAGTAACGGTAGTGGATAATCTAATTAGGTACTCATCCAAAAATTGGATTCTCAATGTTAATTAAAAAAAGAACTATCATTTTTACCAAGAAAAGTTATTAGATTTCACCCCTTGCCTAATATATTATCCGGAGCAATCTAGGATGCATGAAGCTCATATCGCTCCTATTAATTAGTTACTATTTACTTCAAGATTTGGCGTAATAGATGGTTCTCTTCTAAATTTCAGCGACACGTGATATATAAATCATTAGCTAATTTATCCTAATCTAAACTTCGCAAGTTTAATTGCCGCACAAACTAGCCCCAAAAAGCTATATATATCTTGTTTTCTTCCAAGTACAGTACCCTAGCTTCCAATTGTAGTGCATATTGATTTCAATTCGTTAATTTCCCACTTGGGTAATTTGTTTTTCGAGCTATGCATCGAAAAAATCGACAATTATAAAGTACTAATACAAGCAGTAGCTACCTGATAATAGTTTGAAACTTGGTTGTAACTCAATTAGCAGGTATTATTGTCTCCTATAGAAGGTACTCAAGGCCAGCCCTAAATTAGTTTCAATATGGCATCAGATAGAGAATCTGGATATTCAAGACGCAGAAGAAGAGCAAGTGATGATAATAACGATTATAGTGATGGCGATCCTCATAGAAATTTTGATTCACAAGAAGTAGATAATCCCCCATCTTCTCCTCAGGTTGGAAACGCTAGTCAAAGAATTGAGGCTCCCTTGGGGTCACCGGACGAGATTGACTTTGAGAATCCTGATAATGATGGTAGCGAAAGAGTTGAGTTCGAGGAAGACCTTGAGGATGCCGAGGAAAAGATGGATCAGGTTGATTTGATTGACGATGGAATGTATGCTGATTATCGTGAAAATAGAAACAAAGATTTCTACGAAACGGATGGTATTGATGATAAGGAACAAGAGGACCTGTCAATTGCAGATCGTAGAAGAGTTGATGCTCAGTTGAATGAAAGAGATCGGCTGCTGTCAAATAGAACGGCTTTCTTTGATGAAGATATGGAATCTGGTGGGGCAGAACCAGAGTTAGACGCTATGGGCATGCCTGTCCAGAGACGTCGTATGAGGCACCAGTATGATGATGTGGAGTATGATGATCTGCTATCGGATATGGACATGGATCCTTTGGCTGAGGAGCTTACGTTAGAATCTTTGAGTGATGTCAAAGCATCAAGTTATTCCGAATGGATTACCCAACCGAACGTTTCTCGTACAATTGCTCGTGAATTGAAATCCTTTATTCTTGAATATACAGACGAGTCTGGTAAATCTGTTTATGGTGCACGTATTAGATCTCTTGGTGAACTTAATTCGGAGTCTCTGGAGGTGAATTTTAGGCATTTAGCTGAATCTAAGGCTGTACTAGCTTTGTTTCTTGCTAGATGTCCGGAAGAGATGCTTAAAATTTTCGATGCTGTTGCAATGGAAGCAACGCAGTTACATTATCCTGAGTATACTCGAATTCACTCTGAGATTCATGTCCGGATATCAGACTTCCCAACTATACATAACCTGCGAGAACTACGTGAGACAAACCTAAATTCACTGGTGCGTGTCACTGGTGTTGTTACAAGAAGAACTGGGGTCTTCCCGCAGTTAAAGTACGTGAAGTTCAATTGTTTAAAGTGTGGTTCTATTTTAGGTCCTTATTACCAGGACTCCAATGAAGAAATTAAAATATCCTTCTGTACCAATTGTAGATCGAAGGGTCCATTCAGGACTAATATGGAAAAGACCCTATATCGTAACTATCAGCGATTGACTCTTCAGGAATCTCCAAGTACCGTTCCAGCGGGCCGGTTGCCTCGTCATAGAGAGGTCATTTTGTTATGGGATCTGGTTGACACGTCAAAACCCGGAGAAGAAGTAGAAGTTACTGGGATTTACAAGAACACCTACGATGGAAATTTAAATGCCAGAAATGGGTTTCCAGTTTTTGCAACCGTTATAGAAGCCAATTCCGTAAAGAGAAGGGAGGGAGGCCTTCGCAGTGATGGTGCAGGTACAGATGAAGGACTAGATACTTTCAGTTGGACTGAAGAAGAGGAACGAGAATTTAGGAAGATGTCTCGTGACCGTGGGATAATTGATAAGATTATTTCGTCCATTGCTCCTTCCATATATGGCCATAGAGATATTAAAACTGCCATTGCATGCGCATTATTTGGAGGTGTTTCTAAGAATGTTAACGGCAAACATTCGATTAGAGGTGACATAAATGTCCTTCTACTGGGTGATCCAGGTACAGCCAAGTCCCAAATCTTAAAGTATGTGGAGAAAACTGCACACAGAGCTGTTTTCTCGACCGGTCAGGGTGCATCTGCCGTTGGTTTGACCGCATCTGTTAGGAAGGATCCTATTACAAAAGAATGGACTCTAGAAGGAGGTGCATTGGTGCTTGCTGATAAAGGTGTATGTCTAATAGATGAGTTCGACAAAATGAATGACCAGGATCGTACATCCATTCATGAAGCAATGGAGCAACAAAGTATTTCTATCTCCAAAGCAGGAATTGTGACTACACTGCAGGCGAGATGTTCTATTATTGCGGCAGCCAATCCAAATGGTGGCCGTTACAACTCTACCCTTCCTTTGAGCCAAAATGTTAATTTAACAGAGCCAATTTTATCAAGATTCGATATTCTTTGTGTTGTAAGAGATTTAGTTGATGAAGATACTGATGAGCGATTAGCTACATTTGTTGTGGATTCTCATGCCAGATCACATCCAGAATCTGATTTACATCAACAGGAGAATGAAGATCAAAATATGGATGGTGCTGATGATGATAATACCATCCCTTTATCTGCGAGACAGAGAAGGTTACAAAGGCATAGAGAAAAGGAAGGTGAGATCTCACCAATTCCTCAGGAGACGCTAATAAAATATATTCACTATGCAAGAACCAAGGTATATCCAAAATTACACCAGATGGATATGGATAAAGTGGGTAAAGTTTATGCTGACTTGAGAAGGGAAAGTATAACAACAGGATCTTTCCCAATTACCGTCCGTCACCTGGAATCTATCTTAAGAATAGCCGAAGCTTTTTCCAAAATGAGACTATCAGAGTTTGTATCACAGTGGGACTTAGATAGAGCAATCAAGGTGACAGTTGACAGTTTTGTTGGCGCACAGAAGATTAGTGTTCGTCGCCAATTGCAAAAGACATTTGCAATTTACACCTTGGGTCAAAGGGATTAACGAATTTAATATAACTAGGGGTTTAATCGAGTCCATTTGTAACAGTACGTTTATAGTTCACAGTAAAACAATTCTGGATTTCCATAAAAGGTTTGCAAATATGAAAAGTTTAAAGTTAACATAAGCTAGTATACAGAATATAAATGTCAGTGCGGAGGAGATTTTATGCTGCCTCAGTAGCAGTAGATTCAGATAAGTCAACTTCAGTATTAGAAGTTTCAGGAGTGATTTCATCGGTAGCCGCTGCTTCTGGTGTGACAGATTCTTTTGCCTTTGCTTGAGAAATAGCTTTAGGATTGTGACTGCTAGTAGTTTCAATCCCGAAGACTCTGTACAATAACTCCTGGCTATCTTCCTTACAAACCATTAAATTGACACACTTACTTCCATTCCATATAGGGAAGAACAGCTGCTCTTTTTCTTCACCACGGTTAATACGGATGAAAGCACAGCCAGAAGTAAACTCTTTCAACTTGTTAACAAACGCATCATCAGCGTGCGATTCCTGCATTTCCTCGAATTTAGGGAAGGCCTCCGTCAACAAAATCTTGAAAATTTCTAAATTACCATCAATAACCCTGTTGTCATTCATGTAATGTTTAACAATTGGAAGTGCTTCACTTTGGATTCTCCAAGCACATCCAATGTCGCTTTTTTGTGAAACAAATAATTTAACACCGGAATATACAATCTTGAGTCTATCTTGATTTGCTTGAATCAAATGCCTGAATGGAGTAGCCACATGATAAACAACTCTTGTTGGCTCACCAGTTGCGTTACGGACTAAACAGGCTTTCTTGTCAAAATTGTCATTGATCCCATAAAATGACCAACATTTGGCTAATTCGGGGTGATCTGGATCGATAAAGACGAAAGGTTCCTCATTCGCATCTCTTGGAAGTTTTTCTTTCTTTTGAACTGTGATCTCAGACTTGAACTTCTTCACCTCCGGTTCTTCAGTCTTTTCTTGGTTAGCAGCAAGAGGCTCTCCACCGGATTTTTCAAAAACTGTAATGAAGAATCCTCCTGTATTTTGTTGATGAGGGTAAACTCTGATGCAGCGATCCAAATTAAATATTTTAACTTCTTCTTCTGTTGGTGGGAACCAACTGGTGACCGTATCAATGTTATCACTTTCTTGGATGTTAAACGTCTTGTCGTAAACTGGCCAGTTTGTAACGCCTTGAGACCTTATTAAGCCTGGAAGCTTTTCGCTACAGTCAACCAATTTAATCTTGTCACCCCATTTTCTAAGAGCAGCAGCAACAACAGCCTCATTTTCAATAGGATTCAAAGAACATGTGGAATAAACCAACCGACCACCGTCTTTAAGCAAATTCAAACCTCTATTTAAGATGTTTAATTGCACAGTATGTAATCCAAGGCCAGAAGCAGTACCCCAGTCCTTCCAAACATTTATATTCTTTCTCATTGTACCGTCTCCAGAACACGGAACATCACACAGAACTCTATCAAATTTTAAAAATTCATTCTTATCCTCGGAAAGTTTAATACGAGGGAAAAATTGAGCATCATGGTTAACAACAATCAAGTTTGGAGAGTTTAATCTCTTTAATTGATGAACTAACATATGGGATCTACGATAGTCGGCGTCGTTAGCAACGACAAACCCAGATGCCTCTGCACCACCAACATGTAATGCTTCAATCAATTGCGCAGTCTTAGAACCTGGAGCAGCACACATATCCAAAACTGAGTGATGTGGTTCTACCTCTAACACAAGAGGTGGAATCATTGACACCGCTTCTTGTCTAGATATGTTACCAACGGCATTCTCAACAACCAAAAATCTTTGCATCTTTGCAAATTGCTCATTTTTACGAATGACACCTTTGGAAACATCTAGTTGCCATGCCATATGATTTGGGTACCAAGGTAGCGATTTTGGAGCTTCTATCTTCTCACCTTCCCATTCAACATCAGTCAAGTTTGGTAAATGATCCTTCTCAAATAACGCTAAGACTTCGTGTGCATGTCTCCGCGATCCTGTAATTCTAAAAGTCAAGGGCAACTGGTTTTGACAGGTTTTCTTGAACGCATCCCATTCTTCTTCTGGAATTAGTCCGAGATGTTTGTAGTATTTTTCCCATTGCTCGTTCTCTTTTACAAGTTCTGTCCAGTTTTTTTGTGCATTAGAGTCATCGCGCGCACCGAAGACCTTCTTGCCTCCTTTGCGATTGTTTCTTCTCCTCGCCATTACGTCTTGTATATGTTGCGATGAGTTAGCGTCCTTCCTGATGCAATAATAAGAGAGCCTTTAAATGTCCATGCATCGTTCGAAATATCGAAAAACTTCACCAAAAATTTTTTCGCACGCGTGCCACGTGACCACGGTCAGACACCAAAACTCGTCAAGAGCTCATATATTCGCTGGAGAGTCCCTATAGTTGGTATTCTTGCCAATAACAAGTGCAGGACCTTTCCGAATTTCGTTGTTTGCATCCTCTAGGTATTCCTGAACCCATTCTTCCAAAAGAACACCCAGCGCAATCAAAGAAGTCTCGTCAAAACAGTTGATCAAATGAGGGTATTTTTGTACCACCAGTTGAGTTAAAAAATAGTGTAGAACTTTCAAGTCAATACTGGGCAGTAAATCGTAGTCTGCACCTACTTCCCCTTTAGTAATTGCACTTATTTCCTCAGGGGAAGGTAAAGGTATTGGTACCAAATGATTTATTTTCTCAGCCAGCACTTCATCTGCACTTACAGGACCTTTGAACTTAACAATTAGGTCACTACAAGCCTCGTAGATATTAGGATCCATCAGCTATTTGCTATTAATGTTAATTGTTCAGAAGAATCAAAACATTACCCCTCTGTTTAAGTTCTTATCTCATAAAAAAAGTTCGGCGGCAAAAAGAATAGGCAGTTGCAGTACCAACACGAGTGAATCCACCAGCGAAACCCACCATCCCAAAGGACCGAAGCCGGAGACATGCCATCCCGTTCGCCTCCTCACGGACCGTTCCCAGTGTGCTGGATTGCTCCCCTCCACGGATAAGAACGATCGGGCTAAAGCCCCACAATTGCCGCACGTGTCAGCTATGGATTACTCACATAGCCGTACACGGCAAGCCCGCAAGGATCGATATTAACGGGACATTACCCGGAAAAGTTTCTGCTGGCAGCAGGGCGCACAACACCGAAGTGCTGCTTAAGCTAACCAGGTCCGCCGTAGACTCGAACACCCGAAGGGTTCAGCCGTGACAGAATTCCCAATGCTACCGCTTCAACCAGAAAGCCATTACAGCATGAACTCTGTGCGCGAAGGATGTATTTACGGCGCTGGCTGAGTGGTCGCAATGTCGTAGATTCAAATAGAAACCTCGTAGAAACAGCAGCTAGAAAGAAACGTCGGATCAGATCTGTATGGAAAAGTAGAAGTAATTGCTAGTAACGACTCGAGATCTGTTGTAGAAATGAAGATGAGCTAGCTAGTCTAACATATATAAAGCCGTCATAGCTAGATAGGAGAATATGACTAGGAGTCGAAGTAGGACAAGTGGTCATTGACTCAGATTAGACCTATATACATAGTAAACTAATCTATCATTGGATATTTAATACTCACGTGATCAAGGAACTTCAAGTTAGCACGTGATCGGTTAAATAGCCCACGGCACGCAATGGTCTACACAGATCGCATCATATACCACTTGGTAATCAAATCAGTACATCATGAGCTATTATTTTGTAATTAGATAGTATGATTTCATAGTATATTTTGTTGTAGTCACCGATTTGTCCAGTTTAGTGTTCAGCTATGCAGGATGCATTTAAATGCAGACATAATTCTAAAACTTTTGGTTCACATAATTCTTTTGTAGATGCGATGCTCATAAAGCCAAATTCAACAGCATATGCAAAGGTATAGTCCTTAGATTTACTTATCGCTATGGCGAGCAGAAACACTAAAGAGTCGTTACCTTCGATGGAGGTGCTCATGAGAGTGCTGACTGATAGGCAGCAGCATGCACAGAAGATCAAAGAAGAATATCAAAGGAAGTTAGCCGAATTAACAGAATTAATGAACGCATTATTTGATGACAGGTTACAAGGGAAAGCGAAATTGGATACTGAAACGTTGAATGAAAAGTTGAAAACTGATATAGATATTATCGAACGCGATGGAAAGCGCTATGCTTTAATACCTATTACAAGTACAAAACAGCAACGGAAGAGCCATAAGACTGTTAAAATTGCTTGTTCGTATTGTAAAGAGCTTGGCCACACTCGTGCCAAATGCGAAAAACGTCTACTAAACGTGGGACACGGTAAATAACGTTTATCTTATTGAAGGATTATAATATTATACATGCTAATGCGTTAAATAACGTAACCTCTTTAGGAGAAAAAGGAGCTATTTCTTTTCGCTCATAGCTTCTCTTCTAGCGGCGTCTTGGAGAAGGTTTGTGTCAACCATGCTTTTGTTAAGATATACATAACGTACTGTAGAGCCTCTAATAAATATATTCCTCACACTTGAAAGATGAGGATACTTCGCCTCATTGTTACAGGAAATGTTATCAAGTTTCAGATTCAGGAACTGGTCAACTGATTTCAGGGTTCCCTTCAGTTCTATGTCGTTTTTCAGCTGTTATAAGTAAAGCGTTAGTAATGAGAGAATGACAAGTGGTAAATAACAAAAGAAAAGCTAAAACATACCTCCACAGTGACCTCCTGGTCCACTAACGTTTTAAAGAATGAAAAGAATAGCATAGTCACTTTATTACTTGTATGATAGTATGATTGTAGTTTTTTTTTTGAAGGATAGTTCCAACTTTTTTACTTCCAACTTTTCCAAGGATGGATGACTTTAGAGGTTGCTATAATAAAACGGAACAATCAAATGCTAACAAACATATATTTCGGTATCGGAAAAAAGTAAATGGAAGTACCAGTATATAACTACGTGCTAAGATATAATATAGAGACGCCTATTAGTAAAAGAGTTACAAAAAGCACATTTAGTCTGATTCGGCGCAGATGAATTCTTTTAAATTTTAGTCTTCGTTTTAACGGTTATCTATTGTTCAGCTTCCACGTCTGCTCTCTTCTTTAAGACCAATGGTTGACCAGTGACTCTGAAGTACACATCCTTTACATCATCATTCATTGACTCAAAATGAGAGGAGGCATCATAAGACTTGGACAAATAGATATTATCCTTAGAGCCATCCTCTTTTGGCTCAAAAATTTCTGCAATGCCCATAAAACGTTCTTCAATTGTACCAAGAATTTTAAAAGCCGGTTCTAATTCGATGTGTGGCTTGTCTGTTTCAATAATTGTGGATATAATAGCCAAGTAATAGCCCTTAGAAGCAACATTATGAGCGTCAGATACGACCGCAATATAGATGTCATTCTTTCTCCCAACTTGGGATTGAGGGATAATTATTTGACAGGAATCAGCATTAGAAGTGTTAGCAACAGGGTGATTCAAGATGCAGATGGCTCTAATAACCTTCTGACCTGTGGATTTACACTTTTCAGGGAAATATGTAGGGTCTGCAATCACTAATGGAGCATTAGCTTTGCCCTCTTTGGTTACAATTCCAGTAAACTTACCGTCATCGTCGTAGAGCACCTTTTCGACTGGGGTATTCAACATATATGTGCCCCCAAAAACAGCTGACAATCTCGTAAACCCTTGTGGAAGTTCTCCCAAGCCGTATAGTGGGTATAGATAGGGGGATTTGCCGTAACGCGCAACACTTTGAACGTACAAGACAATTCTCTCAAAAGTCTGTCTTGCTGGTTGATGCAAGTAATTATCATTCGTCCACAACGCCATAGCATGTCCAATGAAGTCTTTGGTACTGTTACCCAAACCAAACTTGTAGTAAACCTCTTCCATAGTATTTCGATCCAAATCCAATCCTTGGTGAGTTTTCACATCGTCTTTGTTATAATCGCCAATCCACTCTAAAAACTTCTTCATTCTTCTCTTCTCGAAGATACCCATTAATGGTGATGAAATCGCCTCAAACTCATTTGCAGGAACTTTGTAAACCTTGCCCTTATTATACACGTAAGAGCCACTTACTTGCTTAAACTGAACATATCTAGTAACGTCTGTGTGAACTAAAATATTAGTCAATTCTCCATTCGCCATCAAAAACTTCGGAATCAAATCAACATTCCAATCTCTGTCACGACCAAACTTTTTCTCTATCTCTTCTTTTGACAGTGAGTTTTGCTTAAACTTCGAATATAACTGGGAAAGTGTAACAGATGCTGATTCTCCTCCATAATGGTCCTGCCTATCAATATGCAACACCTTTTTACCTTCAACAGATAATAATCCTGATAGAATACATTCAGTTAATCCAGTACCTAAAACAATAACGTCGTAATCTTCATCCATTGTTGCAGTAAGTTAAAGTAATTCTTGATTCCTTTAGAGTTAAATTTGAATAGAACGTAACTTTGTTCTTTATAGCAGCAACAAGCAGATATGAACCCGTATCAAAGATGGAATTCCTCAACCAATCCTTACAACTGCGCCTTAGTGTTTATAAAGAATAAAGTTCTGCTTGATAAGTGGCCCCTTTGCCACAACTTCAATATAAAACGTTACAACGTACATAATGACATACGTATAGTTTTAAGAGGTTATTGACCATAGCTGGTGTTAGGTCTTAGTCTTAGCAAGTCTACGATGGCTGAGCGATAATCAAATCCTTGGTGCCGAAACTTTGGTTAATCTTTAATTCAGTTGCCAGAAACAGTGATTTTAAGTACTCGTCTTCAACTTCGTGCAACGCGGCATTCATACTGGTCGCTATCTCTTCTAGCGATTGGTACAATAGCTTCAAATACTCGTAATTATCACCACTGGGACCTACAGCTTTAGACACTACACTGGCAGTAAGGTCTATGTCTTCTGGTCCCACATATGATGAGTTTCCTTCAACACCTATGTAAACCATCGATTGAACAATGGGTCGACATGTTAAAGGATCTACAGGTAACTTAGCAAAACTTTGCTCTAGCTCGAGCTTCTGAGATTCACTAGGTGATAGATGAACATCAACACTATGCAATATGTAACCCTCTTTTTCACGGAAGTCAAGATATTCTTTGACGAGCTTAGCATATTTTGCGGGGATAAAGTACGCTACAACAATGGTGATACTTTTAGGGCATGGGACTAAAGTAGCAACTCTGCCTGGAGTGTCGCATGTGCCCCTGTGGTCAGTGCTACTTTGCCACATGCGCCTTTTGTAGTTTTGGATAGTTCCTGGTACACGATGAGTGTAATGCGGCGGAGGCTTAAAGATTAATGAGCCGTAACCAACAACCCATATGCCATCTTGAAAAGTCATTATTTGCTAAATTTGTTTATGTTTCACCCACCCAGAAGGGGATTACGACGAAACATGCTATATATACGTCTAACATGAGGGTATAATTCGTAAGGCAATAGGATTACCTACCCGATTATATAAACGTATTTCTTCTTTTTTAGAAGAAAGCGTTGTCGAAATCTCCAAAGGCGTCGTCGAATCCCGTATTGAAAGGTTCAGTGCCTATGTCGTTAAACATCTCGTCGAGCATCTCGCTTCCTTGTTGGGCATCTCCAGTCTGTTGATCTGATGCAGCGGCTGTGGCAGTCACAGTCACAGCGGCTGCTTCTGACTGTAGTAATAGCTGCCGTTCCTCCTCCTCTTGTTGCTTTCGCTTTCTTTCTTCCTCCTCGAGTTGCTGCTGATGCAGATCTTCCTCTTGCTGAAGACGTTCTTTCTCCAGTTGCTCAAGCTCTAGCTTCTCCCGCTCTTCTTGTAGGTTGCGATCCAGTATCTGCGGATAGACCTCAGTCCAGTAGTTGTCAGGAGCCTTGTTTCCAACTTGAGATGGAAACTTAAACTTATCTCGATGCATAATCACTGCACCGGCCCTAATGGTGACCCCAAAATGCGTCTCAAACTTCTTCTGGATATCATCTACAGTCTCAGCACAAAAAATATCCTGGTCTAGTTTATGTATGCATTCTTTCAGTACGACCGATTGAGATGATGTGTCCAGTTCTGTGTCCAGTTGTTCCACTTTCTTTTCCAGTAACGTGAGCTGCTCACGACGCATTCGCAGCTGCTCTTCTAAGTGTTGAAGCCTTAGTTCTTCAGGATATATATTTGGTTTCTTCACCCTGCTTATTGGCACGGCCTGAGTTGTTAATACATCAATCCATTCAGATGCTAAAATATAGTTTTCCAAAAGATGGTTTCGAAACGATATAGTATCACTCTCATCATGTACTGAGCTTCCAATTTGCTCCGGATCCAATCTCTGTGGTCTTAAACGTTCATATTTCTGTTGGTGTAAAATTGGCTGACTCTGTCCATGTCCGTGAACTCCATTTTGCTGCTGTAATCGCCATCCCCTGTTTAAAGGCTTTCTGCCACGCTTTGCCATTATAATAAGCTATTAAAAAGGTTCCTTGAAGCCTATTATGTCTTTTCTTTGCAACCTATTTATGATGCTCATTTGAATTAGCAGTTGAAGTCCCAATCTGACTTGTTTAGGCATACCGTTAGCTGTGGTGTCAGGATGTTAGGTGTCCCTTCTCTAGAACGCTTTATAGACAGAACACATATCGGCCAGTACTGAAATTTCTAGGCCAGAAACACCGTAGGTGATTTAGACAATGCTTCTACTCAAAATAGCCGTTATTTTTACTACAATTACCTGCTTATTTTAATCTTTTCTTGTAGTGTTTAATGTTCTATGTGAAAATCAACGGCTAACCGCCCGCCACTTCCCGAAAACAAAAACGCCTTCATGAACGTAAACATAGCAACAAAAAGGCGCTGTTAGAAGGGTGTAAAGGACATTGAGTACTTAGGGTAATAGTTCACAGTAAGATTTAGGATTTAATGGAGCAATATATTCCTTTAAGAACAAAAGTCTTCCGTAAACCATTCCAAGCTGTGTTCTACACACAAAACAACTGGAGGAAATTTGACGAAGCAGGGGATGCTATCTTTAAGCTTCCAACAGAAGAACAATATCTAGCAAAAAGAGAGATCAGTAAGGAAAATATCATTGAATACCATTACTTGTTGAAAAGGGATCATTTCGATGAGAAAGAATTGACGTCTATATCTGGGATCTGTGTTCCAGTGGATACTGCAATGACCCCTACTTTAAATAAGCAATTGACGGAGTTATTTGAATCTGAAGAGCTTCGCGGAGTTGATTTTGTTGTATCGAAGACTAAGATATACCCTATTAAAATGAGTGAGCAGAAGCCTATTTCTTATGGTTACTTGATTGGAGAGAAAAATACATTGAACACTGCTCACGTGCAACTAACGGTGCTATTGCAGATGCATGAAGGTAACGTTGTTGAATTTGTTGATTTGCAGTCGATATCTTTTATCCCAATGATAGCAGGAGTACAATCGTTGAACCTGAAGAATATTTCGACCAGTTTTCAGACCAAAGTATTTTTACCAAACATATCTGGTACGCCAAGCACAGCACCACAAGTGTTCTTGGCAGGATCTGTCCATGCACTAGTACTACAGGCTAAGACTATTTTGAACAATATGATAAGGTCAATTGATGGGGAGCTATACTATTCAACACTCCAAAATGTCTCACAAGTTAAATTGAAATATATTTCTTCTAATTATTCAAAGGAATTGAATCACTTAATGATGAAATACCAAACCTTCATCTTTTTAAATACAGGAAAAGAGGAGGTTGAATTCCAATCTTCGTCGACACATTTGTTAGAGCAGGTAAAAAAGGTCTTCACTATGGAAATCTTGTCCGATGTCTCAGAGTTACAGTTAATTTTCCATGATGGAGACTACAATACTATCGAGAAGCCAATCCCCGAAGCGCTACTAGATTTAAGCTTAAAGTGTAATATCACTTTGTTGGTTGAAAACGATATGCAGAACTTTGTTTTTATTGGAGGCACAGCTAAACTAGAGCGAGTCCTCGACTGGGTCTCTAAGAACATGCAATCGAATCCAGTACAGGTAAAGTATTTTGTTGAATTAGACCCTTCGTACAAAGATTTTATTTCAGGAAAGAAGAATGGTAAAATTTCGCGTATTATGGATACTACCAATGTCAATATTAATTTAGACCTACAGAATGGCAATGGTAACATGATTTTAACAATGTTTGCTAGTGACATCAAAAATGCGATTATAGGCCAGAAGCTGGTTTCGGATGAGTTGCCTTCCGAAACATCTTTTTTTATACCTGAAGCATATCATAGACCCGTTATTGGGACGGGCGGTTCCGTCATCCAAACTATTATGAGGAAGCATAATGTTTTCATACAATTTTCAAACAGTTTCCAGCTCCCTCAAAATAAACTAGCTCATATTAGATATGACAACGTGGTAATAAGATGCCCATCAAAGAATCGTAATGAAATTATCCCAGCCAAGGAGGAACTAAACCAATTGGCCCAGGAATACAGCGAAATGCAACCGAAAGTGCAGCTAAAACTAACACCAGGTCAGTATAGATATCTGTTGCATCATAATGAGAATGATAAGTTATCTCTTGCAGATAATATTGGCATTATAGAGCGACGCACATCAACGTATATTATGTTCCCATTTCTTGAGCCCAAAGAAGGATTTCTATTGGAAATACGGGGAAATGACAATCAAGCTACTATTGCTGGCAGAAAATTGTCTGAATCATTTGGCGAGGAGTTAGAAATCACTATTACTAACACCCTTGTTGACACTGTGGATCTCTGCAACTCTATAATAGTCCCATTTTTAGCGATGGATATCATAGTTACAACTTCCCAGCAGTTGATAAGGTTCACATATAAGGAAGGGAATAAATCAGTCACTTATGCTCTAGATATCCTTCGTGACTATCTCAAAAAGCTAAATGTTACCATCATGGACAAAACCTTCATCAACTCTTGGATAGTAGGTCCGACAAAAAGTATCCATTCACCCCCCACAGCCGAAAGTAAGAAGTTAACCCAACTCCCAAATGTTTGCATCCAGCAGTATTCATATGGGTATGCTACTTTATAGCCTAGTTCCAAGTAGTTCGTTCAACTGTATAATGGATATGTCGTTATTTCTCAATGATTTATATTCCAACCTCTTAAAATTACTATTCAGATATTCATAGCTTATCCTAAGTATTTGATACTCACGCGGCAACTTGAATTGAACACTGCGATGGTATTCAACTGACAAAATGTTTTTCAGTAACTTATGGCATATTGCATTATCCTCTAAAATTCCATTATTGTTCTTCGTATCGACTAAAGAAACAGCCTTAGTAACAAATGCCAAAGTTTTCACCCCAGAATTGATATCTTTATCTATAGAAGGAGGCTCGTCAATACCCAATGCGATCTTACGTTTTAAAGCATAATTCTCTCTAAACTTGTTTCGAATGTAATTAGTGTAACTAGACTGTATCATTTCCTTAGTGGAAACAAATGGACGTAACCTAAAGAACCTCCTGTATAATATCTTTATCTGTAAATTTTGCGGAATCTCATTAAAGTCATTCGGTAATAAATATGGGCCAGCATTTTTATAAAGAGCATACTGTGATGTAATTATTGCTTTATTGGTTTTAACTATTGGTTTTAAAGTATCGCTGATCATAGTATTTAGGATTAGAATCAACAGTGCAACAAAAAAACTGACAATATGCCTATTAATCTGGCGATTCAGTTAAAAGCTAATCGATAGAAGACTACTGAAAGGCGCCTAATAGCTATTATATAAGTAGCTATGTTTTATACTCTCAGCGGGTGGGAAAGCTGCGACGTTTAGAGCGATAGATGAAAAATTAATTTTACATTGTTCTTAAGGCAAGTAGCTCATCGCATATTTAGCTAATTCTGCTAAATTAAAGAGCTCACAGAGGGAATAATAAAATCTAATCTGATTATAAATAAGGATGGTGAAGTTCAAGGGAAGTGGTAAAAAGGTTTCACTGATCCAATCCCTTGATAATAAGGTTTCAGACTTGATATACCGAATGTTAGATGAGAAATCATTAGCGAAACAGCGGAATAGAGAACAAAATACTGCCACTTGCAGTGATAAAAGTGAAGATGCATTTTCTGATATCTCTTTGGCTTGTGACTTGCAGTTTAATGAAGTTATGGGTTATGTTCAGAGTAAAGATTTATCTCTACAAAGAGTGAAGAAAGTGATATTAGAGAGAACTGTAGATCGAGTTTTGAAGCAAGTTATTGAGGATGAAAAGAATGAGTTAGGCGATATTGCTCACCCGGAAGAGCTAGAATCTCCTTCCGTAGAAGTTGGAGCAAACGAGATGATTGCGGTGGATACAAATGATATGAACAGGAGTATTACGAAGAATTGGCAAGTTTCTAGTGCACCACCAACTCCAAATACGATTGACACAGATGGTTCCATCGAGAAAGAATCCAAAAAGAACTCTGCCAAAAAGAGACCAACGAAGGAAGCTAGTGGTAAGACCAAGAGGCAAAAAATGTACGAAGATAGGTCTCCTCCAACAGCAGACCTCTCATCATTAGGTGGTATGGAAGACGTAGTTGCCCAGCTAATGGAAGTAGTAGGGCTTCCTATACTTCATCCGGAAATATTTGCATCGACCGGTGTTGAACCGCCACGTGGCATATTATTACATGGTCCGCCTGGGTGTGGTAAGACCTCCATTGCAAACGCACTTGCTGGTGAGCTACAGGTCCCGTTCATATCGATTTCTGCACCATCTGTAGTAAGTGGAATGTCAGGCGAGAGTGAAAAGAAGATACGTGAACTATTTGAAGAAGCAAAATCATTAGCTCCATGCCTTGTCTTCTTTGATGAAATTGATGCCATCACTCCTAAAAGAGACGGAGGCGCACAGAGGGAAATGGAAAGGAGAATCGTTGCTCAATTGCTGACCTCTATGGATGAGCTATCATTTGAAAAGACTGGTGGTAAACCTATTATTGTCATCGGTGCAACCAATAGACCAGACGCTCTAGACGCTGCTTTACGTCGTGCTGGAAGATTTGATAGGGAAATATGCCTAAATGTTCCAAATGAGACATCTAGAATCCATATATTGAAGAAGTTGACATCAAGATTAAAAATTGACGGAAATATTGATTTCGTAAAGTTAGCAAAGCTTACTCCCGGTTTTGTCGGTGCTGACTTGAAGGCGTTGGCAACTGCCGCTGGAACTTGTGCTATCAAAAGAATATTCCAAGATTATGCTACTGTTCCAGATGATAGTGAAATGGATCTTGACACCGAACCAATTCAAAATCAATTAAAGAACACGGCTGATATAATCGAGCCTCTTCCCTTGTCTACAGTTCAAAAATTCCTACGAACATTTCCAGAACCTCTAACCGATCAGCAATTACAATCTCTATCTATTAAATACGAGGATTTCTTGAAGGCACTACCTACAATTCAGCCTACAGCTAAAAGGGAAGGGTTTGCTACTGTTCCTGATGTAACTTGGTCTAATGTGGGTGCATTATCTAAAATCCGTATCGAATTGAATATGGCCATTGTTCAGCCAATTAAAAGACCTGAATTATATGAAAAGGTGGGTATCTCAGCACCAGCAGGGGTTTTATTATGGGGTCCACCAGGTTGTGGTAAGACATTGTTGGCTAAGGCGGTTGCTAACGAATCTAGAGCTAATTTTATTTCAATTAAGGGCCCTGAATTATTGAACAAATATGTTGGTGAGTCTGAACGTGCAATCAGGCAGGTATTTACTAGAGCACGTGCATCTGTCCCTTGCATTATTTTCTTTGATGAATTAGACGCATTGGTTCCTAGGAGAGATACATCATTATCAGAATCATCGTCAAGAGTCGTGAACACTCTTTTAACGGAACTAGATGGTTTAAATGATAGAAGGGGTATTTTTGTTATAGGTGCTACGAACCGACCTGACATGATTGATCCTGCAATGTTGCGACCAGGTAGGTTGGACAAAACGTTATTGATAGAATTGCCTGACGAGACCGAGAAGTTAGACATCATAAGAACACTGCTAAGGTCCAATGGAACGCCATTAAGCCCAGACGTTGATTTAGCTGCCATTATATCAGATTCTCGTTGCAGGAATTTTTCTGGTGCAGATTTAGCTGCATTAGTGCGAGAGAGTTCAGTTTCTGCTTTGAAAAGGAAGTTCTTCAGTTCGGACGAAATCCATTCCGTCCTTGATAATAATTTAGAGAAGGAGTTTGATGATTTAACTGTTGGAGTTCCATCTGGCGACGTTTTGGTAACAATGCAAGATTTTGAATTAGCTCTAAGGAAAATCAAGCCCTCTGTCAGCGATAGAGATAGATCGAAGTATAACCGTTTAGGAAAGAAAATGGGATGGAATGACGATGTAGAATTTCAAGGAGATGGTGACAAAGCAGAAAAGAATGAGCCATTGGACAATTAATGAAAATATAGTTTCTTAGTGTAATTGTACATATATTAATTGAATTAGTGTGAATGTATACTACATGAAAATTTTTATCAGGGAGTAAATTGACTATTTCATAAAATGTCCCCTTCGCATTACGTTCTTGCGAACCTTCCAGACATGATCAAACTTCTTCCTTTTATCAAAGGCGATGTATGGAACATCATCTTTCTTTGACGATCCCAGAACACTATACGGGTATAACTCATTTACAGGAAGTTCAGTGTTACCTCTAACGAGGATAAAATGTCCACGAGTTGATTTCAACTCGTCAATTTTATGCTCTGGGATATATATATTCATGAACTTCTGGCTGCAATCTATTGAGTGGATCAGGCCCAAAGCTATGAAGTTCATTTCTGCAGAGAAAATTGAAGTCTTATGCATTGGGAAGATTCCATTGTATTCAACCAGAGGAGGCTCCTGTGTGCAATAAATACTAACAATACAACCTTCTAAAGCACCAGCCAAGTCATCCTGATGGAATCTATCCGAGTAATCGTGCAGAAACTGGAACCCTCTTATTCCTTGCGACCCAAATGCAATTTGAAGAGGAGGTGCCTTCAGTAACGGAAAAGGATTATATGAAAAACGTGATTGCTTATGGAAATATGCCAATAATTTGAAGTGCCTTATGTTCGATGCGTGATACCTAGGGTCTTGCTGTAATCGACCAGGCACTATATTTTCGTGAAATGCCGGTACATCAATAATGTGCGGCTGGTACGTCCCTCGCTGTACAGTTTCAAAATTGTCCGGCACTTTTAACTCTTTTGAAATTTGCCTGTTCTTATGCTTTAAAAGGATTAAATGAGTTGGTTTAAAGTCCTTAATTACGCTATTCATAATCTTGACTCCGAAACCTTTGATCCAACCCGGTAAATTCAACACCGTGGTTCCCATTAAATTTTCAGAATCCCAGCTTTGAAGTATTGCCTTAGTTGCCTTTAAGTATGTTTCGGGCCATGATTGAGGAGATGAGGATCCTAAATATATTTCTTTTACTGTTTCTTTCATCCCCTGCGCCATATGTTGGCCCAATGACAGCGATGATGAGGTAATTTTATTCCACGAAATTGATTCCGGGCTGGAATATTCAGGCTGCCCAGGGTCCAAGTCCAAATAATTCACCAAATTTGACCCATATGCTTCGTTTTCAATATTATTGACGTCAGTATAACGCCCATGGACCAACTTTTGTACAAGCAGTCGTAGTAATGTACTTTTACCGCTGTTCTTACCACCGATACATAACACACGCATGTCAGACTCGCAATTTTGATGAAAAAGTGATAATTCATCCAAAATATTAGCCCATTCTTTGCTAATCGTTAGTTCGCGAGCGGAAGTTTCTTGCTCATTTAATATGGTAAAAGTCGTATTGGTCGATGCTGCGCGTTTTGCCCAGAGCTGTCCCAACTCAGAAGTAAGAGCACCAATAGCGTTGATATTCGGTCCATTAGTTATTTTTAGAATACACAAATATTCCTTAACAGTCTCTGCTGGCAATATTGACGGGATATCGAAAAGACGTTCCGTCCAATTAGCATAAAAGGACGACACAATTGGTGTTATAGAATCCGATATTGGATGCCAATATTCAAAAGAATGGACCCCCGCATTATAATGTACTGAGTTATAGGTGAAACCTCCTTTCAAAACCTGTACACGAAACGTACCTGAAATCATCAGGCGTTCCTGGTTTCGCAAGCAAACTATTACAGATGAGCTATTATCACTAACCAGAGGAAAGTAGTTCACTTTTGACAGAGGTATATATAAGTTAGACGATGAGAAATTAGTACATTCCTCTTTACCTGAAGTATTATATCCATCCGAGTCATATTCATCAACATATGGGCTTGCAGTCGCCTTTAAGGTGGTAGAACATGAATTAGAAGAATCTGACTCCGATTCACTACTTCCTTCCTCATATTCCGGCAGTTCTGAAATTTTAGACATAATCAAAGCATAGGGAAGATTACTTGGCAGATTTTGAGCCATGCAAATTTTGAGCCTTGCAATAAGTATTACATCTAGAGTGAGATGAGCACGCAGAAATGTGGAACACTTAAAAAATGAAAGCACAGAAAGTACAGTCGTAAAAAATGATCTCAGCCAACGTAGTACTACTGTAAACCAACAAGGACATGATATAACTAAGAACTCATGCTGAGTTAAACCGTATAAACATAGTTAAATAGTTTACTGCAGATCTAGATTCCCTTATTTCTAGGTTTCAATTTTTATCTTTTCTGATTTTTTTATATTCAGCAGTAGTAAATATTATCTCACTGATACTACCAATGGTGACTGATGCTGGCATAGTTATACCTCAACGCGGGGATACTTCTTTAAAGGGGAATGGAAAGATTCTACTGTAGTATTGTGAATTGGCATAAACTCTGTAACGTACTCTTCCTCGAGTAACACGCAGATTAGGTAGTCTTTAATAATATTAACGGTCAATAGTTCATTTTGCATTTCAGAGACTTCATCCTCAACGTATTCTTCCATCTGTGCTGTCGAATCATGAGCATGATCATGATTATGTTCATCATCATTAATTGATTCTGCAGAGTTCATAGAAGCCTTTTGGTTCAAGGAGAACGATTGAGAAGTGGCAAAAGGTCTCTGGTCATGCATGAGGCAATTCAACAGTGGCAACTGAGGACGGGAGCTCCTATAAGTAGGTAGCCGAGGCAAAAATGCAGCATTTTTTGGAGGTATAGGACCATCCAATGGTGGAAGTTCCTGTATGCTACTAAATTTCGATTGCAGAGTAGGGAGCGGTGGTGGATAGTATGGTGTCCTCAAATTGAAATTACCCAATTCGCTCTGTGAGTGCATTAATGACGGCAGCCTCCTAGTCATATCATCCGAAAGAGAAGTGAAGACCGACACCGCCTGTCTAGTATGGGCTGCATGTTGTTGTAAATTAGAAACCACCATCGAAGGCGTCGTGGGTGGTGGCAGCACAATCCTTGAGATATTCTTACTGGTGAGCTGTGGAGAAGCTGATGAACAGTAATCACTAATATGCTCTTGGACAAAATTTTTCAGCGATATGCTGCCAGAAGTATCGTCCATTTTTTGGATTCCGTTGTCATGTCTATGATGTGATCCCAAGAACTTTGAACTTCTTCTTGAACCCACCTTTGGTCCTCGTTTACCTTTTATCGCATCATCCATATGCACTTTCAAATGCTTTTTTAGATCTTGAGGCCTCTTGAACTTCCTTTTACACGTCGAGCAGCTAAAAGGCTTCAATGGCACATGAACCCTAAGATGTGATGTAATATGATCCCGTTTGACAGTGGTAGTCTTACACGTACCCCAATGACAGTTCAACTGCAAGTTTTGCTGCGACTTCCTACCTACATGGTCTTTACACAGGTGATGGTACAACAGTTCAGGTTGTTGGAACACTGTCCCACAGGAATTCCATTCACACCTTAACACCTGAGATTCCTCATTGTCGGTATACGTGTAAACTTCATTCCCAGATAAGGGCGAGTGGTTAGGTATCACTAAGTTCACTTTGGAGCCTTCAGTCCTATCATTACCGTAATCCGAAGAATTTATACCTTTCGATGGTTCATGTGTGCATGCATAAGAAGAGTTATTTAACATTTCAAATTCTGTGTTTACGGGTAGGTTATCTTTATCATCAACTGGCATGGTAAAGGATGATAATTCCTGTATTTATTTAGCAAAATAGTTAAAAAGCTTTCCAAAAAGTCTCCTAATTTAGTTGTGGCTACTCGGAGTGTAATTAGCATACAAAGAGATAAGGGGAACTCCTATAATTCTATTATTTTATGGACTTACATCAAGGTCTTCCATTAAAGATCAGCAAAGCCTTCTGTACATCAAAAAAAAAAAGAAATTACGTAAGTTTCCGAACGATCAATTAAGGAAGTAACCAAAGCTGATATAATATGGTCCCGAGAACATGCAATTAGGAATGTTCCTGTCCGTGAACCCGAGAATCATTTAGATAACTTTTAAGCTATATTTATATTGAGGAATTGTAGGAGACGAAAGTTTACTTATAATGGCAGAAATAACATCACTTCTTAGTAATAAAGTTCATGGTTCTTTCCGTTTTTCTATTCATTAATAACGCGTAGGACTTTTCGGGAGTAATCTATATCATCGGCTAAAGAGCTTCTGCTTCCGCCGTTTCCCCATGGGAACATGACATGGGATGGGTCTAATCTTTGATCGACAAGCAGCGTATCAATTTTTGAGTCTTTGCTACCGAACATTGAATCGTTGTTCTGAGACAGACAACCAATGGTCGCGGAACTAGGAACGACAGAGGAGTTACGTAGACTGATTCTATGGCCTGTAAGCGTACGCATTTCCTTTTCATCGGCGTATAAAAAGCGCGAGTCCGTGGGTTGATTGTCCATAGTTCCATTTGAAGAATCGCCACTAATATACGGCAGCAATTCGCTGTCGTAAAACTTGTTGTTCTGCGACCGGCGGACAGCTAACCATATCACCAGCAGTATCAGGATAATAATTAGCAAACCTAATGGAATAAAGGCTCCAGCTACTTTAGATGGCGAGTCCCAGAATGATCTGGTCATTCCGGGTGCTGGAAGATCCCTGAGGTTGGATGAGCTGCTTAACATCTCTTTTGGACTGGGTGGTACACTTACCGCTACAGTAGTGGCAACTGTAGCAAAAGAGCTTACCACACTTGTTATCACTGCAGTTCCGCCGCTAGGAGTAACTGTTAAGGTATGCATTGAGTAGATCACGGAGGTAACATAGTGGAATTCCGTAGTTGGAATAACAGTGGTTGCCTGTGGCGGTGAGCTTGTGCTTGATGGACGTGACGGTGGGGTGGTGCGCTGTGGATCCGCTGCTGATGGAGAGATTGACGGAGTCAGAGCTGCATTATTGCTCTTAGTTACTGATGTACTCAGACTGTATGACTCCGATGTGCTAGAGGTCACCGAAGGTGAAGAGCTAAAATCCTCACCACCAGTAGATGCTAATTCTCCATTAAAATTTTGTGATAAGGATTCCGATGTTGGTCCTCTATATAGGCCGCCATCACGATCGGTGACAGTCGTGCTGGATACACTATTTGTAGTGCTACCGATGCCTGCAGAATTAGCATTGTCCATCGTATTCGGGCTTTTAAGGGAATCAATAGGATTTACGGTGTTAGCGCTGTCAACATTGACAGTATCTTGAATGCTGTTGATGCTGTTGATGCTGTTGATGCTGTTGATATTTGCGCTAGGGCTTGTTTGAGCACCGTTTGATGTATCTGTAGGGACATCAGCAGTTTTAGAAGTTCTAGTGGTGGCTTCATTACCTTTTAACACCTGTGAAACCGGAGGTACTTGTCCTTCCCCCAAATATATATATCCATATAGTCCCTTTTCTGAGTTTCCGCATTGTTCTTGGCCAAATCCAGGGCATGGCTGATTACACTCGCTCATGTCAACTACGCTTGTAGGATTCACATCAGAGCACCAACACCATGAATTGCTCACAATCGCCCAAGATGTCTTGTAACGACACAGCTCAGAACACCAGCCATTGGACTGGTACATATGATATGCTGACTTCGTTAAAGCTGTATTGACAGAAGAGCAGTAGTTCACAGCGCCTAAAGCGCCAGAAGTTAACATCAGCGTGTAGAATGCGTGGATCAACATGCTGAGACTAGTAACTTTGCAATTTAACATTCTAATAAAAAGCCTCCAACAATAATTCGGCCTATGACCCTATATTCATAATGTCCCAGGAACGAAACGCTGTCGTCAGGGTTTGAAACTAAAGTTTCAATAATTGGTTATGACCGGTAACAACCAAAATAAAATTGCGCTACTCCCCTTGTAGAATAGGGTATAAAACAATCACTAGTATAATGCAATGGCCAGTTGTACCTAATATTGGCAAGCAGTCACCGAGTTACTGAGGGTATGATATCGGCGCCAGTTTTTATAAGCAAAATTAACTTAAGGTAAAAACTACCGAAAATAAATTTCCAACGAACAACCATAGCCAGGTAATTAAAGTATCACGCTCATCTTATTATTGTTTTTACATTGTATTTCAGATCCTTATTACACTTCTATTTTAGCTATCATATATAAGTTTCACTTTATGCTTGCGAGATTTTAGGTTACGTAAAAAATGAACCAAAAAAATTCCGAAGACAAATCCAATGAAAGAGATGTCTACATAGTAATTAATCACCACAAAGCATAATTCTTAAACGATTAGAAATCACCGTGCATTACTAAGTAAACATAGGAAACATTTTCTTTGAAGCATATTATTTTTAACACATCATATGTTATTACTTCCACTTCTAAGTATTGTTTCACATTTCTACTCGAGCATTCAACATGCTGCCGCATCTCTTTAGGGGTTAATTAAAAAAACGGTTAAAACCGAAACCACGTGACTTATGTCCGGTGAAATGTAAAATTACCCGGTCTGTATTGTTTTTAATTCATTAATAAAATCATAATAAAAAGATTAAACCTTGTTGAGGAAGCGCAGAGAATTCAACTCTAGATATACTGATTTGCAACCATATAGTCGGCTTCTAGTCGACATTGGTTTTATGTTATTTATTTCAATCGAAGGTAATTACCAAGAGCAATTAAAAATAAGTAATCAATAATTAAATCAAGTATATAATTATCTTAGCGGAATAATTCTTAATTTACTGAGTAAATAAATTTCACTAAATTAAAAACTACAAAAGAAGAAAGCGTAAGTTTCACATCAGTATTATACAACCCCTGTTGGCAATTAGTTAGGGCTACAGAGCGAAAGCCAAGGCTCTAGTATCAATTGAGGCATGGGTATACCGAAAAACTCGAAACAGCAACATCAGCATTGGTATAGGGAGCTGATTCCAACAATTATTCAGTTAGTACAACAAAATGACCACAATTCGTTAGCTTTAATAGCAAGAAATAGTGGCATACCGCCTCAGTTAAGGCATATAGTATGGCCTATTTTGCTTAAGTATCATCCATTTGTGATAGCACCAAGTATTCTGTCGAATACTCTGATACATGAGAAATCAGAAGAGAGGTGGGTATATGAGGCCGAGAGCCGCACGGATGAGGAGGTAGAGGCAGCGATAGTTCATGATTTGAACAAATATTTCTTGAACAAACATAGTGAACCGCGAGTCCCACTACCGGATATTGCGCATTACATTCAGTTTCTGCGAAGAACGATTGTTAGGTTCCTAGAGAAGTGGTCACGAATTTTCAAGTACGAAGCGGTACTTTCGTGGATTGCAGTCGGCTTGGCAGAATGGGTTCCGATCGATACGGTTTTCGGAGAGGAAGATGCACAGACCGAGGGCGGTAGCGAGTTAAACAGGATTCCCATTTCTAACCCACGTTTTGATAAAGTTCCTGTGTTGCAAGGCAAACGTCATCATATTACAATCCAGTCTCTTTACAAAGAGTACCCTTTGCCGTCAGAGTTAAGCAGCAGGTTGCCAAGGCCCTTTTTCAAGTTCTATGAAATATATGAGCGTCTTGTACTTGTCATTTTACATTGTCCCGACATGACACGTATCAAAACGACCACTGAATCAGACCATGTGCTGCCTTTTATTTCTGGCTGTGATATTTCGACACGCACTCAGTTATTCTTTAAGGTTTTCCAACTAATTCTTCCCGAATTATACCAGCCGTTCACCGATGAGGAGACCTTACAGTCATCTCGGAAGGCGGACTGGCTATACTGGTGGTTCAAGTCATGTGGTTCAAAAGTTATGCACAAACAGGACAGAGCACATCTCTGGGATGTGCTGCTAGGCTGGAGACCACATCCTTCGTGTTTACGGTTTTATTTGAATTACAATAATAAGTCATTTTGCCACTTATACAATACAAGGGTAAAATTAGACCAGCAATTTCTGAAGAAAGTCTGCAAGGATGGAAATGACCCCTTTTGGTTCCCTGATTTAGACCTACTACCTTTGGGTACTCCCGGTTTGGAGGCAGACTATCAAGTGATGAAGGAACTTATACGTAGGAACAAATATGACCATGCACAGTTAAATGGATCTGCCAATACACTTTTAGAAACCCACCAAGATACAAACAGCCGAAACTATGAGACAAAGCAAGATATTCCGTTTTCACTAATTGATCCCCATATTCAATTACTTTTTATATACATTGCGATATTGCAACAGAACGAGTTCAAGTTGCTGGAATTTGAAGAAGCAGAAATTGCCGAGTTTTTATCTAAGGTCCCATTGCTGTCGAAGACTGATGACTACAATTTCAAAAGGCTCTACGATGATGATGCGACATCTATGTCTTCAACCGATACTGAGGATTCGCAAAATTCCTCTTCTAGGCCTTCCACTTCTTCTCATATGCTAATTGAAGTGGGAACAGATGACAAAGTTGCCAATTCTTTTGACGACATTTCTCAACTAGCAGGTGATATCTGGAGGAAATGGATGTGGCTTGAATTTGAGGAACATCAAGACAGCGTTTAACAGTTTAGAAATTCTTGAACACCGCGTGGCTGGTCTAATGCGATTTAAGTTATGGCCTGAAGTTTGAGGCTTAACAATTTTCCTTTTAAAGGCTATTAGTATAGCCAAATGATGATAACCAATTTTTTTTTTTTTTTGATCTTAACATTAATCTTAATATATCTTTGTAACAGTGGATACAACTCTACTACAACAACGTCAGTATTGAAGCTATTGGAAAACGTAGGCACCTGGTTTAATTTTAAACTGCAAACCAAAGCAGCAAATTAACCATATAAAATATCTAGTTGTCTCTAACCTGATTGAATTATAGCGTATTATGAATTATTTTTGCATGTCATTAGTTGACGTCAGTATTGCCAATCTCGGAACTTAAGACATACTACTAAATGTTAACCCCATCGCAGTTTGAAAAGGTAGCAGACAGATAAAAAAACACAATAGGCTTCTGGCTAGTAAAGTTAAACTCTTGAAACAATACAACGCTTCTATATTCAAAGTTGGGATGATGTTTATTATATTTTATGTCATATGACATTCAACCAATCATATCTCTGTATTTTTATTTGTTTAGTTATGCTCTTTTCGTACGTACTTGGTCTGAGAAACAATTAGTATCAATGGGAAAACTTTTCCCATATACACGCCTAAATAAAGATCTAGTAGGACAGTGTTTACTATCGCTTGAGGTGCGCGAAGATAATAGAACGTGGTATTGATAAGTAAACTTTATTTGAACTTGTATGTTACAGAATGTTTTAATCCCATGATATTTGAGATAAATACGATCGGATCTTACTCCAAAGAACAATGTTAAGTCCCATCAGGAATTCTACTGTGCGGTCATTGCGGCAGACTTGGATTGCGAGTCCACTCAAACCAATTAAGACATTTCCACCAAATCCTAAAGATGAAATTGATATTTTGATGCCGCTAAGTGTCCATTGCAGGATCTCGTATGGGCAATTTGTGTTCAATGATTACTAACTACTTTCTCTCAGTTGTATACAAAATGTTGTCTTTCCGTCATACCTTTAGATTGCTAAACCCTGCAACCAGGGCTTTCTCCACCTCCGCAATGTTTTTACAAGACAAAGTTACGAAAACTGCTCAAAATCTGGCCAGTGTTGAAGGCCCAGAGACCTTGATTGGTCCAGGTGCTAAAGAAGGTACTGTCCCAACTGAATTGGATCAAGCTACTGGTCTAGCCAGATTAGAATTATTGGGTAAGTTGGAAGGTATTGAAGTGTTTGACACAAAGCCTTTGGATTCTTCTAGAATTGGTACTATGGCCGACCCAATTGTTGTCGATTCATACGATGACTACCGTTACGTCGGATGTACTGGTTCCCCAGCTGGTTCTCATGTCATTATGTGGCTAAAACCCACTGTTGATAAAGTTGCAAGATGTTGGGAATGTGGTTCTGTTTACAAGGTTAACCCACTAGGTGTCCCAACAGACGATCACCATCATTGAATTATATCACCTAGCAGCAGCATATGCATGAAATCTTGTTTAACATTTCAATATTCACTCATTACCGGCGGTAATATATTATTTAAATAGAATACGATTATCTATTGTGTTTCAAGGTCTCGAAATGTCCAATAAATTAATGAATATAAAAACACTTAAATACATGGCATACCTAAATACATCCCTTGGTGTTATAACTGCGGTTACACTTACAATCATCATGGCTATGTGTAGTCGCACACAATGGCATCCTCTAGGCAAGGCCTATCAATGACTGCTACACCCGTACATTGTAATTTAAATCACGATTTCATTTTTCTGAAATTTTCGATTTTATGGTTCTCAACAGTTAGCAAGCGCCCACCTGTACACCACTGGCCTAGCTTGCGCAGTTTCGCCTAGCTTCCCGCCTACCTTTTAAACATATCGTGTCCTCCAGCTGCCGACATTCGCAGACTCGCCATACTCGGCTGTACCTCTGTCAGCAACAATATTTTCAAATTCATCTAATTACTATACAACAGCTTGTATCGTATTTTAGTACTATTTGTTTTAAGAAGATCACACAGAGTATATTCAAGTATGTGAATAGTAAGCGTGTTAAGGACCAGAACGGTGTTAAGTGCAATAACGAGCTGTCGTTAGACTCCAAACGAGAATCTGGGATTTTTTCAACAAGATACCTTCTTCATTATCATTGTTCAGGTCGCTAGTTTCTACTAAAATATCATTACTAACATAGTTAACAGCATGCCAAAGAAGAGAGCTTCCAACGGTAGAAACAAGAGGGGTAGAGGTCACGTCAAGCCTGTCAGATGTGTCAACTGTTCAAAGTCTGTTCCTAAGGACAAGGCCATCAAGAGAATGACCATCAGAAACATTGTTGAGGCTGCAGCCATCAGAGATATGTCCGAGGCTTCCGTATACGCTGAGTACGCTTTGCCAAGAACCTATATTAAGTTGCACTACTGTGTGTCCTGTGCTATCCACGCCAGAATTGTCAGAGTTAGATCCAGAGAGGACAGAAGAATCAGAACTCCACCTCAAAGACATAGATTTAACAGAGATACCAAGGTCTCTCCTGCTGACGCTGCCAAGAAGGCTTTGTAAATGCATTATATTAGTATCACGTGTGATTGTGGGTGAAGAGTCTCCCTTGTGTAAGCTTATGTATTCATTTACTTACTAGTCTTGTATAATAAGCAAGATCTGTCAATATTAGTATTGATATTAAACGTTTGTCACGTGCTTTCCTGCGCGCTCGTTTTAAGTGATATTCACGCCGTTTCTTATGATGATCTCTGTATTACACATCCCCTAAAAATTCCCCGGGATTTTCTGTGGAAACCACAGCTGGAGAAAAAAGGGTAAAGTTCATCACGAACTGAACATGTCCAAATTTTTTTAACGAGCTTTCGTTTCCCCCTATTATAAAAAAATACATACACGCTAACCAGCTTAACCCCCTTGAATTTATTGCTGCTAGTCAGGAAGATAGAGTTCGCCCACTGAAGGAATACCAGCTATTAAAGGGTTTCTAGAAGAGTTTTTAAAAGGCGCGTAGCATTTGCTTAGGGGTTTTGAATATTCTCTTTTACCTTCTTAACTACTTTATTGTTATAGGTGTATTTTTGTGTGGAAGCACATACCTAGTTGTATCAGGTTAGGTACCAGAAGGGGAATTTAAAAAGTCACTAATTGCAGCTACATACTTGGTGGTCAGGCTAAGAAATTGACAAAGTTAATTTTTTTTTCCTCGAATTGGACGACAATAACAACAACATTGTAACGACCTTCAGGACTAGTATACGGAAAGTAGTACTTTTCTGAACCCAGTATATTGCGTTGAATTTTCAGTTTGTGTTAGTGTGAGTGGTGTGTGTGTCTGTGTTTCTTTGAGTGAAGAAACGTTGTGTTATACAGGTAATTCCAAGTATTAGAATTTTCGGTAGTGATTTGAGTCATATACCATCTTTTACTGATCGTCATTATTTTCCATTATTAATTTTTATTCTCTGCATTGTATTACAAACTGCTGGAAGTGGCTAATACGAATTTAACATGGCACAACAGTCAAATTTCGACTTCAAATTCAGCCAATGTTTTGGAGATAAGGCCGATATCGTGGTCACGGAAGCCGATATCATCACAGCGGCAGAATTTGATCATACAGGTAGTTTTTTGGCGACTGGGGATCGTGGAGGAAGGGTCGTCCTTTTTGAAAGAAATAACAGCAAGCACTGTGAATATAAATTCCTCACAGAGTTTCAAAGTCACGATGCTGAGTTTGACTACCTGAAATCCCTAGAAATAGAGGAGAAAATTAATCAGATCAAGTGGTGTCAACCAACGAATCAATCTCACTTTTTATTGAGCACGAATGATAAAACCATCAAACTGTGGAAGATATATGAGAAAAATATCAAGCTAGTGAGTGAAAATAATTTGTCTGAGGGCGTTTTCAATCAGCGCAATAGTGCTGGTGATACTGGACCAGCTAAGTCAATACTATCTTTGCAAGGTTTGAAATTACCACGACTATCATTGCATGACAAGATTATAGCGGCGACACCGAAAAGAATCTATTCCAATGCGCATACGTACCATATAAATTCCATATCGGTTAACTCCGACCAAGAAACCTTCATCAGCGCAGATGACTTAAGAATCAACCTTTGGAATCTGGATATACCCGATCAGAGTTTTAATATAGTCGATATTAAACCTGCTAATATGGAGGAACTAACAGAGGTGATAACGAGTGCAGAGTTTCATCCTTCTCACTGCAATTTATTGATGTACTCAAGCTCGAAAGGAACTATCAAGTTGGCAGATATGAGACAGAATGCCTTATGTGACTTCCGTGCAAAAACATTTGAAGAATATATGGACCCAATCCATCACAATTTTTTTACAGAAATAACTTCATCAATATCAGATGTAAAATTCAGTCCCGACGGTCGTTACATTGCTGCTAGGGATTACTTAACAGTGAAAATATGGGACGTTAATATGGATAGTAAACCAATAAAGACTATAAATGTGCACGACCAATTGAAGGAGCGTTTAAGTGATGCGTATGAAAATGACTCTATATTTGATAAATTTGAAGTGTGTTTCAGCGGTGATAGTTCTAGTATAATGACTGGTTCTTATAATAACAATTTCATGCTATATCCAAATGCCGTAAAAACCGGTAATTACGAAGTTCCCCAAGGATTGGACGAAATTGTTCTCCAGGCAGATAAGTCAGCATTCAAGACAAAAAGATTAGGTTCCATCCAACAACAGAGCACAAGGAATAGGGAATGGGGTGATGATATCGATTTTAAAAAAAGTATATTACATTTTTCATGGCATCCAAGGGAAAGTAGCGTAGCTATCGCGGCAACGAATAACTTATTCATCTTCTCTGCATTATGATAGGAACAAACTAAAACTAAGTAGATCATTTAGTAATTTTTTTATCTTAACAGACGAACCTTAGTAGTGTGTATGTTTGTACTTATTGGCATTCATAGATGTTTTCACCCCTCCTGATTATCTGTACAAATATGCATTATAGAGTCTATAGCAACCAAAACGAAGTACATACACTTTGATGTAGGCTATATTTCATTTAATATTTTACCGCGATTCATGTTTATGCTAAATATTTCTTCTTACCTTTATTCATGAGGTTATCTTACTACAACGTGCCATACTACCCAATTCCAAGAAAAATAGGATTAAGAAGCTTCTTGGCCATTAAAAACCTTAAGCTACTAATAAAGGGCCGGGGAATTAAAACTTGAAGTAAAAGTGTAGTTATTTCGATTTGTAGACTACAAAAGAATATCTACACTGTATGCTTTAAATAGAATTAATTGAAGGGAAATTCGAATAAATCAACCTTGATACATAACAAATTGTTAAATTTCTGTTGAAAAGGTACGAAATTCGTCTCGCTCTGCTCATCATAACAATCAGGATTTGGCAACTGTACAATGTCTAATTCCTTTGAATATGCCTATTGATAACTGGGTTCCAGAATAAGGTCTTGTCACCATCGCCCCAGAAAAAAGGTTTTTGTCTCATATTTTGGAAGGAATAATCTCTTGGCCACTCCTCGTCTGGAATATGCTTTAAGTGCTCCCTGTGTGCAGCATGTTCAGCTTCAACAAAATAGGTGTTTACAGCAGCTAACATAATTGCAGGAAGACCGACGAAAAGGGAAATCTTGTACCACATTTTGGAAGTTTTCTCACCATGGTGAGCGCTAGCAACCATGTGCTCCTTGAAAGCTCTAGCAGCTTCTTTATCACCGCCTGCTGGGAATGCATTCTTAAAAGCGTGTGGTGGAAGCGTGGAAGCCTTTCTGATAGCCAGTCTAAACATTGTATGTATATCTCAGATATTAATCAATAAGGGGCAAATGCCTTAAACCCTATCCAATCTCCTTAAGTGTAGGTTAAAACTTAAGACTAAATCTAGAGTAAACAGTACTTTTGCTTCCGGGAATCTTCGTTGTAAATAATCACCACTTTACTCGTTAATAATGATAAACTACCAAAATCTTCTACAATTTTATAGAGATATCAAACGCTCCTATTGGATGTAAGTCACGAGGAAATGCTCGAACATTATGTAAAAATTACAAAAAGAGATTGCGCAAGCCCGGAATCGAACCGGGGGCCCAACTATGGCAAAGTTGGATTTTACCACTAAACCACTTGCGCTGGATCTTAAATTAGCATGTAATCCGTATAGTCTAAAGGTACATTAAAGCATGTTGTCGTTGTCGTAGATTCAAATAGGCATCTCGAAGAAGTAGCCGCCAGAAAGAAACGACGAATCAGATCTGTATGGAGGAGTAAGAGTAGTAGTGAGAAGGATTAGCTACTCTAAAGAAGTAGAGTATCCATTCGGAGTAGAACTCTAGCCGTAGAGTGCCTATCCAGGATCAAGTTTGAGTACAAGATTAGACCTATATACATAGTACACTAATCTATCATTGAATATTTAATACTCACGTGATCAAGGAACTTCAAGTTAGCACGTGATTGGTTAAATAGCCCACGACAGTGTGTCGTAGATTCAAATAGACACCCCTTGCAGGCAGCAGCTAGAAAGAAACGTTGGATTAGATCTGTATGGAGGAGATAAGAGCAGTGGTAAGAAGGATTAGCCACTGTAAGAAAAAAGAGTAAACAAACGAGTGGGACTCGCGATATATAACAGATCTATAGTGTCTTCTTATACCTGAGTGAATAAATAACTTTACCAGATATAGGTGTTAATAGGTTTAATGCCTTTTCATTTAAAGGTATAAATAAAAATAAAAATTAAAGGGGCGAGCTGGGAATTGAACCCAGGGCCTCTCGCACATTTAAGAACTTGAACCCCAGTGAACCGGAGCTTCGCTACCCAAAGCGAGAATCATACCACTAGACCACACGCCCAATTCTATGTACAATTGTAAAGTTTGGTAGGCTAAGTATCTGTAATTTTTAAAAAGCGATGTCTGTCGTAGATTCAAATAGAAACCTCGTAGAAACAGCAGCTAGAAAGAAACGTCGGATCAGATCTGTATGGAAAAGTAGAAGTAATTGCTAGTAACGACTCGAGATCTGTTGTAGAAATGAAGATGAGCTAGCTAGTCTAACATATATAAAGCCGTCATAGCTAGATATGAGAATATGACTAGGAGTCGAAGGACGACAAGTGGTCATTGACTCAGATTAGACCTATATACATAGTACACTAATCTATCATTGAATATTTAACATGCACGTGATCAGTTAGGTAATTCTTGTAATTTGGTAGCGTCGCGCAGTAATTGAGATTCAGTATAATGGACTGGGATACACCAACCTTTGGAGGTCAACGGAGGACCGTTGAGGTTTCACCACCAGTACTGGACCTGGGGAGTCACCACTATTCCCCAGCAGCAGCGTTTAAGGGGACAATGATGACATGAGATGATCCTAATCAACTCCGTATGCTGTTGATGCAAGTGAAGTATTTGGCAACGCGTAATCAACCAGAGTGGAGTGACGACGATAAGACGATGTACTTGATCAGCCATTTAGGGGATGCACCTCAAAGGAGTGCCATGGCGTACTACTTTAGGATTGAAGAAGAGCCCCCCCCCCCCCAACATTTGAGGAGGTGGTAACAACCTATCCCTCACATTTAACCAAGTTGTGTCTCCTGTAGATAGAGTTACGCAACTCATAGACGTGGCTATTGCAAAAAACCACGACTTTGCTTAATATGTGCACGATTTCTAAGTAACCTTCTCTGAGCTTTCCACCAAAGACACTCAAATCCTTCTGGAGAGTTTTCGATGGCTCTATTCAGATACGGATTGTCCGCCGAGGCTAAACAACTGCTGGCAGCGTGTCCTAACGCACCGCAATCTTGGCGCATGATGGCATACATCATCACAGAAAATTCGGCAGTCGTGCAATCGATGGATAAAACAGTTGTGCGTCGGAAGTCAACTTCACTCGGAAGGCCCCAAGTGGGTCTTAAGGAAAGGTCCCCCAGAGACAGCAATGGAAAATAGGAGGAGCGGAACGTGCGGAACCAATGAAGTGCTATACGTGTAGCGAAGAAGGACAAGGGTTACCCAAGTTTGAATTGCCAGAGGAATGATACCGTGGGATCAACGGAAATACGATATCCGCAACAGCGGGAGTGGAGTTATGTTTTCGCTATAACGGCAGAAGATACTCATTCTTATCGTATGTCACTCCATTAGAATTGGATGTAGACAGCATTGTAGGTACGTCAACCATGGCGTTGATGCCAGAACGGATAGAGATTATCACTCAGCTATTCACGAATAGAAGTAAGAACTTACGAGAGTTACAGATGTAAGTGAAGAGAGAGCCAGTTATCATGGGATTAAGGCTATTGAGGCTATACGTGATATTGTTGTTAGGACAGAGGCAACTAAGGCCAAGTGTAAGTCCAGATATGTTACTATAGTACGGAGTCATGCGAACTCTGTAGAAGAAAACGGGGCATGGGGTAAGATGGTCCGTAATTCAGATTGTATACTCCCATGGGAGTTTACCAGTGCTGCAGGCAGTAAGGCTAGAGGTAGTGGAGCTCAAGTTGGTGGACAAAACCAGAAGATGAGATCACCTACAGCGATACAGTTGCAACAACAACTGTTAGAGCAACAAATAAGTCCGAGAGTGCACAGTCAGGAGGAATGACTATGTTATAAGGTTAGTACCTTGGAGAAGACCCCAATTAGTTGCAAGAGTCGAACTTGCCAACAGGGTTAGTGGCATAGATAACGGAGACCAAAGTCTAGATGCAGATGACCTCACACATCTCTTAGAAGTCATTAATGCCAGAACTAAGGATCAATTGGAGGAGAACCGGATTCAGGTGGAGGTTGATAAGGATGGCAACCGATGAGAAGCACTCAGTAAGATAATGTATTAGACACTGAATTCACATATGTGAAGTATCGATGACTTAACTATTTACTGCTAACTTGTACATACTTTATCTCGTCTGAGTTACCATAACCCCTTGTAGTTATAAGAATAAATCAATCACGAACATTTACTTACACTCTAAGAGTTCTCTTAAACTGTGAATTATCAATAAATATTTCATGTACCTCTTATACTATTAAAAAGTGGAATTATGGAGGTTTATCATTATGCATAAATGCCAAGATGGTAGGCTCAGAAATAAGGTGAATATTCCTTCAAACGGGCCTATTATTAAGGGTAGTATGCACGCACTCTCCATGACTTCAGCGTACCTTTAATTAAAATAAAGACTTTTGACAAAAATTTACGTAAGTGGTATTATGGTACAAATCAACTACTAAAGAAAATAAACGTTCAATGCTCTCTATCATGATTGATTCTATATTATATGCATGTTTTCTGCAATGAAAGTCTAGACTTTATGAATTATTAGTCAACTTCTTCAACAGTTGGACCATCGGCCTCAGCAGCAGCAGCGCCGGCACCTGGGAACTCGCCTGGAGCAGCACCACCTGGAGCACCACCTTGTTGGTACAACTTAGTCATGATCGGGTTGGAAACATCTTGTAATTCCTTTAACTTGTCGTTGTACTCCTCAGCAGTAGCAGTAGTGTTGTGGTCTAACCATTCAATGACTTCGTCACACTTCTTAGTCAAGGTCTCCTTATCAGCAGCATCAAGCTTGTCACCAGAATCAGACAAGGTGTTCTTGATGGAGTAAGACATAGATTCCAATTGGTTTCTAGCAGCGATTCTAGCAGCTTCCTTTTCATCTTCTTCCTTAAACTTCTCAGCCTCAGAGACCATTCTTTCTATGTCTTCCTTGGACAATCTACCCTTGTCGTTGGTGATGGTAATCTTCTCAGACTTACCAGTACCCTTTTCGACAGCAGAAACATTCAAGATACCGTTGGCGTCAATGTCAAAAGTAACTTCGATTTGTGGAACACCTCTTGGAGCTGGTGGAATACCAGTCAAGTCAAATTTACCTAACAAGTTGTTGTCCTTTGTCTTGGCTCTTTCACCTTCGTAGACCTGGATCAAGACACCAGGTTGGTTGTCGGCGTATGTAGAGAAGATCTCAGACTTCTTGGTTGGGATAGTAGAGTTTCTTGGAATCAACTTGGTCATAACACCACCAGCGGTTTCAATACCCAAGGACAATGGAGCAACATCCAACAACAACAAGTCTTGGGTCTTTGAAGAGGTGTCACCAGTCAAAATAGCGGCTTGGACAGCAGCACCGTACGCGACAGCTTCATCTGGGTTGATGGATCTGTTTGGTTCTTTACCGTTGAAGTAGTCGGAAACTAACTTTTGGACCTTTGGAATTCTTGTGGAGCCACCGACCAATACAATCTCGTGAACTTGAGACTTGTCCAATTTAGAGTCTCTCAAAACCTTCTCAACTGGGTCCAAAGTAGATCTGAACAAGTCAGCACACAATTCCTCAAATCTAGCTCTAGTGATGGAAGTATACATATCAATACCTTCGAATAGAGAGTCGATTTCGATAGAAGTTTGAGCAGAAGAGGACAAAGTTCTCTTAGCTCTTTCACATGCAGTTCTCAATCTTCTCAAAGCTCTTTGGTTGGTGGTCAAGTCCTTCTTGTTCTTTCTCTTGAACTCTTGGACAAAGTGGTTAACCAATCTGTTGTCGAAATCTTCACCACCCAAGTGAGTGTCACCAGCGGTAGCCTTCACCTCGAAGATACCATCCTCGATAGATAGCAAAGAAACATCGAAAGTACCACCACCCAAGTCAAAGATCAAAACGTTTTTCTCACCAGCGTCCTTCTTGTCCAAACCGTATGCAATGGCAGCGGCAGTTGGCTCGTTAATAATTCTCAAAACGTTCAAACCAGCAATGGTACCAGCATCCTTGGTAGCTTGTCTTTGAGAGTCATTGAAATAAGCTGGAACGGTAACAACAGCGTCGTTAACCTTACAGCCCAAGAAGCTCTCAGCGGTCTCCTTCATCTTGGTCAAAACCATAGAGGATATTTCTTCTGGAGTGAAAACCTTGGTTTCGCCCTTGTATTCAACTTGAATTTGAGGCTTACCGCTCACATCAATAACCTTAAAAGGGAAGTGTTTCATGTCACCTTGGACTTCTTGGTCAGAAAAGTTTCTACCAATCAAACGCTTAGCATCGAAAACAGTGTTAGATGGGTTCATAGCAGCTTGGTTCTTCGCAGCATCACCAATCAACCTCTCGCTGTCAGTGAAAGCAACGAAAGATGGAGTGGTTCTGTTACCTTGGTCGTTAGCCAAGATCTCAACACGGTCATTAGCGAAGTGTGCAACACAGGAGTACGTAGTACCCAAATCAATACCAACAGCCTTAGACATTATGAATTATAAAAGTTCTTGTTAGTCTCAACTGAAGAATTAAAAACTTTAAAGAGAGGAAACTAAAAGAATTAGGAAATCTGCAACAAGAACCACATGTAGAAGCAACGCTATATTTCAATACTTACATTTAACCTTTTATACTTGATTTTTTTTCCTCTGATTTCGAGGCAAATGTAATCTGAGTGATGTATGTAGAGGTCTCTTAGCCTCTTTTCGTTGTTCTGGAAAATTCCATCATCTTCTGCTCCAACGACGGAGAAAAAAAAAGGGCCTTCTAGATTAAACGAAAATTTCTAGATACGGAACTAAAAAAATCGTAATTTGTCAACACCGTTATTAGTTCTGTTTGGAAGGAGGAACACTTTGTCTAGTGATTGCGTAATTGCCCAATTTGCTGATATACATCTTGGATGAGGCATAAATCCTTTTGAGAGCTGGGGGAACTTGTGGATGAGATACTAAACCATCGACTCTAGCTTCCCATTTACGCACAACTGTTTTCATGTTTGCGGAGCGTTCGTAACGTGCTTTAATGAAAATAGAATAAAGCACGAAGACAATCCAGGAACTCGGTCTAAAGGCTAGGGCGCGGAAGATGACAACAACATAACATAAAAGTTCGCTAGTACACGACCAGCTTAGGGACTTGTCATGGTTCTCACGTAGGAAACGCGAAATGAGCTGTACCAGCGAATTTTTGTCATCTGCTTGGAAGACGACGGGAAGAATGACGTTCTTGATGTAGGTTAGCGCGTGAAAAAGCGAAAAGATGAAGAAGGGGGGTACGGTCCATAGGAAGCGAGGAGTAAATAGCCATAACATTGCTAGTAGACAGTACAGGAAATTCTCATCCTGTATTAACTCCGTGATGGTGAATCCCTTTCCTGGTTGTTTTGATCCAGCATTATAATGGTGCTGATATACGATGATTCCGAAAGATTCTAAGACGCCAAGATATAGCAGGGAGTATAATGCCTGATGGAACCGGGAAGATCCACGCACGGATAAGATATACAACGACCCCATCACCAACACTGTCAAATGACCTGCGAACCATGCAAACTGTAGAGTTTTAACCAAGTCTGTTAGCCTTACCAACTGCCCACCGGCGGGGCCTTTTTCCTTCTGTTTCTGGGGCCGGTTTTTACCTGCTTCTGTGGTATTCTTGGAAGTTTGTGTGCTCATAATTGAAGTTCCAAACGCTAGCTGTAGTAATACGCACTGTTTAACGGTTACTCTCCAGTGAACAAGTGCTGATTGTTTTTATAGTAGTGGCGTTCTCCCTTGTATGTAAATTGAAGACTTAGTTATATTTCATTTTGCCTTCCGACTATTTCTAAAATTAAGTAATCAGTATCTAGTTACCCGCCTCCATTTTTTACATAGTAGAATAATATTCCCTATACAGAATTTGGGCGCTTAACTAGTCTGGCAGGTGGTGGGGGTAACTACATCTTCGATTTTTTTTCAGTACGCTTATCATTTTGAGAATCACGTGCTGGCCTCTTCTTTACCATGGAAGTCAAGTCGTTGACCTTGCCAGATGAGCCACTAGCAGTTGCAACTGTCGCCAGTTGATGCAGGAGGTCGTTCTTCAAGTTTACTAGAGTGTTGGCGCCTTTGTGATCGAATTCCTTTAATTTATGCTTTAGCTCAGACAAAAGTTCCAGATCGTCATCGCTTTCGCTCTTTCCGGCATCAATACGTGCCTGAAGAAGCTCAACGCATGTAGTGAGGTGTTCTCTACATTGCTTCTCACTGTCAGTGAGAAATTCAAGCGCTAGGAAAATTTTGTAGTGGGATTCAATCAGTAGTCTGTGGGTTGCATCATCATCCTTGTACAACTTCTCCCTATACTCGAGGCATACTTGGAAATCCTCGGCGGCTTGTTGAAAGTTTTCTGACTCAAGGGAGATCTCACCTAGAACGTCATAAGTTTCGGAGAGTTTTTCCTGAAGTTTCTTATCTTCTGGACTAGCCTTGAAAGCTTCTTCATAGAGGGAACGAGCGAGTTCCAGGATTTCCCATGCAGCCTCAAAGTCGCTTTGGTCTTCTTCCTCTTCTGGGAACTCTTCGTCTTGCTCGTCATTATTTTCGGCAGCGTCCTCTTCGTTATCTTCGTTTTTATCCTGCTCGTTTTCGGCATCTTCTTTCTCGTTGTCGTCGGTTTGTTCTGGCTCGTTCCGGGCTTCCTCTTGCTCTTGCTTCTTTTCTTGGTCCTCCTGTTCTACCTCCTGTCCTCCTTCTTGCTTTTGCTCTTCGTCTTCCTCGTCGACTTCAGCACCAGACTGGAAGATCTGTGTTTCAGTGTCGTTATTCCGTCCCGGTTCATCCTTCTCTTCTGACTCCTCATTTTCAGTGGCAGCATCCCCACCACCTCCTAAAACATCGCTCTTGGCTAGTGCGTTACGGTATAGACTCCGTCCATATAAAAACAAGTAATCTGCATTTGGTGCACCATGTATAGCCTCGTATTTTTGATTAGCCTCTGAGTAGTACCCTACTGCACTTTCATAGTCTTTAATACCGTAGCACTTTGCGGCCTCTTGTAATGCAACGTTTATATCTTCCTCAACTGCCATTTTCAGTTTTATCTCGCTTTGCTTCCTGCTATCGTAATAGCGGCCGTCTAGTCAACTATAAAGTTCTACTATCTAATATCGAGACGCGTGAAAAGGCGCTCCGCGTTATGAGCGAGCAATTTATCACATCAAAAACTAAGTATATATTAAGATATTCTATGAATTGCTAATGATTCTTAGTAGTACAATTCCACCTCTTAAAACATTATAGACTGCTCCTAGTTCCAATAACCGTAACGGCAGCTTTAGCGCCACCCATAATTTTAATGTTACGCGAAACTGGTTGCAGCCTCGTATACAATGATGATCCCTTTTGTGGCGGTATGGATTATCATTACTCTATTTCCATGGATTATGAAGTACAAGAAATAAACAAAGCGCCTCTGTTACACGTTAACTCTTATTGTTAAACCAATTAGCTATTTCTACGACGAGCAAGGAATAAAGCAAGCTACTGTATAGACGAGAAACGTAGCATATCTCTCAAAGGATATCAGACGAATATATAACGTTTGAGGTAAAATTACTTTCTTCAATACTATAAAGAACGGATCAAGACCAACGAAAGATTTTAAAGTTACAAAGAGATAATGTTACCCACTTCTTCACAAGACGATTCGGCTAATACCAACGGTTCTGCTACTGCAGGCGGTGGTCCAACACCCTCAGCAGCTATGGTTAGCAATGGTGCGTCTAGTTTAAAAGATTCTACTTCTGATATTAATGTTAAGGAGGAGGAAATTGGCCTTGTTGACATGCAGGACGACAAAGAAAATATCCTTAATTCCAGTGGCTTGAATGGTGAAAACATGGGCCAGGTCTTGCCAGAGCAGCCTGATCTAAAGATTATTCATCGTAAGATTTCAGGCTACGTTGGGTTTGCCAATCTTCCAAAACAATGGCATAGGAAGTCCATTCGCCGCGGGTTCAATTTAAATTTGCTATGTGTAGGTGCAAAAGGTTTGGGTAAGTCCACGTTAATTAACACGTTATTTAACAAGGAATTGTATGCAACGAGGCAAGATTATGATGCCGGGAGTACTACAGCTGCTAGCGAGCAACTGAATGGTTTGAAACTGGAAGACGGTGATGATCGTGAAGATTCAAGGAATAAGGAATCTTTGGAACCAAAGGTTAAAATTGAGACTGTTACTACCGAAATTGAAGAAAACGGTGTGGTATTGAAACTAACAGTGGTAGATACACCCGGATTTGCGGACGCCATAGATAACAACGAATCTTGGAAGCCAATTGTAGAAGAGATGAACTCTAGGTTTGATCAGTATTTGGACGCCGAGAATAAGATCAATAGAACCACCATCGAAGACAACCGTATCCACGCTTGTTTATACTTCGTTGAACCTACTGGTCATTGTTTGAAGCCTCTAGACTTGGAATTCTGCAGACAGGTACATGACAAGTGCAACTTGATTCCCATCATCGCAAAATCTGATATTTTGACCGATGAGGAAATCGAGCATTTCAAGTGGACTATTAAGAGGCAATTGGATGAGGCCAAGGTGCATCTCTTCCAACCTCCGCAATATTTGCTTGACGATGAAGAAACCCAAAAGGCTACTAAACAGTTATTTTCCAAGGTGCCCTTCGCTGTTGTTGGTTCTACTCAAGAGGTTAATACTGCAGACGGGCGGACTGTTAGAGGTCGTTCGTACCCTTGGGGTATTATTGAAGTCGACAATGAAAAACATTCCGATTTCAGTTACTTACGTGATCTCTTAATTAGGCAGTATTTGGAAGAGCTTCGTGAAAGAACGAATAATGAGTTATATGAAAACTATAGATCCGAAAAACTAACTAAGATGGGTATCAAGCAAGATAATAGCGTCTTCAAGGAATTTGACCCAGAATTGAGGCAACAAGAGGAAAAGCACCTCCATGAAGCTAAGCTAGCTAAATTGGAAGCCGAGATGAAGGCTGTTTTCCAGCAAAAAGTCTCCGAAAAGGAGAAGAAGTTACAAAAATCAGAAGCAGAATTATTCGCAAGACATAAAGAAATGAAGGAAAAGCTAATGAAACAGTTAAAGGCATTGGAAGAGAAGAAGCATCAATTAGAGATGTCCTTAGCAAACCAAAGCTCACAATCACCAGCTCAACCAAAGAAGAAGGGCTTCTTACGTTAATTGTCCTTGGAAAATTAATATAACAGGTAACATCTTTTCTTCGAGTTATGCATGCATTTCCTTAACCTCCTGCTTACCCACTCTTACAACTGCTTACAGCAATCACTACCTGAATCATTTGAGACGTCCTGCTTTTTTGCTATTCGTATTTTCCAGCAGAGTCTTCGTCTACTTATCCGCACTGCTATAAATACACAACACACTTGATATGTATAAGTCCATACACATTTAAAGTTACATTATCACTCTTTTACATTGTAAAAGTATAGTTCTATTTCTTGTTAGATCACATACCACTACTTTTGTGCTATTGAGATCAAGCGACGGAATTAAATGTACAAGAGTTATATAAGAGTATTATAGATTACAGATCAAAAACCTGCTGTTAACGTCATTTAACTAAACATGAAACATAGTTGTATATTATTTTTTTCTTTACTAAGCGATTGATCACAGATGAATCTAGAGGTGAAAAAAAAAATCATATGGTCATTCGACATTTTACGATATGATTTTTTTACTCATTGACATATTGCAAATTTATAAGTATTTAAACAAAATAGTTGAGTCGTTTTTGTCCTCTGAGTCTATAACATATCACCGTAGGCCCTTCTATTAAAGATTCGACTAATTAGCCATCTAGTAAAAGCCCTGAACAAGCCTTACTACTATTAAGCGGTAGCGGATAGATTTAACATCACCGTAATTAAAATAAAAAAAAAACATTTGTTGGACGCTATTATAACTCACTGCATGATTCACTATTTGTGTGTTTGATTACAAGTATTCGGTGCAATGGAAGTTAAGAAAATAGATCCAACCGCCCATGTTAGTTCTAACACGGCGGATAATGCCAAACCTGTTACCGCAATAACAAGAAGTTCGAACATTACTTTCCAAGTTCCAAGTACTCATAATATGGTGCGTTCATTGTTTGATCCCACACTAAGGAAATCATACTTGGAACTATGCATTACATTTTCACTTATAGCAAATTGCGTGCTATGTTACTATTGTTATAGAAAACTTGGCAGCGAATGGACAGCTAACTTTTATCTCTGTCAGTACATAATATGGCGATTATCGTATAATGTTGGTCTTGGTGCAATCCTACATTATCAATCACGCTCTGAATTTTTGACTAAGTTTGCAAGCAAGTACGGTTTATTTGACAAATTGATGGCCCAGAAATCGATGTTAGCGTCAGTTTGTCAGCTGGAAATATCCTCCAAGATGCCTGATGATTATAACTTTTCAAGTTATCCTCCAGAGTTCAATGTTTGGCTTTTATTTAGACAACTTGTGGACTTAATTTTGATGCAAGATTTCACAGCTTATATGTTGTATGTTGTGTTGTCGATTCCAAAAGACATGTCCTGGTCGGTATTGGCAACATTTAGTATGACAAGTTTGAGGATTTACGTTGGTACGGTTATGCTACTATTCAATGTCTGGGTAAAAATGGATGCTCATAGAGTCGTAAAGGACTATGCCTGGTACTGGGGAGATTTCTTCTTTTTACTCAAAGACTCCAATTTGATCTTTGATGGAGTATTTAATATTTCTCCTCATCCAATGTATTCAATTGGTTATCTGGGATATTATGGTGTAAGTTTGATCACGGGTAAGTATCAAGTATTGCTTGTTTCATTGGTGGGACATCTGGCTCAGTTTTTATTTTTGAAGTATGTTGAAACGCCTCATATCGAACGCACTTATGGCTCAGATGAACCGGACGATTTGGAAAGGATAGATGATTTGATTATCAAGAATAACCACAATTATACAAGGCCCTTAAGATCTACTCTGTTCGCTTTCTGTAACTTTGATCCACTGAGACCATCCGATTACATAACTGTGGGGGTTACAATCGGATGTGTAGTTTCTGTGCTTTCTTTGTCTCCATCCTCGCATACTATGTTTCTCCTGGCCTTTTCAACAATGCTTTTTTCATCTATGATCACCATATTTATTTTACATCAGCAATCTAAGAATAAGTGGTTTACTAAATTATTTTTAAGAAACGGATATACCCAATTATACAGTTATCAGACATGGCAGTTTCTATCCAATTTCACTTTGACCATTTCCTATGTGATGCTAGCTCTACAGACATGGACAGAATTTAGAAAGATTGATAAGCATGATTACACTATGGTTATTTTTGGTTTTATATTGGTTGCTGTGCATGTATGGTCCGATATGGAAATATTAAACGCTATTTCTGAGTTTGGATGGTTTTATGGTGATTTCTTTTTAACGAACTATATCAGAAAACCAAAGTTGGCTTCTCACGGTATATATAGATACTTGAACAATCCTGAGTGTGTTCTAGGTATTGCTGGTCCCTGGGGAACTATTTTGATTACTGACCTGAGCGTTTATAACATCGCGCTTGCAACATTGTGGACTATCAGTAACTATTTACTTGTGAAATTTGTAGAGGCTCCTCATGTTGCGAAAGTTTATGGAAGTGATACCTTGGAAAGACAGAGTGGTATCAGTAGGACTTTGTTGGCATTCGGTCCAATAAAGGAAATTTCACACTATATGGATAATTTAGCATTTACCGTCGTTGAAATGTTAAGCGCCAACGCTAAAGATAGAGAACAATTAGAAAGTGAATTGTTAAAGGCCTTGCAGTCAACTTCTATAAAATATGGGCCACATTGTGAGCTTGAAATAGTTTCTCATAAGACTAGCGGTGAAGCTAGTGCAACCAGCCATGAAATCACTCTTCCAATTGGAGAAGCTGTTGAAGTTAGCTGGAAACTACCAACTGGCATTTATAACAAAAATGACTGGATTGGACTATATAAGGTTTTTGAAACGGGTGAAGATAGAAGTGTAACTCTTGTTTCCTCTGGTGGGCATTGGTCAGCAACTTGTCCAAACTCATACCAAAAGTACAAGTTTGCCTACGAAGGGGTAATAGATTTTGAAACAAATGATGTATTTACTAGTGGTAAAGTTGTTTTCAATCATAACTTGCTCTACTTCGAGAGCGGAGTTTACGAATTTAGATATCATAGCAATGCCGGGCACAAGGTTTTAATGTTGACCCCACCCTTCAAAATTAATCTTCCAGTATTAAACTTAACGTCAGTCGAAGAATTCTACACATCTACAGTGAAATTATTGAATGATTGTCACTGCTTGGATGACGACGGACGCTTCTCTCCACAGAAGAATAAATATTTCAATGAGAGGACACTGCAAAAGTTATTCAAATATGCTACAGGTGCTGACATATCTACAGACTTTATGAGACGTGTCGACTATGATATGAAAATCATCACAGATAGAATTTTTGAAATCAAAAAGATCTTGGATTCATTGCGTTAGAATTTGTATGCAGAATACCGTTTATGTTTATCATTGACGTGTGTATAGAATTATCATGTAGAATATAACGCATCTATATTCACCATTTCTATGTTAACATTTTGGCATCATGTTTTAACCATGATGCTCATATTAAATATAAAGTCTATTTATCTTTAGTCTTTGACATTAGGTATGCAACTATCGAATCCCTTTGTTTAAAGTAATCTTCACGACAAGCATCGATTAGTTCAGGTATTTCGCAATTCTGACTGTCATGCCAAAAGCCAACTATTTCCTCTCCGTTTTTTATAAATGCAACAATAGTATCCTCATGCTTACCAGCACTTGCTAAATCTGCTATTTCAATACCTGCATTTACCAATGCTACAGTAATACCATTAATACAGTACGGTAGTATTGAAGCTAGGTTTAAATCTCTCTCATCGTTGGTAGCGCTATATTGAATTAAGTTCAAGGAAATATCGATCCCCGATTTTAGATACTTGTCGAGCCTTATCACGGAATTAAATACGTTCTTCAAAAAGTTGCAAAATTCTGTTATTTCTCCTGTATTCCACTTTTCATAAGTAACTTGTTTAAATTGTACAGTGAGTGCCGCTTTGGATGTGAAAGACCCACGGATCGGGCGTGGACCATAAACGGATGTGATAAGCAAGGCATGATGGGAAGTATCTTTGTATTCCAGATATGAAGAACCATTGGCATTGATTACTAGGCCGTCCTGTATAAAAACAGATCGTTCCTGGTGTTCAATATCCTGTGATGGAGTTGCATTCGCTTGCGTTGGTTCAAGGTCAAATTTTATGGCCTTCGCGTTATTTGGACCCAGTATCCTTTTTCTATCTTGTACATTCATACCGGATAAAAATGCTATTTATTAACTTTCTTAAACCCTTGATGTAGTTTATGTATTCTCGTTCATATATAAGCTTGTTAAACTTAGTTGATAATGGAATTTTTTTAAAATCGTTTCAAGTTACAGACGTGCCGAAATCATAAGAATAACGAAATGCATAAATGATTAATATACTACAATTAAATTGACTCCTAAATAATTTGTCTATTCAGGTTCACTCTCCAACTCATAAAGCCTTAGCCTTTCTAATTCGTTTTTATCTTCAGTAGTTGAGTATTGATAATTCGGTGTATATAACGGAACCGGCTCAGTATCATACAAAGAATCTTTTAATTTATTGGTAAAATCCTCCCTTAGTTCAGACTTTGTTAAATGCTTCTGCGCAATTGTATCATATGTTTCTAGGATGGATCCTCTCCTAGATGGGCCTTTCTGCTCTGCAGTATGGCTTAAATTTTGTTCTCCATTTATATCAGTTATATTATTGTCTTTCGGTTCCTGACGCGTCCCGCTTCTGTGAGTCCCAATAACAACTTCTATGCATGTTCCTGTGACGGTTTTGAGCCTTTTCAATTTCCGTACATTGACCATGTCCTGTGGGGAAACCATTGAATGGCTTATATTTTGTGCGGAGGATTTCCCCTTCGTAGCTTGCAGCTTGCAAGAGAGACAATTCAGCCTTTTAGACGCTCTCTCGAGGTATCTCGGTACTGGTATGTGGCTTGTTTGCCCACCTCCAATAACTTTATTTGATTCTGTGTAGACAATATTCTTTGGTGATAGGTTTACGAGTGCCTCAATATAGTATTGGAAACTGAAGCCATGGTTGGGAACTATCAAAGTTGGGAAAGCATCGAATGGAACATCAAGGTTCATTTTAACAGAATGACTAAAAGATATTGGATCTAAACATAACGGGGCAACACATTGGCATATGTCCTTCCGAAATGTTTCGATTGGATAATTTCTCGTACCTGGCACTCTGCAAATACGTATCAAAGTAGCAACAAGACCTGCAGGGTGGGAGTACTCCTTATAATGCTGTATGTTTACCTGAAGGGGGATTGTCTCGCCAATCACGAACCCTGATTCTGGTAAGTTAACGGATATGGTGACCGTTTTTTGTGTGAGATTAGTTGCTCCAGAAAAATTCGAATACATAGACGAGTTTCTCCTATGTGTTTTTGAAATAGAACCTTCATGTTCTGATGTAGGTACTTTTAAACCTCTCACCGAAGCAGGTGATTGCAAAACCACAATTTTGGTATTTGGTTTAGGAAGCACATCAACGGCAATTGGCACCAGCACTGAAAAGCTTTTCGAGCATTCCGATATTATTGAAGTACAAGTGAGCGAATGCAACGTACAGTGGATTTTATAGCATATGGACCCTCGCTCAAAGTCAATAGAGCTGTATATATTTTTAGAAGGAACAGTCATTTTAAAAGGAAAGTAATGATCACCCTTAGTTAGACCATTCCAGATCTCATCTTCCACTTGTTTCATACACGCTTTATCCCCAAATATAATGGTCGACATATTAAACAACTGTATTCGTGCTTTCTCTCGAGATGTTGCTCCAGTACCAGAAAGAACTTTTAATGTACCTATAAGTCCAAGCTTTAAACTCACATTCTTCAGAGGTTTCTTCAGTGTAAGTACAATTTGCCCCGAAATAATCTCTCCTGGCTTCCATACGCCATGTGATTCTGGTATTTCAATGTAAAAGTTGGATATATACGTTGAAGACTTCGGCACTCTGTCTTCAGAGTCCTTTAAATGCAACGATTTAGGGAGCTTAAGCTTACAAAATAACCGCATATGCAAAGGAACATCAATGGGTTCCCAAAGTAACCAATTTTAAAGAGGAAAAAAATGTTTAAAAACTGTGTTACAACAAATGCTGTTAATTTTATACGTCTTCCTACTGTAAAGAAAAACAGACACACCAACCAAACCACTGCGCCTAATAAACTGAACAATTCTAATGAAATTTACATATGTTCTCAACCAACTTATATGTTAATTTCTCTTTAAACTGATCGTCGTTTAATTGTTCCTTTATGTCCTGAACTGCTTTCCTATGATCCTACAGAACCCTTAGTATATAGTAGTTTAAATATGTTTCAGGACCACAAACATAAACCCCTATCGTTAACTTTCAACTCACGAAAACACAGTATCTCAATTTCGACTGTTGAGATAATACTATTTAGACCATGATACGCGTGGATGAGTAAGCTACAGAATAATAGTAAAAACCTCAGTTACTGTTGACGTAATGTATCTTTAAACGAAATCACGTGTCTTAATCGCCAAGATTCGGACAAGGCCCTATGTCTCGGGACAACATAAGCTGAATAGGAAGAATGGAAATATATTCCTAATTTAATGTGAACACGTTGGCAACATGTCTAACCTAGATAAGATTGGTAATAATGGGGATAGCGTACTAATCCCATTCGTCCCAATTGTTGAAGGCAGATTATTACAAGGCTTTATACGATATAATGATATACTGTGCTTAATGATTGCCTAAATTCCGTAACAGGAGTGCGTATCCTGGGCAACAAGGCATAGATCGGAAATCGTTCATAGGAAACTTCCGCTCCTAGCTCCTTTTCCTGCTTTCTCTTGAACCCGTCATCTTTCTTTAGCAATTGCCCTCGGAAAGAACCCATAGAATGGGACAATCATGTGATATGAAATCGGAAAAGCCTCAATACACAGCACCCAGGTGGGGAGCGAAGCTAGTCCCAGGTCTACTGTACGCTTCGTTTACTATCCTCTCTCTTTGTTAATCATTGTTACATTTTCCCATATTTACTTGGTTGGGACTAATATACAGCCAATATATAAGAAACTACTTGAAAGTTTGATTAGAAGTTGCATGGACGCAATGTCATTTAATGCTTTCGCAATGCACTGCAATGTGCTTTTTATGAATGGATTTTACGAAAATTGTGCATTTGGACTAGTCGAAAGTCTTCTTAGTACCTTGGAATGAAGCAGACTGCCTTGCTTTGCCCAAAGGAGCAGTGTTAGCACCGGAACCTCTTGGAGGACGGCCTCCGAAACCGCCTCTAGTACCGCCTCTAGAACCGCCTCTTGGTCCTCCTCTTGGAGCGCCACGGTTGCCGGTCTGGTTTGGTGGTCTTGGAGTAGAGAAATCTAGCCTGACGGGTCTATTGTCAATGTACTCGCCTTGTAAGGCTTCAAATGCCTTTTGAGCTTCTTCAATAGAACCGTATTGAACGTAACCGAAGCCCTTAGGCTGACTGGTTTCAGGGTTAGTTGGAATTCTAACACTGATAACATTACCATGGGCGGAGAACATCTCAAAGATGCTGTCGCGATCAGCATTGAAAGAGAGGTTACCCAAGAATAAAGTGTCAGATGGTTGAGAAGGAACATCACCAAACTTCTTAGCACGGTCGTCTCTTGGAGCAGTAGCTGGCTTGGATGTAGACATGTCACAGTTAATGGGTCTGCCATCGATTTCCTTGCCGTGCATTTCCTTAACGGCCTTCTCAGCATATGATTTGTCCTCGAAGTCAACATAACCGTAACCTCTAGATTTATCTGAGCCTCTTTCGTAGATGACCCTGGCACTTACAACACCACCAATGTGGTCAAATTCAGTCTTCAACCATTCGTCGTCAACAGACCAGGATAATCTACCAACAAAAATAGTTGCAGGTTCACCATCTGTCTTTTGTTTCTTAGAAGGTTCAGAGCTGTCTGATGTCTCTTCGGATTCCGCTTTACGCTTCTTCTCAGAAGTTGCGTCAGCTTCAGCAGATTCTTCTCCATCTGAAGATTCCTCGTCTGATGATGAATCATCCTCAGCATTAGATGGAGTGGTTGCAGCAGATGCTTCTTTGGAGCTTTGGTCTTCTGACTCACTGTCTGAAGAGGCAGATGATTCATCAGATGAGGAAGAGTCGCTGCTAGACACCTTTTTCACAACATCCTTCTTGGCATCACCATCAGAATCGCTGTCTGAAGACTCGTTATCTGAAGCTTCGCTATCAGATGAGTCACTTGATGGAGTAGACTCTTCCCCAGACGAGTTAGATTCTTCGCCAGATGAACTGGAATCGTCACTAGAAGAACTAGACTCGTCACTAGAGGTGCTAGATTCTTCACTAGAACTACTGGAGTCCTCACTTGGAGCTGAGACCACTTGCTCGGCCTTTTTTTTGCTCTTCAAGTCTTTCTTAGAAACCTTCTTTGTAGTAGATGATGCCATTTTCGATGGTTTAATCAGTTAAATTGTTCAACTGAATGTAGCTTGTTGAAGGTTATTTATCTACTAGTATATAGTTGGCGATGAGATGAGTATGGAAAATTTTTTAGGTAAAAAGAGCGAAGGAAAATATAAAACTATTGCTTTTTATGCTGGTCATGTGATTTTTAAATACTTTCTGCGCATAGCAGCTTCATTTGAGTAGCGAAAGGCCTCTTCGCCAACATTATGCCTACATAACCACGTTTTATGATTATGAATTAATGTAAAAAACTCTTAACATATATTAGAATAGTACATAAGGAAATTTCTGCACGGTTTTAAAAGATATACTTATTGTAAAATAATGTTCGATGAGAACCTTGTAAGGTATTTTGTTCTGTGCAAAGCTGACGTTTAAATATATTTCTCTCGAATCATACGAACGTAAGTAATCCTAAGATCATCAAAATTATTGAAGGAGTTCTTTTTGAACCTTTTCCAGCGAAGAAGGTATTGATGGCCGTTGTAGATTGAACTAGAGGTGTCGTAGGTAAAGTCTTTGGGCCCTGATTAACTGGTGTTGGTGTAGATCCTTCTGGTGTAGATGGCACACCAGAGGTAAGTCTAGGTTGATCTGTTTCTGGCAATATTTTCGGTTCAAGCAGAGTATGTGATGGAGCTTCAGTACGAACCAAAGAAGTAGGAGACCCTGGATTTCCAGGCGATCCTGGTGTATCTGGCGTACTTGGTGTACTTGGTGTACTTGGCGTACCTGGAGTACCTGGCGTACCGGGAGTACCTGGCGTACTTGGTGTACTTGGCGTACCGGGAGTACCTGGTGTACTTGGCGTACCGGGAGTACCTGGCGTACCTGGCGTACTTGGTGTACTTGGCGTACCGGGAGTACCTGGTGTACTTGGCGTACCGGGAGTACCTGGCGTACCTGGCGTGCTTGGCGTGCTTGGTGTACCTGGTGTACCGGGAGTACCTGGCGTACCTGGCGTGCTTGGCGTGCTTGGTGTACCTGGTGTACCGGGAGTACCTGGCGTACCTGGCGTGCTTGGCGTGCTTGGTGTACCTGGTGTACCGGGAGTACCTGGCGTACCTGGCGTGCTTGGTGTACCTGGTGTACCGGGAGTACCTGGCGTACCTGGCGTACCGGGAGTACCTGGCGTACCTGGCGTGCTTGGTGTACCTGGTGTACCGGGAGTACCTGGCGTACTTGGCGTGCTTGGCGTGCTTGGCGTACCTGGCGTACTTGGCGTGCCGGGTGTATCTGGTTTATCTGGTTTATCTGGCTTACCTGGCTTACCTGGCTTATCTGGCTTACCTGGCTTACCTGGCTTATCTGGCTTACCTGGCTTATCTGGCTTACCTGGCTTACCTGGCTTACCTGGCTTACCCGGCTTACCCGGCTTACCTGGCTTATCTGGCTTACCGGGTGTACCGGGTGTATCGGTTTTACCTGGGACGTCTGGACAATCAGGACTACCTGGGACGTCTGGGTCATCTGAGCAATCCGGACTACCTGGGGTTGGAATTCCCATATTAACGAGTCGATCTGGGATATCTGGCAAACCTGGTGTGTCTGGGAAATCTGGACTACCTGGGGTATCTGGGAAATCTGGCAAACCTGGTGTGTCTGGCATATCTGGACTACCTGGGGTATCTGGGAAATCTGGACTACCTGGGGTATCTGGGAAATCTGGCAAACCTGGTGTGTCTGGCATATCTGGACTACCTGGGGTATCTGGGAAATCTGGACTACCTGGGGTATCTGGGAAATCTGGCAAACCTGGTGTGTCTGGCATATCTGGACTACCTGGGGTATCTGGTGAATCTGGAGTTTCCGTAGCAGCTGGCGAATCTGGAGTTTCCGTAGTATCTGGTGAATCTGGAGTTTCCGTAGCAGCTGGTGAATCTGGAGAACCTGGGGTATCTGGCATATCTGGCAAACCTGGTATGTCTGGGATATCTGGGGTTTCCGTAGTATCTGGTGCATCTGGAGAACTTGTAGTGGACGACAAATCTGGAGACTCAGTAATGGAGGACAAATCTAGAGACTCAGTAGTATCTGGTGCATCTGGAGTTTCCGTAGCAGCTGGCGAATCTGGAGTTTCCGTAGCAGCTGGTGAATCTGGAGAACCTGTAGTGGACGACAAATCTGGAGACTCAGTAATGGAGGACAAATCTAGAGACTCAGTAGTATCTGGTGCATCTGGAGTTTCCGTAGCAGCTGGTGAATCTGAAGAACCTGTAGTGGACGACAAATCTGGAGACTCAGTAATGGAGGACAAATCTAGAGACTCAGTAGTATCTGGTGCATCTGGAGTTTCCGTAGCAGCTGGTGAATCTGGAGTTTCCGTAGCAGCTGGTGAATCTGGAGAACCTGGGGTATCTGGCATATCTGGCAAACCTGGTATGTCTGGGATATCTGGGGTTTCCGTTGCATCTGGTGCATCTGGAGTTTCCGTAGGAGCTGGTGAATCTGGAGAACTTGTAGTGGACGACAGATCTGGAGACTCAGTAATGGAGGACAAATCTAGAGACTCAGTAGTATCTGGTGCATCTGGAGTTTCCGTAGTATCTGGTGCATCTGGAGAACTTGTAGTGGACGACAAATCTGGAGACTCAGTAATGGAGGACAAATCTAGAGACTCAGTAGTATCTGGTGCATCTGGAGACCCCGTAGTGGAGGACAAATCTGGAGAACCTGAGCTACTTGGAGCACCAGGGCTACCAGCTGTCGACGATGGTGCAGGTACATTACCAGAAACTGGAACTGAAGATGACGTATTGATTGAACCCGTTGCTACTCCAGGTGTACTACCAGTAGACTCAGAACTAGCCGGGATCGACGAGGCAGTAACAGGTACGTCAGTGAAATTGCCTGTTATTATTATTGAGGTATCAGGAATCCCATCTGGAACCAAACTCGTTTGCGGTGTAATAGAAGTTGTAAAGTTTAGTAGAGTTGAAGGAGTTTCAACGCCAGTCCACCCTGGAGGGGGGCTAAAACTTAAACCAATAGTGACCGGTGTATCTGTTGAAACAAGTGCACTATCAGTTGGAGTAACTGTAGCTGAACCGAAAGATCCTGGTGAAGCTGGAGTACCTGAGGTATCTGGAGCACCTGGGCTACCTGTTGAAGCTGGTGAATCTGGAGTACCTGAGGTATCTGGAGCACCTGGGCTACCTGTTGAAGCTGGTGAATCTGGGCTACCTGGTGAACCTGGTGAATCTGGAGAGCCTGTTGTCTGAGTAGTTCCCGTAATAGCTGGAGTACCCGCAGAAGCTGGGGTGCCCGCAGAAGCTGGAGTACCCGAACTAACTGGCGAATTTGGAGCCCCCGTAGTGGAGGACAAATCTGGAGAACCTGAGCTACTTGGAGCACCAGGGCTACCAGCTGTCGACGATGGTGCAGGTACATTACCAGAAACTGGAACTGAAGATGACGTATTGATTGAACCCGTTGCTACTCCAGGTGTACTACCAGTAGACTCAGAACTAGCCGGGATCGACGAGGCAGTAACAGGTACGTCAGTGAAATTGCCTGTTATTATTATTGAGGTATCAGGAGTCCCATCTGGAACCAAACTCGTTTGCGGTGCAATTGTAGTTGTAAAGTTTAGTAGAGTTGAAGGAGTTTCAACGCCAGTCCACCCTGGAGGGGGGCTAAAACTTAAACCAATAGTGACCGGTGTATCTGTTGAAACAAGTGCACTATCAGTTGGAGTAACTGTAGCTGAACCGAAAGATCCTGGCGAACCTGGAGTACCTGAGGTATCTGGAGCACCTGGGCTACCTGGTGAATCTGGTGAATCTGGAGTACCTGAGGTATCTGGAGCACCTGGGCTACCTGTTGAAGCTGGTGAATCTGGAGTACCTGAGGTATCTGGAGCACCTGGGCTACCTGTTGAAGCTGGTGAATCTGGAGTACCTGAGGTATCTGGAGCACCTGGGCTACCTGTTGAAGCTGGTGAATCTGGAGTACCTGAGGTATCTGGAGCACCTGGGCTACCTGGTGAACCTGGTGAATCTGGAGCACCTGGGCTACCTGGTGAACCTGGTGAATCTGGAGCACCTGGGCTACCTGTTGAAGCTGGTGAATCTGGAGTACCTGAGGTATCTGGAGCACCTGGGCTACCTGTTGAAGCTGGTGAATCTGGAGTACCTGAGGTATCTGGAGCACCTGGGCTACCTGTTGAAGCTGGTGAATCTGGAGTACCTGAGGTATCTGGAGCACCTGGGCTACCTGTTGAAGCTGGTGAATCTGGAGTACCTGAGGTATCTGGAGCACCTGGGCTACCTGTTGAAGCTGGTGAATCTGGGCTACCTGTTGAAGCTGGTGAATCTGGAGTACCTGAGGTATCTGGAGCACCTGGGCTACCTGTTGAAGCTGGTGAATCTGGGCTACCTGGTGAACCTGGTGAATCTGGAGAGCCTGTTGTCTGAGTAGTTCCCGTAATAGCTGGAGTACCCGCAGAAGCTGGGGTGCCCGCAGAAGCTGGGGTGCCCGCAGAAGCTGGAGTACCCGAACTAACTGGCGAATTTGGAGCCCCCGTAGTGGAGGACAAATCTGGAGAACCTGAGCTACTTGGAGCACCAGGGCTACCAGCTGTCGACGATGGTGCAGGTACATTACCAGAAACTGGAACTGAAGATGACGTATTGATTGAACCCGTTGCTACTCCAGGTGTACTACCAGTAGACTCAGAACTAGCCGGGATCGACGAGGCAGTAACAGGTACGTCAGTGATATTGCCTGTTATTATTATTGAGGTATCAGGAATCCCATCTGGAACCAAACTCGTTTGCAGTGTAATTGTCGTTCTTGTACAGTTTACTAGGCTCGGAGGAGGTGCAACGCCAGTCCACCCTGGAGGGGGGCTAAAACTTAAACCAATAGTGACCGGTGTATCTGTTGAAACAAGTGCACTATCAGTTGGAGTAACTGTAGCTGAACCGAAAGATCCTGGTGAATCTGGAGTACCTGAGGTATCCGGAGCACCTGGGCTACCTGGTGAACCTGGTGAATCTGGAGAGCCTGGTGAACCTGGTGTAGCTGGTGAACCTGGATCACTTGGGCTACCTGGAGAACCTGGTGTAGCTGGTGAGCCTGGTGTAGCTGGTGAACCTGGAGAGCCTGGTGAACCTGGATCACTTGGGCTACCTGGAGAACCTGGTGTAGCTGGTGAGCCTGGTGTAGCTGGTGAACCTGGAGAGCCTGGTGTAGCTGGTGAGCCTGGTGTAGCTGGTGAACCTGGAGAGCCTGGTGTAGCTGGTGAACCTGGAGAGCCTGGTGTAGCTGGTGAACCTGGAGAGCCTGGTGTAGCTGGTGAACCTGGAGAGCCTGGTGTAGCTGGTGAACCTGGAGAGCCTGGTGTAGCTGGTGAACCTGGAGAGCCTGGTGTAGCTGGTGAACCTGGAGAGCCTGGTGTAGCTGGTGAACCTGGAGAGCCTGGTGTAGCTGGTGAACCTGGAGAGCCTGGTGTAGCTGGTGAACCTGGAGAGCCTGGTGTAGCTGGTGAACCTGGAGAGCCTGGTGTAGCTGGTGAACCTGGAGAGCCTGGTGTAGCTGGTGAACCTGGAGAGCCTGGTGTAGCTGGTGAACCTGGAGAGCCTGGTGTAGCTGGTGAACCTGGAGAGCCTGGTGTAGCTGGTGAACCTGGAGAGCCTGGTGTAGCTGGTGAACCTGGAGAGCCTGGTGTAGCTGGTGAACCTGGAGAGCCTGGTGTAGCTGGTGAACCTGGAGAGCCTGGTGTAGCTGGTGAACCTGGAGAGCCTGGTGTAGCTGGTGAACCTGGAGAGCCTGGTGTAGCTGGTGAACCTGGAGAGCCTGGTGTAGCTGGTGAACCTGGAGAGCCTGGTGTAGCTGGTGAGCCTGGTGAACCTGGTGTAGCTGGTGAACCTGGATCACTTGGGCTACCTGGTGAACCGGGTGTAGCTGGTGAACCTGGATCACTTGGGCTACCTGGTGAACCGGGTGTAGCTAGGGTGCCCGCAGTAGCTGGAGTACCCGAGCTAACTGGCGAATTTGGAGCCCCCGTAGTGGAGGACAAATCTGGAGAACCTGAGCTACTTGGAGCACCAGGGCTACCAGCTGTCGACGATGGTGCAGGTACATTACCAGAAACTGGAACTGAAGATGACGTATTGATTGAACCCGTTGCTACTCCAGGTGTACTACCAGTAGACTCAGAACTAGCCGGGATCGACGAGGCAGTAACAGGTACGTCAGTGATATTGCCTGTTATTATTATTGAGGTATCAGTAGTCCCATCTGGAACCAAACTCGTTTGCGGTGTAAGAGAAGTTCTTGTACAGTTTAGTAGTGTAGGAGGAGGTGCAACTCCAGTCCACCCTGGAGGAGGACTGAAACTTAAACCGGTAGTGATTAGTGTATCCGTTGAAACAAGGTCACTGTGAGTTGGAGTAACTGTAGTTGAACCGAGAGATCCTGGAGATCCTGGTGTATTTGGCGAACCTGGTGAATCTGGAGTACCTGAGGTACCTGGACTATCTGGGGTGCCTGTTGTGCCTGGGATATCTGGGGTGCCTGGGATATCTGGGGTACTTGGCGAACCTGGAGAATCTGGACCACCTGGAATATATTGCGAACCTGGAGAACCTGGAGACCCTGGAGAATCTAGAGTCGAGGATGGCGCAGGTCCGCCCGCAGAAAGCGGAATTGATTGAGTTTCGGAGATAGCTGTGGGCCCCTCGTGTGTATCCATTGAAACAGTTTCTATTCCTGACGCAGGGATAGCAAGAGTAGTTGCAGTTCCTCTAGGAGTACTACTGAACTCTGTATTACCTTCGGATGTAGGAATACTTGCCGGGATTGTAGGGGCTGTAATTTCAGGCACACCAGTGCCATTGTTCGTTATTATTGAGGTATCTGTGGCGCCACCTGGAACCAAAGTGGTAACTGATGTCACAGTCGATCTTCTTGTGCATACAAGTGGAGTTGTCCTATTTGCAAAGCCAGTAGATAGTGCCGAAGAAATACTGAAATTAGAGCTTGCAGGTGTTCCAGTGTCTGTCGAGACAGGTCTGCTTTCAGTTGGGGCTTCAGTGTCTGCTGAGGCAGTTCCGCCTTCAGATAGGGTTTCTGTATTTGTATTGATTGACGATTCAGTAACGTCAGAAGGCAAATTGGTAGCCGATGTCACAGTCGATCTTCTTGTGCATACAAGTGGAGTTGTAGAATTTGAAAAGCGGGTAGATATTGCCGAAGAACTACTCAAATCAGAGCTTGCAGGAGTTGCAGTGTTTGTTGACGCAGATCCACTTTCAGATAGGGTTTCTGTGTTTGTATTGATTGATGATTCATTAAAATCAGAAGGCAAATTGGTAGCCGATGTCACAGTCGATCTTCTTGTGCATACAAGTGGAGTTGTAGAATTTGAAAAGCGGGTAGATATTGCCGAAGAGATAATCAAATCAGAGCTAGAAGGAGTTGCAGTATCTGAAGACGTAGGTCCGCTTTCAGATGGGGTTTCTGTAATTGACCTGAATGACGAGTCAGTAGCGTCTGGTAACAAAGTGGTCTGCGACGCTGCCGTTGAATTTCTCACACAAACCAGCGGGGTTGTAGGAGTTGCAACTCCGGTAGGCGTCCCCGCAGGAGTTGAAGCGCTCCACATAGAAGAACCAGGTGGTGTGGCAGTAGTCACAGGGTCACGGACAGTAGATCCCGTTGCATCGTCAAATGATGGAGTAGGCGATGAATCAGGTCCTTCAGGTGTCTCAATTGGCCTGTCCGTGCTGGGAAACCCTTCGGTTTCCGGACCTTGAGTAGAAATATGAGAACTAGACTCAAAGGGCTGGAGAGTTGTACAATCTTTACCAGGCTTACAGTCCTTATCAGGGCCTTGGTTCCAATCTTTGTTTGGTGGATCGTGCTTGTCCTTATCCTTATGGAATGGATGATGCTTGTCCTTATCCTTATGGAATGGATGATGCTTGTCCTTATCCTTGTGGAATTTATCGTCCTCATCCTTGAAGAATTTATCGTGCTTGTCTTTATTCTTTTCCTTGTAGAATGGATGGTACTTTTCCTTATCCTTCTTCTTTTCCTTATTCTTCTTCTTTTCCTTATCCTTCTTCTTTTCCTTGTGCTTGAAGAAGTTATTGAGGTATAAATCTTGTTCCTTATCCTTGACTGGTAAACCATCTAAGGAATAGCTATGAGAACGTCCATCACCTTCGAAGTGATGATCGTCTCCAACCAAGTGCTTATTTTCACTGGTTGCAGTTCCTTCTTGGTCTAAGTTTGAGACATCTAAAGCAATTGCAATAGCTTGTCCAACTAGTGACAGAAGCAATGTGATATTTGCAACCCTCATAGTTTCTCACCGTTCGTTAGGCAACCCCACAACCACATGATCGAATATCGTTTAATTAGCCCTCTTAAATACTTTTCAGTTATCAATTCTAATCATTAGCCGACAATGTTAAATTAGATAGTAGATATTTTGATATTAAGGTATTCTACTTTGATAGATAACCTTTGCGTTCCCAAGATCTTACCTATCGTGTAATATGGAAATGAGTTTGGCTCGCGTTGACGAAAGCGGATTCCGCGCAAAGCAAAAACAAAAATTAAAAGAATCTACTCCGTATTGTTGTATCTAAATGCAAAAGACAATTCCTGTATACAATGATTACATATTGATCATAAATATACCTAAAACAACGTAGATCCAGCCCGATTGCGTACCTTGGACATACGCGGATCGCCCCCATTGCCACCTCCTGGGCGGCGTGTTATGTGACCACTAAACAGTGTTGCAGCCCCACTATTACTTTTTTCTTGAGATATTGGAGGCCACGCTGATGAATCCATTTGTGGAAGTATAGCGTTCATGAAAGGTGAAGACGTGGAACTGCTCAACGTGATTGCATAGTTGCAGCCCGAATTGCGCTTTTTCTGCAAATCTGATTTTAGGTTGTCAATTTGTGAGAAAGACGACCTCCTGGAACTAGAAGGCGTCGACGCTATCGAACCCGATGTACAGAAGAGTTGTTGTTGCCTCTGAGAAGCTATCGACGACCTTCTAGACTGCGGAGGAGTTGAAGACAAGGGTTCGCCGTTCAGCAAGTGACCCATGTTCCGCCGTAATCGGCTGTTTTCTTCGCGCAAGGTGTCAATCTCCCGCAAAAGGCGCATTACAATGGCATCTTGCTCCTTCTCCATTTGATCAACGATTTCCTCCTGCGACATCCGCAGGGGAGCCGCAAATCCTGTTGTTTGTTGCTGGAACGAAGCAGGTTGCTGTTGATTAGGCCTTCTGCGACCTTTCTTCACACTTGAGCCCCCTGCAGGACTTGTCGACGACGACACAAACTTGCAAGGGGTTGTAGGCATCTTGAATGCGTTCTTCCTACTTAATACTTCATTCTCCATTGTTGACTGTTTACGGTCTTCTCCACTAATGTCCGCGACAATGCACATGAGGTCCCGTGATACACACTTGTGGTTCTACTTACTGCTTCACGCAAAAAAATCCTTGCTGGAATCAGAACCGAAAGTTAAGAAAACAACAATCTTGACCTAACGCTACTTACTAGCCCTTGATTGTCCGTAGTCTCTTCAAAGATGGTCGTCTATCTCGTCCTGGATCCGGATATTCACGGTTCTTATACTACGTATTCCCCTATGTTACCCCTAGTACTAACTAAAAAGTCGTTCTTAATTTTGTTACTGATAGTTATACTAACAAAAAAAGGGCTGTGGCACATGCCCATAGTTTAAAACGGACGACGGACGTCTGAATATATTAGCTAAGAAATATTAAACATAGTATATAAAGTCAGTGAAGTTTAGCAGTCTTTAATATATTTACGGAATAAGGCCCACGTGGTCCCCTTCGAGGCATTAACTGGAATGTACCTGACACCGTAATACTCTACATCTTTATTTCTTGGTTCATCATCAAATAGATAGATATTGCGATCTCTTAACGACGAATCAGTATCTTGACTAGCTCCGTATATTTCACGGATTGCCTGTCTGATATGATGTATCTTGGGTTTATCTCCCCATTGGAGTGAAGAGAAGAAGTCGATCAAAGCAATAGGTGCGGTGTCAGGGCCCTGTGAAATCTTGAACATAGCAAGAAGATCTAAAGCTACATCGGGAGCCCAAGTTCTAGAAGCGGTGGAGAGTTTAACTCCAGATTTGTATAGATGAAGTAATATACGTGGAACTTCTGGAAATAATGACAGCTCAAAGCCAGCAGAGTCAATGACTGTAAGCACAGAACCGTCGCTTTCTTGCTTGGGGGAGAATGGAGGAACAAGATGTGAATCACAAAAACATGGCCAAACTGTGTAATCAAGGTCAAATGCAACAAGATCTGGAGACATTGTTATCTTGGTTGTAGGTTGTTAAGATGTAACATCTTATATTACTTACGTTAAATAAACCTTTACAACTGGTCGATAGTCCGGGTAATATAAAATACTGGAGAAGAGATCACTTTACGTATCTGAACTTGAACTAATTTGCCAGCAATTTAAATTAATCATCCCACGAAGAGACCTTCATAGTTCCTTTCTCTGCAAGGTTTATGTGGAACTTGAGAGCTTGTTGGAGGATATGTGGTTCGTGCATACTACGAGCCTTTTTGGTGTAATGTTCTGCGCGATCTAGATAGTCGTGAAGAATTGGCTTGTAGTCTGGATGCGCACAGTTATTAATGATCTCGCGAGCTCGTTCACGAGGGGAGAGACCACGTAGATCTGCGAGACCCTGATCAGTTACAAGGATATCCAGATCATGCTCTGTCTGATCTACATGAGGGACCATAGGCACAATGGAAGAAATACCGGTTGGGTCTGTCTTGGAAGGTCTAGCCGATGGAGCATGCATAATGGAGAGTTTGGCATTTCTTAAGAAGTCAGCAGAACCACCTAGACCGTTTAACATACGAGATCCAGAGACGTTTGTAGAATTTGCATGAGCATAAATATCAACCTCTACAGGGGTGTTCATAGCAATCACACCTAAACGACGGATGAGTTCAGGACTGTTGGATACAACTTGGGAACGGATACACAACTTGCGCGAAAATTCGTCCCAATTGTTGAAGAACTTGTCAAATCCGGCCTCAGTTAAACGGATACTGGTCGCGGTGGCAAATTCCAGGGAGCCGTTCTGAAACAGGTCGAGGAACGAGTCTTGGAGAACTTCAGTCCATACTGTAAGGTTCTTGAAGGAGGAGCCGGCAAGGCCCTCAATCACAGAATTGGCAATGTTTCCGATACCACTCTGCAAAGGAAGTAGGTTTTGTGGAAGTCTGCCATGAGCAACCTCGTGTTCAAAGAAGCTTACAAGGTGCCCAGCGATGTTTCTGGACATTTCATTAGATGGTGTGTTGGGGCCAACACGATCACGCTGTGTTGACTCAACTAGAGCTATAACTCTATCAGGGTCCACAGGGATAGAATTCCGGCCAATGCGTTGGTCAACCTTGGTGTATGGGTAGGGCTCACGGAATGGGGGGTAGCTAGGCAAATCAATGTCGTGCAACCCCTCAAATGATGGCGTTGCAGTGTTCACCTCGATAATAACTTTATCAGCCGCAGCAACAAATTCCGGAGATCCCCCGACCGACGGACCCGGAACAATAGATCCATCCTCCTTAATGGCAGTAGCCTCTATAATCGTGAAATCGAGGATCTTACCGTCAGTCCGCTCCCTGGTATAATAACCGTACGTTAAATCCTGTGGAAACATTGACAAATGCTTGTCGAAGAATTTAATCCTACCTTCATTAATTGCACGAGATATGGATTTACCAACCTGGTGAGGACCACGGCGTAAAATCATATCCAAGTCAGCCCACCTGTCTTCCTCAGGACCAGCAGACGCTCCGACGAACAAATTGAAAGCCAGCTTACCTTGTAAACCTTCCCTTTCAACCTTGTTCGCCAATGCTGTTGGAACGACCTTTGGTGCTCCAACACCAGTGAAACCGGACCAACCTAAGTACTGCCCATGTTTAAATAGAGGCACTACATCCTCCACTGGGCGCACCTTAGACAAATAAGGACTGTACCTTACTCTTTGCTTTAATAATTGAGATATAGTCATAATTGCACGTGCTTTTTGGTTTTATTCTGTTTGCTCGTTAATGTTGTATTGTATGGTTGTATCTTTTATTTCTTGAATGCGCCTTATATACAGTAATAAGCAACCTTATAGTACATGACCTAATAGGAGCATGATATGAGAGTGAAACTGGTGAATCCAACAAGGGGCGCATTTCATAAATCGAAACAGGGAAACACCCGACTTTAAATGACCGTAGGTCCGGCCGAGACAGGAAAAATATAATAAGTCATTCCCAAGTTGGACAGAAGGATTGGTGCCAATAATTAGAGTAGAAATTTATTTAGTTACGTGTACATAACGGAGATCACGGGTGGACGTCGCGAAAGACCTCGTCCCATAATAGCCGCTTCAAATCCCTGGTTGTTAGTTGGTCCTTATGACGATCAAAATCGAAGAAAGAAGCGGGGATCGGAGTTCCTGCAGGTTCGTCATGTGGATCGTGATAAGTTGCCAAATAAGGATGTTTAAGGGCATCAGCAGCGGTTATTCGCTTTTTGGGATCGAATACTAGCATACGCTGGAGGAGGTCAATTCCTAGTGGGCTTATATGGGGCATGAGGGTGCGTAAGCTTACTTTGTGGTAATGTGGTAGTGTTTTTATGTATTCTCTAGCTCTCCGAGACTTGATAGAAGCAAAACTTTCGCCCTGTGGAGTGCCGAGTAGCTCAAATATTAGCATGAGCTGATGCTTGTAGTCCCTGCCTGCAAATAATGGTCTTTTTAGGAAGAGTTCTGCGAGGATGCAGCCGCAGGACCAGATGTCAATAGCCTTGGTGTACTGCGCAGCTGTTAGCATGACCTCAGGAGCGCGATACCACCTGGTAGCAACGTATTCGGTCATCCCGGAGAGCTGATTCTGGTCCAGATCTGTATTATCTCCGTTGTCGATTCTTGCCAGACCGAAATCGCAAATTTTGAGATCGCAGTTAGCATTTAGAAGTAGATTGGAGGGTTTGAGGTCTCTGTGAATGATATTGCTGCCGTGAAGTACCTTCAGGCCGCGCAGTGTCTGGTAGATAAAATACTGGATATGGTCGTCTGATAGTGGCTGTGTAGCTATCACACGATGAAGATCGGTCTGCATTAGTTCTTGTATAATATAAACTTCGTTAAAAGTCTCAAAGGAGGTCGGCTTCTGGATATCATAGATACTGATAATATTCTCATGCTGGAAATGCCTGAGTATCTTGATCTCTCGCAAAGTTCTCAGGGAGAACAAAGTCCTGTCAAACGGCTCTATCTTCTTAATTGCAACTACCTCGCCTGTAGGCTTATGTATGGCCGAGCATACGATACCGTACGCCCCTTCGCCGAGCAGCGCCTTCAACTGGAACTCAGAACTGATGTTAAAAACTATCTTCTTGCCCATCCTACTGTATCTGCTTTACGTTAGAGCCCACTGTTAGTGACATGTCTTAAATGAGACAAGTAGAACTTTATATACTAGTGTTAATGTAACACCAAGCGCAACTCATGATATGTTTCAAGATGTAACCAATCGTCTTAGCGTACCTATTAATGCTGCACTTTTTACCCTCGGGTTTCAGCTCATGGTACTTATTTTGCCTGTACAAGCAATATAACCCCAAACGGCATCGTCTCTGGGCTCGAACATTTTTACATCACGAGTGTATTGCATTTGAAAACTTCGCTTGTTTACGGGTGGAAGGCATTCTTAGGCATTAATAGCTTTCACACGTCTGCAACCGATTGAACTGACAATATGCTGCCTGCGAGTGCTTTATTGAGCTCTATTATACATACCTCGTACCGTGTGTAGTGAGTTTTGATTATCAACTTAAATTTAACATTCTTTAATTAGTTGCTCAAAATTTAGGCGGCCCCTACTATTCAATACCTATTGTAAATATCAAAGGTTACGCTTGGGTACATCCAGTAAACACTATGCTTTCATTTTGGCTATGGGTTCTCGGTTTATGGCCCTTTGCAGTGCTATGCGTATCTGGCCGGAATGAGCCTATACTGACTGATATTAAGAACATCAGCGCCATTGTCGCATTTAATGACGATACTAGAATAGTAGCGAATACTGAAGAGCGTATAATGGCGAAAAATATTGCTGGTGGCAAAGATGGTGATTGGACTATACTATATAAGAAAAAATATGGTATTAAACATTTTGCTATAGATGAACACTACCCGGATCGCAGGGCGGTATTATTTAGCGGTAGTGGAGAGGTTTATTTCACTATGGACAAGGCCATAACATGGAAGAAGATTTTCGACGGTAGTCAGTTCCGTGAAATGCAGTTTTTAACAAACCCACTGGACTCAGGACTTATGCTAATTGTTACGAAAGACTCAGAAGAAAGAACTAAGAATTATGTCTCTCATGATGCTGGAAAGTCATTTAGCGAACTTAAAATTGAGAATTCTACCTGTAGGTTTGCTAGGCAATCTAAGGAGTCGGAGTTAGGTGAAATAAATACCATATTCTGCATTGGAGACAGCGATGAGACAAAGATCTTATATAAAATTGACGATATCGGTAACCCATTGACGACGGTGGATGAGCTCGAAGGAAAAAGGATTTTAGACGTTGGATTTTATGCCAATTACTTGGTTATTGTAACGTTAGAGGATTTCCATAACATACATTCTAAGAAGACCGTATGGACAAGTACAGATGGTAAAGGATTCCATTTAGCCCTCTTTCCAATGGAGCTCCATAACAAAGTAGAGCTCAGTTCGGCTGTTAGTAGTGGCAAACGTTTAATCATCAACTTATTTGATGAAGATAAGAAATCCATAAAGAGGTCTTTTATTTCTGACTCACGCGGGATTAGGTTTACACCATTGACGAAGAAGATTTATGAGGCCACACGATTAGACTTTAATGGTAAATATGATGGTCCAATATTTGGCTATTCTGAAGACCCATTCGGATCATTTTTCTCGGCCGATTTTGGAAGAACGTGGGAACAGTGTAAGTTGGCTGATAATGAGGACCAAGATGGCTACCCGTGTGATATTCGGGACACTAAAAAGTGCGCCTTATATCTTGATGCTATACCAGAATCTTCTCTATATTCCACTCCTATGGAACAGACTTCAGGGATTATTATTAGGACTGGTTTTGTTAAAGATACAACTTATAATAGGAAGGTAACCAGAGGTGATAAGATGACCTTCATATCAAGGGATGGAGGTATTCGATGGAATAGAGCTTTTGAATTTGCCGTTTCTGTTGTGTATGGCGATTATGGCAATATTATTGTTGCTTACGAATCTCAGAAGACCTCGACAGATAAGCTACACTATTCTTTGGATCATGGCTATACTTGGGAGATTTATCATTTTGATCAACCGTTAAAGCACATGGAAGTTGTATCCTTAACAGTAGACAATTCTGGTGTTGATTTTTTGGTAAGAACACTATCATCAAATTTATTACTCTCATTTGGAAACATATTCAACGGTATCGGTTGTTCAGATAATGATCTTGAGGAATGGGCTCCTTTAGATTATGAATGTATTGGTGGTTCTTTGTATAAGACCAAACGTAGGTTGCAAAATTCAGAGTGCTTGTACAAAGACTCAAAAATAGAACGTTCTTTAACGGTTGAGCCTTGTAAGTGTACTTTGAAGGACTATGAATGTGCTCCGGAATTTACTGAGAACGACTTTGGAAACTGTATGCTAGATTATGAGTTTATCAAGAAAACTGGCCGATGTAAAGATAAGGACTCTCTATACTTACACTCGAAGCAACTCAGTCTTGGCAATAAATGCCTAGAACCGATAGAAATCCCTGCTGATGATTATACATGCTTTAAGAGCATGAACTCCGGACATAAGATCCAAGTTTCGAGCTCCAAATTTTCATCTGAGTTCCAATCTTACCAGTATTTTGATTCCTTGAAGGATGATTCTCTGATACTCACTTCGAAGGAACTTGAAATTTTTATATCGCATGATGGTGGGATAAGCATCGAAAAGCTAGATTTGGGGGCTCCTGTTGTCGAAACTGTTTTTAATCCATATTTTGGAGATGACGCTTATCTGTTTGGTCTTGATAACCAATTACATATTACTCACAATAGAGGGCACTCTTTTTCATCTACAGAACTACCGAAATCTAAACAGTTGCTTCTACCACTTACTTTCCACCCTAAAGATGAGTCAACTTTTATTTACTATGGTGGTAAGGATTGCAAGTCGATTGACGACCCCAGATGCCATAGTGTAGCTTATATTACAAGAGATGGTGGGAAATCATTTGAAGAATTATTAAGTGATGTGATTAGTTGTGAATTTGTTGGGCCTATTTACAAGTCACCAGTACATGAAGATATGATAATTTGTGAAGTTAGAAATAGAACAACAAAAACCAATTCCTTACAAGTATCCACTAATTTCTTTAAGGACAAGAAAGAAGTTTTTTCAAACATTGTTGGTTTTTTCAACACTGGTCAGTATACGATTGTCGCTGTCGTTCATGGGAAAGATGAAATCAGATCATACGTAACTGTCGATGGTGAAAACTACGCTGAATGTAAATTCCCCGCTAACTTTAAAGTTGAGAAGCAACAGGCTTATACCGTTGTAGCCTCACAAAATGGTGCTGTATTTTTCCATATCACCACTGAATCGAAATCGGGGAATGAATATGGCTCACTCTTCAAATCTAATTCAAATGGTACGTCCCTTGTTCTGTTAAAGGACAAAGTTAACAGAGACAAAGCAGGTTATGTTGATTATGATACTGTGGATGGGCTTGAAGGGATTGTACTCATTAATGTTGTTGATGATCAACCTTCCAAAAGTTTTAAAAATTTGAAGAAACTAAAAACTATGATTTCATTCAACGATGGTGCAGATTGGTGGTACGTCCAACCCCCTGCAAGGGACTCTACCGGCAAGTCTTATCATTGTTCTAGTAAGGATTTGAAAAAATGCTCATTGCACTTGCATGGGTATACAGATAGAAAGGACGTAAGGTATAGCTCTACTTCAAGTTCAGCTATCGGATATTTGGTAGCTGTGGGCAACGTTGGTCGCCATTTGCTTCCATATGAGAAATGTTCGACCTTTGTATCTGATGACGGTGGAATAACATGGAAAGAAGTGGCTAAAACCCCACAACGGTGGGAATTTGGAGACAGAGGAAGCATAATTGTTTTAGCCGCCGATGGTAAGGAAGCGAATAGCATTACTTATTCCATAGATTCTGGTAATACGTGGAACAATTTTCAGTTTAGCGAGGATCCGGTTACTATTGATGACATTATCACCGTTCCACAAGACTCGTCAATGAGGTTTTTGTTGATGACGAAGGCCACTTATGTTGAAGGGACTCAGACTGTTACCTTTGCAATATCATTTGCCGATGTGTTTGAAAGGCAATGTCATTTCGATCCTGCAACACCCAAAGAGAATGATCTAGCCTATTTCCCCGTAAAACACCCGGGTACTAAATGTTTATTTGGACATCAAGCGGAATATTTGAAAAAGATTAGACACGATTGTTTTATAGGAACGGCCCCATTGAAGGATAGGTATAGGGTTGTTAAGGATTGTCCCTGTACCAGAAATGATTTTGAATGCGCCTACAACTTTTTCAGAGACAAAAGCGGTGTCTGTAAACTAGTTAAGGGTTTAAAACCACCAGATCCAAAAGAGGTATGTGATGACGATTCAGACTTGATTGAATACTATGAAACTGTAGCTTACAGGAAAATTCCGATGTCAACTTGTCAGGGTGGGCTGCAATTAGATAAACAAACTAAACCACGCCCTTGTCCTGGTAAAGAAAGGGAGTTCAGGAGAAAATACGGTGCTTATGATCGAATAGCGCTATTTTGCTGGACGATACTCTGGATAGTTTTTTTTGCACTAATGTACGTTGTTTATGTTCGTGGGATTAGAAGAAATGGAGGTTTCTCCAGGTTCGGAGAAATTAGGCTTGGAGATGATGATCTTATTGAGGAAAATAGAACAGACCGGGTTGTCAACACAATTGTGAGAACTGGTGCGTTTGTGTTTTGGGGAACAATAAATTTAGCGCAGTTACTACGCGCAGAAAGTAGAGGCATGTTCAGAGGCATTAGGGACAGGATTGTTGGAAGAAGAGCTCCAAGTTACTCTTCCTTAATTCACGATCATTACCTCGATGAAGCCGATAATTTACTCACTGGTCACGATAATGATGCGAGTAATTTAGCTCCATTCGTAGACGAGGTCGAATTTGAAGTTGGTGATGAGCTCTCATCCCAACAGGAACTGGAAGACCAAGTCGCCACCGAGAACATAGATAGATATCATGACTCGGATACTGACAATGAAGGAGGTAACAGTATTGATAATAGTGGTAACACTGGTGGTCTTCGATAATCGCACCCGCAACGTGTATAAAAATCTAAGTCTATAAATTCTCACTATACAATTAGTAGCATTTTTGGCAGTAGGATTATAATGCACGTGATTAGTGATATTTGCAGTTCGCTTTTACATATAAATAAAACATGCATTGTCTGAATACTCTAGAGATGGCGTTAAGTTTAGATATGGCAAAGATAGCCTGTAAAAAGTGTTGACATGAAGAGTTTTACTAATCAGATATCACATTCACTATATTACAAGTTGAAGATGTATGTGAGTTAAATAAACCCTTTATCGAGGCAGGTATTCATTTAAGATTTAAAACTAACTAATTTTAAGTACAACCCAGGATTCAATAAATGTTATAGAACAAACAATAGATGAAATGACATGGAGGCAATTTATAAATAATGCATTGAGTAAAGGACATGGTATTTTTGGAGAGAGTATCGATTACGAGTTTTTAAATATATCGGACCGAATTGCATTTGTCAGAGTTGGTTCTCACGATCATCATACTTTTACTTCAGCATTAACAACGTACGTTTCCGGTGATGAATTATTGGGATTTCCATTGGTTGTAGAAATCATCCAAGAAACTGTTAATCCAACTAAGCTGTCGATTACTGATGATGATAAGATATGGTTGAAAAGTTATATTGAAAGCGCACAAGAAGACCTCAAATGCTAATTGTAGCTTATTTCCACTGAAAAAAACCACAAGATGCTTCTTCATTTCCTTTATCTCCTCTTGGTCTTTTGCATGTCCAAAATCTTTTTCCAAAGGTAGTGGAAGTTTTAGATGTTCTCAATACAGCGTCCTCCCCATGTTTACATACTGGGGGTTTGCCGAAGTATGCCTCGATACAATTCATGGATTTTACAGGGCTTCTTTTCTTTGCATCGTCATGTTTCCTTTGATATTTGCTGTTATTGTCTATCATTCTAGATTCCTCAATTACTGAAATTGTATCTTTTCTCGGTAGTTGCGATGAGGAGGATTGTTGGAGGAATTTTGATATAGTTGGAGTATCTCCTTGTGTGACTTTTAAAGTCTTGTAAGTTTTAGCATTAATATTCTCGTTACCTAAGTTTTCAATGTGTGCTGAGGTGCCGTTTACCTCAATTCTCCGTTTTTTGAACATATCTGTGATAGATTCGTGCGCAAGGTTATACCTGAACCTAGATTCAAATTTTGGTATAAAATACTGATGTTCTTCAACATTGTGGAGACCTTCTACAGAAAGATCCATGAATACAGGACAATGATCAGAGCCCATTACGTCTGGGCAAATATTGCCTTTTTTAACTCTGTCCTGTAATTCTTCCGTTACTAATATATAATCTATCCTGCTGCCATAATTTACGGGTCTAGAATTTCGTAAAGTGCTCCAAACAGTGTACATTTTAAGCCTGTTCCTTCCTTGGATTAATCGAGTGGTATCAACTAAAATCCCTGTTCGTCTTAGAACCGGATCTATTGAATCAGCAAGCATTTCATTTAGCATACGTCGGCCTTGCATTGTAGGGTGCGCTATAAACTCAAATGCCTGTCTTCTGTACTTATCTTCTATAACGTTTCCACAATTTAAATCCCGAATTACAATTCCATTGTATTTCAAAGCCTTTCCATGATCAATTAAATCCCTGCATATGTTTATGTCTCCCATTAATACCACTGATTTTCCTGCATTTTTTAAGTTCCGTATCCTTTTAAATAATATGCGTAAATACTTTAATCGAAAGAGCTCACCCTCATCACTGTTAGAGGAATTTGCAGGACAGTATGTTGAAATAATAACAATATTACATGCCAGTTCAATAATTACGCATCTTCCCTGGCTATCAAGCTCTTCGGCTTCTGTATCATCTTGAAAGGGTAGTTCTTCATAACCACCAATTCCTACTGAAGAATCTGAGCGATATGATACTAGTCGACCATCAACTCTGATTTTAAGAACTCCAGTGATGCCCTCTTCTGCCTTAATTACTTTCAAGCTATTCTTATTTGGATCCGATGCATCTGGAATCCTCACCCAGCAGCCGACACCCGAATATCCCCTCCTCTTAGAAGGAATCGAAATGAAAGAGTAATAGTTATCTAATCGACCCCATTTGGCCACTGCATCCCTATCTATCTTTAGCTCCTGTAAAGTTACAATATCTGATTTAAAAGATTGGAATATCTGACTCAATGAACCATTCTGTCGAGAGAAAGGATAATGTTGAAAAAGAGTTCTGATACCGTTAACATTAAACGTAAAAAATCGAACTTCATTCGATTTTTTAGGCTCTAAAATATTTGAAGTCATAATCTATCCATATTATGCATATACGAACTCCGGATATAAATTTGTACCACTTTTTGAACATGGTTGTCCACTTCTAATAGCTAAAATGTAAAAGTCTAAAAAATGTAAAAATTTACATGTAATAATTATCTAAGATAATAAACGTGAGAGAAAAAAAATCAACCCGTAGTACTTGTATCGCTCATATGCAATGTAAGTAGTCCAATTTGCTGGTTTAAATTTCAGCTTTTTTTGGCTATATTTACATGATTCTCTTTTCGAATAAAACGCATTAATAAATCTCTTTCTCCGTAGATCATTAATCCTGTCAATGCACCGGCTAAAATAACATTAGATATTAACTGCTGGAAGCTTTGAACATATCCAATAACGTACCAGTCGAGAATTGCAACAAATATTGAGATGGTACCAATTTTTTTAACATTGCTAAAATCTGTAGATATAGTTAACAGCTTCTTTGCATTGTAAAAGTCCAGCTTATTGTAGAATTTCCTAATAAACCAAGCGCAGAAAATAATACGCAGCGACATATTAATCATGTTGCTCAATATCAATCCCTCTAACGATAGCTTTAGATGTCCTACAAATAACCAACAGCTAGAAAGAAAAATACCAGAAAAGACCATCATGAAGTAAGAATGGTGTAATATTTGATCACCTGTTGCAACGCTAATGAAAAATGCCTCAGCTATTCCATTCATGGCAAGAAATGGCAGGTAGAAACAATAGAACCTTATAGTTTCTAGTACGTTCGTACTGGACCACCTTGAGCCCACTAGGAACTTTAATAAAAATGACGAATTCATCGGCCCAAATATAACAATTATAATAGTGATGTATATGTAAAACTTCACCAAATTCAAGAAAACTTCAATAGCAAGCTTTAGATTGTTTGAGGATTTATTCGCCAACAATCGAGTCAGAAACATCAGCAATGATTCTTCGATTGGCGCAAACAATAAACGTGTCAGTAAAGATCCATAATTTGATAACAATGAGTAAATACCCTGCTCCTCTATTGTGCAAAGAGAATTTATGATCAGTTTATCTCCCTCCGTCAGTAAATGCTTAAAACATAATTGAAAGTAGACTTTCTTGAAATGACGTAAAATATCTGGTTGAAAGTAGTATGAATATGACCGTTCTGGTAAATAAATTTTCGTCAGTATCATAGAGAATTGCTTCTTAGGTCCCAAACTTCTTCTCAAATAATCAAATAAGTACATAAAAAAAAAAGTCACTGATTTCAGAACATTTCCTAGAGCAAATGCCAAAATAGCGATACCTTCTTGCTTACGACTATCATGCAGCATCTCCCCCGACCCATTAACCCAATTTTCATACCAATAGATAACTATAAAATTAGTAACACATGAAACCGTAACCCCTGCACCTTCCACTTGGGATCTTAATTTATAATTCAGCATAAATTGGTTAACAACATAAAATGGTTCACTCAAAAGTTCTATGGTAATTGAGAGGAACACCAAGCTAACGGATAGCCTAAAAAATGGCAACTCTATAAAGTACTCATTTAGATTTGAATACTGCCATTTCCAGAGTATAAGTGAAAGGGGTATACTAATGCAAATAGGAATGTAAGCAAAGTTCACCACTGATTGTAGCACAGCAGGATGATTTTCATGATCAATCTCATCATTTGAAATTGGCCGTGTTTCATTCTCACTTCCTGTAGCTTTGATCCTCAAAGTAGCCAATCTAATAGCCTCACGACTAAAGAATAAAACAGTTGAAGATAGGAAATCTAAAAAGGATGTTATTCCAAATATTCTAGGCGAGAGGAATCTTACCAGCAGACTGTTTACAATAAATGATACAAGTTTACTGAACAACTGGCCCATCATCAGGAAAGTAACCCCCTTCGTTGACCTCGCAAGAATCTTCTCGCTTAATGATGCCATCCTAAACCTAATCAAACTTACTTTATATGATTGTGTTTAGAATCCTTCTACCGTGGCAGTATCGGCAATCCTAAGAAAGCGTGATGAAATAAAATTAATGTTTAGGAGAAATCCTCACTAATTATGAACACGAGAGGATATCCAATAACACAATAAAGATTGAGGTAAGGGGCTCAAATACACACTGTTTATAATGGATTCCAGTTCTGAACAACGAGAAAAGCACAATCAATACATAACGGAACTACGGGAACAAGATAGATGGCTACCCATAAACAACGTCGCTAGGTTAATGAAAAACACATTACCTGTAACGACGAAAGTGTCTAAAGATGCTAAGGAATGTATGCAGGAATGCGTTAGCGAGTTTATTTCATTTGTTACTAGTGAAGCAAGCGACCGATGCGCTACTGATAAGAGGAAAACAATTAACGGCGAGGACATATTAATATCACTGCACGCCTTAGGTTTTGAAAACTATGCGGAAGTTCTTAAGATCTACCTAGCGAAGTATAGACAACAGCAGGCTGTAAAGAATCAAATGATGTTTGAAAGACGGGATGAGGAGGGCGAAGGTGAACTAGGAGACTCGAATTCTGTAGATTTAGATGAGCAGTTAAACCTCGATCATCGCCCATCGCAGGATGATAAGGATTTACAGCAGGACGAAGTTACGGACATGATATCTAATTAAAGGTAAATAAATCTAGTCATTATCGAGTGTGATTGTTGATATAGCACTGAGTAAAGGTTCGTACACAATCTTTTCAAATAGATTACAATTTAATAGTTATTCTTTCTTGAATGCATTGTAAAGGCCAAGCTAGATATATAGGTCCTACTAAACATTTAAGGACCTTAAAACAATAAAATATATATACGCTAATGAACGTAATCATAATGTTCGTCTATCAGTGTCTTTATTCTGGCAGTGCATCATATATTTAAGAAAAAAAACCTAGAAATTCCGAATGGCGTTTTGCCACCCTCCAAAAACAGAGAATCCCAATACACACCTAGACACTCTAGAGAACCTAAAAGGACTAAATATTACATCTGAGAGTTTTTGTCACCACTGATGTTTTGCAGAACTATTTTAAGACCGGTAAGTCGGGTATCTGTTCATAGACTGCAACGTCGAATTGATTCACGATATGCAGCTACCTTGATTAAGAACTATGATAATGAGAACCCGAAATCAGTTGTTAATTCAGTTGAAATACACTCAAGGTTATTTATAGAAGAAATTACAAATCCAATGAGTAGTATAATGCGCGAGAATTTCGATGCAGAGTGGTTACACAGTATGAAATTAAAGGAAGCGAATGTTGAGAATAATGAGAATAATGAACCTTCATCAAGGAACGAGGAAGAAAAAAATCCAGAAGAAACAAGTATTGAGGAGAGCTCGAATATCATGCGTGATGTAAATACTTCAACTTCCTTCGGAGGAACAGCGCAAAGAGCTTCGAATAATTTATCATCAAATGATGATGATAATAAAGGCTGGATTGCGCAGGGAAATCGCTTTCATCCTAGGGAAACTTATCCTCCGTTAATAGTACTATCGGTAAGGAATCGACCTTTATTTCCGGGGTTTTATAATACCATTACCATTAAAAATCCACAACTTATAGAAGCCTTAAAGAGGATAATGGAAAAAAACCAGCCGTATGTGTCTGTATTCTTGGTTAAGGAAAGTGAAAAGGATCTAGAAGCTATCACCGATATAAATGAGGTTCATGACATTGGTGTGTTTGCGCAGATAACTAGCCTATACGAAAAGGACAATCTTCAAGAATCTGGGATAACAGTTTTATTATATGCTCACAGACGAGTTAGGTTACATGAAGTATTTACACCATTAGACTGGAAGTATTTGGAGTCCGAGGAAAAGTATGAAGCAAATAATCGGGATAATGTAAATAATAGAGTGAATGAACTTAAAGTTACCGGGCCAACCGATTACCTAAGAGATCTTCATGTGGCTACAGGTACTGTATCAAATGTTGAGGATATTGCACTTCCCGAGGGAAATTTTAAGAAACCTGCTTTAACGAATTCTATTTTCACAGCAATGAAGAGCCTTGCATCTATAGATAAGAGTTTTAACGAACAAATTGCGTCTTTTGCGAAGAAGTTTGACTTCGAAAAAGAGATTGTTGCTGAAGATGCAGGTTTCTTAGCTGATTTTGCCGCATGCTGTTCCCATGCTACCCAAGAAGAACTGCAAGGAGTCTTAGCCACTGCTGATGTTGGGTTGCGGCTTGAGAAGTCGTGGTCACTTTTAAGAAGAGAACTATTAGCTGCCGAACTGCAAGTGAAACTTAACAAAGAAGTCGATGATAAAATAACTTTCAAGCATCGAGAGTATTTGTTGATGGAGAAACTTAAGGCTATTAAAGCTGAATTGGGTCTTACTGACGGGCGGGAAAAACTATTAACTACATTCAGGGACCGCATGGCAAAATTAAATCCACCAGAAAACGTCCTGACAATATTTAATGAGGAGAGCGCAAAGCTTGCATCAATGGAGACGCAATCATCTGAGTTTACAGTTGTTAGAAACTATTTGGATTGGCTTTCTAGTATTCCATGGGGCATTTCTTCTGAAGACCAGTTTTCTGTTCCTGAAGCTGAAAAGATTTTAAACGAAGACCATTACGGTATGCAAGATGTAAAGGCTCGGATTTTGGAGTTTATCGCAGTTGGAAAGCTTCTAGGTAGAAATAGCGGTAAAATACTTTGTTTTGTTGGTCCTCCTGGTGTAGGTAAAACTTCTATTGGGAAATCCATTGCTTCATCTTTAAATCGTAAATTTCATAGGGTTTCTGTTGGTGGTATGAATGATGTTTCTGAGATAAAAGGTCATAGACGGACTTATGTCGGAGCATTACCTGGTCGCATAATGCACGCATTAAAAATGTGTCGAACTATGAATCCATTAATTTTAATTGATGAAATAGATAAAATTGGATCAGCAAATATGCACGGTGATCCCACATCAGCTTTACTAGAAACTCTAGACCCAGAGCAAAACAAGGAATTTTTAGATAATTATTTGGATACTGCTGTGGACTTATCAAATGTGCTATTTATTTGCACTGCGAATACACTTGATACACTCCCAAGGCCACTTTTAGATCGTATGGAAGTCATTGAATTGAGCGGCTATGTTGCAGAAGAAAAGTTAAAAATAGCAGAACGGTACCTCAGCCCAGCCGCTAAGAAAGCCACTGGTTTAGAGGATGTTGACGTTACCATAACATCAGGTGCAATCATGGAATTGAATAAGAAATATTGTAGGGAAAGCGGAGTTAGAAATTTAAAAAATCAAATTGAAAAAATATACCGTAAAACAGCCTTGAAAATTGTGCAAGAAATGCGTGAAGATTCTGATACTTCAACAAAAACTACCTCTGAAGTTGGAGGTAAACCGCATACCGCCTCTAAAGCGAAAGGAAAAGAAATCCCAATTATTGAAGACTCAAATACTAAAAAACTCGGCCTTGCAACGTCTGATGAGCCACCAAGTCGTCAAAGATTAAAAATCCCTAAGTCGGTATCGATAGTTATCACTGAAGAAAACTTAAAGGAGTTCGTTGGAAGCCCCATATTTTCCTCTGAAAGAATGTATGAGAAGACAGTTCCTGGTATCGCCATGGGCTTGGCGTGGACCTCTATGGGTGGCTGCTCTATGTATGTAGAGTCGGTACTACAGCAACCCTTGTCAATTGACTCTACACCGAGCTTAGAACGCACTGGACAGTTAGGAGATGTGATGAAGGAATCATCAATGCTTGCCTATTCTTTCTCTAGAATGTATTTATCAAAGAAATTCCCTGAGAATAGGTTTTTTGAAAAGGCATCTATCCATCTACATTGCCCAGAGGGCGCTACTCCAAAAGATGGTCCTTCTGCAGGGATTACAATGGCTTCTTCTTTGATTTCACTTGCTTTAAATAGGCCTATTGATGCCGCCATTTCCATGACCGGAGAGCTAACACTAAGTGGTAAAGTCTTACGTATTGGTGGGTTAAGAGAAAAAGTAGCAGCAGCTAAACGTGCAGATTCATCAGTCATCATTTTCCCAAAAGATAATAGTTCTGATTGGGAAGAGTTACCAGAACAGGTGAAACAGGGGATAATTCCGGTTATGGTTGATTGGTACGATGAGGTTTTTGAGAAGCTATTCAACAATTTAAGTACGCAGAAAGGTAATAGTGTTTGGGATGTTGAATTTAAAAAAATTGACTTCGATAGTCATGAAAAGCAACGCCATAATTCAGCAGCCTGAGTAAGAACTTTATAAAAACCTAACATAAATAATGAGATTAAACTTCTACTACTTTTACTCCACGAACTCATGTAATTTGTGATTGTCTTACCTATAGAGGCATTCGTGATGTCCGTCTGTAAAAAAATTAAATATCCGGAAAAGTCTCCGATAAAGTAAATGAGGAACATCACATATAGATAATAGCGTAATAATTAAAGGCTACTATAGATATTTGCCGCTATCGATCGTCCTAAAAAGTGTACTTATATGTTCAAACTTTCGAGCTTTGGTAGTACTACAAAGCTGGCTGCTCGATCTCTGACAAATTGCACATTTCGTGCAATACCTCGACCTCTAAGTCATCGGCAGTTCAGACTAACCGAAGTTTTGAGCAAACGTTATTCATCGCTACGGTTAAAATCATTGCCATATATGCAAAAGCGGCCGTTCTCTAGTTCTGTTGTATCAAAGCAAATTCTTAAAACTGGATCTAATAAAAAGCCTAGAACTCTAATAAATTCTTCTCGTAATGTCGGCTTGTGGTTAATTGGAACTTCAGGGCTGGTTTTCGGTATTGTTGTATTGGGTGGTTTGACAAGGTTAACAGAATCCGGATTAAGTATAACTGAATGGAAGCCGGTTACTGGTGCTATTCCTCCTTTGAACGAGGTGGAATGGGAACTTGAGTTTCTAAAGTATAAAGAATCGCCCGAATTTAAGCAATTGAATTCCCACCTAACTCTTGATGAATTCAAGTTCATATTCTTCATGGAATGGGCTCACAGGTTGTGGGGTCGTGCAATTGGTTTACTATTTGTTTTACCTGCTAGTTATTTCTTTTTGACCAGAAAGACCTCTCCCCGTGTAAATAGGCGTGTTTTTGGTTTAGCTTGTTTGCTTGGGTTCCAAGGATTCATTGGATGGTGGATGGTTAAATCTGGTTTAGATCAAGAACAACTTGATGAAAGGAAATCTAAACCCACCGTATCGCAGTACAGACTAACTGCCCATTTAGGTACAGCTTTCGTGTTATATTTGGGAATGTTATGGACTGGTTTTGAAATATTGAGAGAAGCGAAGTGGATTAAATCCCCTTCTGAAGCTATTAAATTGTTTTCCAAATTAGAAAATCCAGCGTTGAGACCATTGCGCAAGTATTCAACTGCTCTGTTGGCACTCACGTTCATTACTGCAATGACAGGTGGTTTGGTAGCTGGGTTAGATGCTGGTTTGATTTACAATACATTCCCGCATATGGGCGAAGACTTGCTACCTAGTAAGCGTGAGCTAATGGATGAAACATTTGCTAGAAGGGACGATAAGAAAGACTTGATCTGGAGGAATTTGTTAGAGAATCCAGCTACAGTTCAGTTAAGTCACAGGATCTTTGCAACTTCTACTTTCTTCTCTGTATTAGCCCTACATTTCTATTGCAATAGAAGAAAAACCATTCTTCCAACTAATGCGAAACGGACGATGCACGCGTTGATGGGACTCGTAACTATGCAAGTTGCGTTGGGAATTACAACTTTAATTTATTTGGTACCAGTTTCACTTGCATCTGCACATCAGGCTGGTGCATTAATGCTTCTGACAGGGTCTCTACTATTTGCAGCCCAAGTCAGAAAACCGCGGAATCAGATCAGGGTATTAGTTCATACTCTATCTGCTGAACAGTATAAACCAAAAAGCAAAGTCCTATCCGAGGTTGCGAAGATAGCGAAGTGTTAATAAACAGTGCAACCCTTACATGTAGATAACCCTATGAAACCTTATTTATTACCCCATTCGTATTATAGTGGACTGTTAAATTTATTTTTAGTGTTATTAGTTCTTTAAGCACTTAACAATGAATTCTGCTTCATTCCATATATCAATTTTAGCACTAACAGAGCTAGAAATATGGAATTGAACCGATATATAATACAGAACCTTGAATAATATCTGGGCTTAATAAGTCGTTCCTTGAGATGAAACATTTCATTGCTTTACAATTTGCTGTTTCTTACAATTACCTGCTTACAATTACCTGCTTACAATTACTCTTCAATTGAACTTTCATTATCACATACTGCGACAAAGAAGGATACTTTAGATAATAATAGCTATTTACTATTGGTACACTATTAATTTCAATATTGAAATGTAGTAGTAGCCCAGATACAGTATTCCAATTAATGAGGGATCAACATGGCGTAAGATTTGGCGCGTCTCTAAAGCTTCCTATTTCCTGACATATTATTCTGATAATTTCGTTAACAGCGCTGAGATGCATCTCAAAAATAATTATGAGAGTCCTTCCTGATGCCGTAGCGTATTACCCTTTACAAACGGTTTGAGCAAAATTGCTTAATAATTTCGTTATTACTAAAGAAAATATGGAACATTATGTTTTACCGTAGTTCAAAACACTTCAGTATTGTAAACAAGCACCCCAAGAAGAATAATGAATATCACAGTTACCAATGAGATGACAGAAGAGGTCTTAGGCCCATTCGAGCTAAGCAATGATATGAAATTAATGGACCTGTTTGCATTGCTCGATTTCCGGGAGGAAAAACAAGCTTTATGGCATAACAGAAAAGAACTAACTTCTAGTGATAATGAGAAAACTTTGGAAGAGTTAGGCTTTGCCGATAATGATCTGCTAATATTGCGCAGGAAGACAATGTCCAATCAATTCCAAGGCCTAACTAATGATCTGTCCGACGACGAGTTTGTTGAAATGATGAGGAACTCTCTACAACATAACCCTTCATTGAGGTCTAACATGTCAATTTCAGGAGTTGAACATATAATAAATGATAGACAGATGTTCAAGGAGCTTTTGGGGCCGATGTTACTTCGTAGGCGTGCACAATTCCAAGGTCAAAATCCCTTTAGTACTTCATCATATGATTACGACTCCCTTGTAAGTAATCCTAGTATACCTCAGAATCAAATGAATGAGATATTAAACCAAAGAGAGATTGACGAACAACTCAGAAGTGCAATGGAGTATACTCCGGAAGTCTTTACATCTGTTCACATGTTGTATATAAATTTAGAAATCAACGGGCATCCTGTAAAAGCGTTTGTAGATTCTGGTGCGCAAACTACCATAATGTCTACTGCTCTTGCAGAAATAACGGATTTGACAAAATATATCGATAAGCGATTCCGCGGTATTGCTATGGGTGTAGGGAAAGGAGAAATAGTAGGGAAGATACATACTGCTCAGATCAAGATCGAATCGCAGTATCTCCCTTGCAGCTTTACTGTTCTAGAAACTAGCGTCCAGATGCTTTTAGGCTTGGACATGTTAAAGCGATACCAAGCATGCATTGATTTGAAGCACAACGTACTTAAAATTGCGAATGTTGAGACCCCATTTTTACCTGAACATCAAATACCTGCCGAAATTGAAGCCAGTGCGAATAGTATAAATCCTCAATCATCGATTGCTGCAGACGCCGAACAAAATGAGTTTGATAAAACCGCATCCAAAACACAACATGTACCTGTTACTCTGCCAAATGCTAAAAGTGGAAAACATTATCCAGATACTGTTATTAAGCAGTTAATGGACTTAGGGTTCTCCAGGAGTGAGGTAGTTAAGGCTTTAGATCAAACTGGAGGTAATCCGGATTACGCTGCAGCCTTTCTTTTCCAGTAATTTAATATATGAGTAGTATAAGCTTAATTATATACCGTGAAATCGTAAGCTAGGCAGCAGGTCATTTTCACCGGCCGTTTTCATTTTACTCGCCAAGATCCAGGGTGCTTTATCCGTCATGTCTAATCCGTTGACTTCAATTTCCAAGTTGAAGTTCTCAATAAATTTCCGCTCGTGTATGTTAATACTTGACATATAAGTCAGATATTCGTTGAATATAGAAACCGTACTCCAGTAGCATAACTTTCGCAGACAAGCGATGACCAAAGAAGTTACTAACTGGCCGTTAGAACAATGGATATAGCACGGATAATGATTTTTATTGATTAGAAATTGAACGCATCTAACAACAACATCGTACTCAATAGGTACCGGTTTCTTCTTCCTTTTTACTTTTGGCTTGTCCTTAGAATAGGTGCCCGTGCATCGAATGTGAACCGCTTCAATACCCTGTTCTTCACAGAATTTAGAAAGTACTGGATTATCAGTGATAGGATCTGGTGTCAAAGACACAATATATTTCAGTTGTAGAGTTTTCAAAAATGCGAGATTAATTTCCCTAGGATAAGAACCTCTACACAGTTTCGGTTGCACGAAACTGAAATACAGTGGACTTACCAACTGCATATGGCCACTGATACACTTACCAAGTAAGTTTTTTTCAATAACCTCTTACAATAGATGTATGGCTCCGACCGCAACTTCGTAGCTTAAATCGTAATCCGGAAATATTTAAAAGTCGCCGAATTATATAAATGTTATGACCACTACCACCCTTAAAAAACGCAACCCATATATATCTTCTAAATAAGCAAGGTCGCATGATTCACATATTGTTAAGCGCTTAGTATTTAAATATTTAAATAGATCTGCCTCATATACTACCATGATTAGACTACCTTGATCATCTTCATAATCAATGTAACGTTCAAATGATTCTTATTAGAACGAGTGCTGAGAACAAAAATAATCAGCCAACTAGTTAGTTGTAAACCGAATTCAGTGCCAATGATACTCTGGAATTGAATTTTGGTAATTTTTTTAAAGCGTATTGAGACGAAGCTGAAGTAAGCTTAAAATACGATAGTTATGTACTTCTCTATATTATCCGCAATTATTCCTAACATTTACACACCGTGTATGCGGTGGTAAAATAGTACATATGCATTCTGAGTAATGTGCTCTTTAGCACTTCGTACTTGTCTCCAGTTTGTGTCGTCGTAATAACACCACCCTAAATCAGAGCCCTTATTAACATATGCAGTGTAATGACCTCCATATAATGTACCTGTATGACACGCTATTCCATAAAGCTGATAGTTAAATGGTGGTATTTGTCCTCTAGAGGGCAACTCATTGGCAGCACTGAGAAATTCTTTGTTCCCTCTAGGAGTCTTTTTATCATAATCATTTGCCCAGAAAGAAGTCAAATCCAGAACAGGTGGGTAAGAAACGAATACATTGTTCTTCTTTAACATGTTATCAAACCTTTTTAAGTGAATTATTAAATTACGAGGAAGCCTTGTTATTGTAATTTTTTTTGTAGAAGGCTGTCTTTTCATACAGTCAGGACAGGACCATTGCTCGTCTTGCTCTAGTGTTTCAATTTTAGTAAATTCAGTAAAACAGTCAATAATCGTACATGACCTGGAACTAGGCACTGGGACGGAAAGGACTGAAAATGGCTGATATGTAGTTGAAGTTCTCGCACACACTTTACATCTCAATTGTGAAGCATATTGACCTTGGAATAAGTCCACAATGACGCTGAAGTCTGTTGTCAAGTACCGCTCCCATTCAATAGCGGATGCAATCCTCATTGGCATCATTTCTCTCATTATTTCGGCCTTTTCTGACAATTCTTTTAATGGTGGGTTATTTCCACATTGGTTTAAGTCTTCATGCAATCCATCCAACAAAAACTGACAAAATTCTTGACAATCCTGCTGGGACCGGTCCCGAAACAATGGATTGATAGAACCACATGCAATCTTGAATTGTGCAGGTACTACGGCAGTTTTCTCACTACCGCTTTTTTTTCTTATGTCCCTTCCCTGCTGAAACATTTGGTGCACTAACTGAGCAAAATATCTAGCTAGTACACCTTTGGAGCCTAATCTACTGTTCATGTTTATATGGTTCTGATAAGAATTATTCAAAAACATGGAGTAAAGTTCTTGAGTGCCCAATAAGCACTGAAGTATACAGCTCATATAGCAGGAGTTGCCGCAGTTTACTAAGCCAACACTAAATGAAGGTATTGTCGTTTTCGTTATTAATTGTGGGATTGCTAATGCTTTCACATTTTGGGAGAAGGGAACTATGCTTTGTTTTATAGCTGTATTGCTGTTGTTATTCACCAATAGGTTTGACATACTATGGGTTGAAGAGATGTGAGGGGTGTCTAATGTTGAAAGTGTTCGAGTTGGCGAAGTTATTGCCCTTGAAGTGAGTTGTGACAAGGAGTTCATATGCTCATTATTGTTCCTCAACGTGGGCGCCGCTGGGTATTTTGTACAACCATTAGGGAGCTGGGCTGGTACACTTCCCGGCCTTCCATTTGTGTTTGAACTGGAGCTAGACATCTTAAAGTAATCTTTGAACGTAGGCATATGCCTCAGTCTTGGTTGCTGGTGGAAACGGGAGTGATTAGGACTTGCCATCAGCTTGTCATAGTTTGGTTCCTCAGATAACGGTTTGTGGAAAACATTTAGATGATTATTCCCAGTACTTTGATGGTGAGTTTGATTTGATCCCGATGTTGAACCATCTAGGTATATATTTTCACCTTGCGAGGATTCTTCACACATGTTAGGGTATATGCTAGACCACTTAAAAAAACCATCACGTAATGACAAAATAGTACAGTTTTTCAATGACTTTTCAAAAGAGCGATTTATTAACAAGTTAACCAAGGCCTTTTGCTGTTTCATATAGTAGTGATACTGTTCACCTTCCTGAGAGTAGACAACAATATGCTCAAACCTATCCCTTTCTTGAAACAAAGATATCTCCCAATCTGAGCTTGTAACCATGGCCTTTCTGCCAATATCTAAGTCGGAATAACTGTCTTTGAATGATACTGGCTCTATACAAATTAATGAGCGAAATTTTATATGATTCTTGACAAACTCAACTCTTGGCCGCACATCTATTAGTAAAACAGAACTAGAAGTTGCAGGGTCTGTGAGTAACCTGTACAACACAGGTGCCGTTATACTGCCCCCTGAACGAAGATCACGCGTGAATGGCGCATGGTCGATATGATTATCACGTCGGGAATTTTCTCTAACAAACTTCTTGATCTCTGTGATTTTCTCATCTTTGATCAATCGGTTGACCAACATATTATAAATCTCCAACAGCGCTTTACCGTTTGCATTGGATGAATCCGTTTTGGCACGACTGTACTCCTCAAGTTTGGGGATTTTGTTTAACACTATCAGTGATACTATCTTAAAATAAACGTATGCTGTTTCAAACGCATCACACATATCCCTCGAAGGTCCGTTCCAGGGAATACTCTTAATCTTTTTGCACTCATCTTGATAGTTTGATAGAGTATCCACACACTGCTGTAGAAGCAGTTTCATGTCAGTCACACTAGATCCATTATCCTTAACAAATTCTTCCGCCAGATGGGAAAGCTGACTCATGGATCTACACCATACCCTCGTTTCTTCACAATGTGGCATTGCAGTGACTGTTTAACTCCAACTGATATAGTATGGCACCAGAATAAGGACCTTAACACTCTACACTTGCTTCTACCCTTACCATATCCTGGCTATTAAAGTATGGTTTTTAACTTCAAAATGTTTTATTTTTGGCTTTCTGTGGAGCACATCTATGATTATCCTTCTGTATGTGTCACGTGCATCGTATACCGAGCTGAAAGCGTCAACCGATAGCAATAGACGTGGCAGCATCCTATAAAATATAATACTAGATAGGATTATATATCCACTATCTTGTACCTTAAACAATTAGTTTCTTTTTGGTTTGCGTATTCAATATCCGATGGTAAATAACTTCTTTAAACTTAATTTATTATAGATTTATATAGAAATTGAAAATAAATTACTTTCAACTTGGGAAGCAATCCATTCAAATAGTATAGGAAACCGAATTAAAGCCATTTTAGAGTGAACAATGGATTACTGGATTCTGTTAATTATATTCTTCTTAATTGTTGATAAGACATGGCATTTAACCGGCACATTAGCAGCCAAACTAAACTCTTCAGATAAGTTACAGCAATTGCTCAATGAAAAAAAGCAGTTGCAGCATCAACAGCAACAGATTAGTGCTCAGGATCAGTATGCTCTATGGACTAAGAACAATCGTAAATTGGATAAGTTAGACAAAAATATAGAAGAAGCTAAGAAAAGTTACGTGAGCGGCCTTGAAGCGACGAATGCTCGTCTAGCCAAACTAAAAATACTATTAGTCACAGTGCCATTCACGGCTTTGAAATTCTATAAGGGAAAGTTACATGTTTATTCTGTACCAAAGGGCATGTTTCCGAGTGTTATAGAAGGGATTTTAGAACATGGCTGGATTTACATGGCTCTTGCCCCTATGAAATTTAGGCAAGTAAGCGAGGGCGCTGTTGTTACAGTTACACTTGGAATCTGGTTATTTGCCCTTTTAAAGGTGATCAGTGCATGTGAGTTTATTGTGGAGGTTTTACGCGAGCCCACCGTATATGTTGGTAACTCTGATAAAAAGTCGGTTGATGTTGATGAAAAAGGAGTAATTTCGCAACCGGTCGATTAAATAGTACTTCCAGAGCTTCGTGCTTGCTATTTTGAAGTGTTGCTCATACATACTGACTACAATGGATAGCGTAGAAGTACTATGTAAAAATGGCATAAAGCACTTCTAATTCCATGAAATTTAGAACTCCAACAATTTTGAACGTTTGTCAACCATTGCAATGGTATGAAAGCAATGACTTAAATGGTCAGGAAAGTTTTTGTAGTATTTTATGTACTGAAGCGTGACACGATTTTTTGTAGTTTAAAATATATAATTTGCAGCCTACAATGCTGAAGTATTCCTAACATTCACAAGGCATATAGAAGAAATCTACCAGCGTAATAATGCTTACTTCCCAGTTTCAACAAAAATTGTTTTCGTCTGCTAGTTTTTCACTGCAAACGTCGTTGTGTCTACACTTTTGCTCTTAAAGAGGACAAATCTCACTATTCCCAGACGTCTTCATGCCAAAAGGTCCTATAATACGCAGGAACCACAAAATAAGGGAACGCAATTATTTAAACACTCACTACTGTTACACGGAATATTTAACAGTGTTTTGAAGGAATAGAAAGGAAGTGTCGAAGTGTAAGAACGATGATTAGGTACAATGACGCTTACCGATCTAGCAATACCAATAATGAGCCAATATATCAGGTAATTTCCCAGCCACAAGATGACTCCAGATTTTTAGATCAGCCCACAAGATTGGGTGAGAGATTACGAGCCCAGCTACATATTGAGAGCGGGATTCGTCATGCCTTTAAGGAAATGTACCATTCCAATATCAACAAAGCACACCAGAACTTAATTCATGCGGGCGAATCTTATCATGATGCCTGTGAAGGAGCCAGATTTAAGTTTTATAGGGCTCTCGCTGACACTAAGCAAATGTTGCACGAATTTAGGGACTCGTTAGATAACCTACGGTTCGAAGCACAGCTATGGAGATATGACCACATAGACCCCAAGCGGTTAGAAAGACTATTTACTGGTAAGGGTAATAGGTCAAAAGAAATAACCTATAGTGTTGATGCCACAAATGACTCCAACTCAGAGGAATCTTGCAGAAACGCGAGGATTAATGCTATAATGCAATCAGTACTTTCACATACGTCTTCTCAAAAGAATTGGCAATTCGAATCAGAGGATCAATATATTGGTTTACCTATTGAGCATCGCTCACATCAGGCTGCATATAATGATGATTATAACCAGGTTTTTTCAGCACCAGCATTGTATTTCAATACCAGTAATAGGGAGGTTGAGACACTGCTGAAATGTAGCTCTGCACCGATAGAAGTGATTAATAACTCTTCTTCATTTGGTTCTATACTTCATGCGTCTACTTCCTCGACTGATATAAAGGCATCCGCTGTTAGTAATTCTAGTACTCAGGAAAATGCTGAAAGTAAGACAGATTCAATTCAAAAAATGGTAGACATGGTAATTCAAATGTTTGATCAATATGCACCTGACGATATACCCATGCAGAGTGCGTATGTGAAACCACTAAGCCTTGGCCAGCCTGAAGGTAGGAAAACCAATGAAGAAACAGATCATTTAGAAAAATACTCTAGTACTGGTAGGACATTTTCACATCGCATTACAAGCTCTCTTAGAAAGGAATTAATTAAGGTTGACAATATGGTTATAACTCCGGCAGATGCAAGCCTCGAAGATAAATCGATAGACTTTAATGAACCCAAAAATTTGAATCTAGATCACCAGAACCCAGTCTCTTTAGTGGACAGAACTTACAATGGAAATGTTGAGAATATAGGTGATGCTTCAATTCAGGATCTCGAAGGTCAGGGTATATATGACTCTAACATTTCTATACGTGGTTTAGTGTCTTACCAGCCGACTGGGAGGCATAAAGATTCTACCCGCCACCAAGGAGTTCCATTTGATATGTCTATGAATACGGTAACTATTTCAGAGCGTGCCATTCCTTCTAAAAACTCACCTGACTGGTGTACAGTCCGACACGACTCATCATCGCACCATGACTTCGAATTCGATCAAGAAATTTATATTGGAAATCCATTAATATCGTTTGACTTTTCACCTTCCTCAATGAAATTGTTTTATGCAGATAAAGGTCCACAAGATGACACAGACCAATGGCAGTCAAATATATATGACGAGGACTATATTTATGACGAAATATATGCTCTGGAAAGAGTAAGGTTCGACAGTATGCCCAAATCTATGAAAATATACTTTCCAGAATACCCTCCATATATTTATGAGAAAAGATTGTTAAAACCGCTACCACCCTCTCTTAAGGTACTATTTCAAGACCCCGAGCATGACTATAATTGGACGGATGTCAACCCTGATCTACTTCATCCATATAACCCTACACTAGAGTCAGATTGGGATTTTGATAAACTTATAAAGTTTGTAGTCCCCAAACTGCCTCACAAAAGCGCTACACCAGTTATACATTACTTTAATAAGTGCTGGTTTTGCGGGCATCACATAGTCACAAGATTCCACAATTGCCGCCGTGTGCATATCCGGAAGCAACTAGAAACTAAAGCTGATAATATTATGTACCTAGTTGCCGACATTTGCGAAGATATCAAATTGGAGATGGAGTGGCTGTTTTACAAGCTCAGGTATGAGATTTTCTGACACTAAATTTCAGCAATATTTGTCTCTCTTTTACTTTACGACTTTTAATGACGACCACGGAGGTCAAGCAATACCAATTCACTGGTGACCATGTCAAATAAACTTTTGGTTACAAGACTTTAAACATCCATTAAATCAATGCGTGATGTTTTTCGAAAATATTCAGTTTCAAGTACATGCTATCTAGTTGGAGCATGGTTGACAACTCAGTAGTTTACTAAACTATCTATCTTTATATGTAGTTGGACATTTAAAGCAAAAAAAAATAAGTTGGAATCTGCATGATATGCAACTTCATATAGTAATCACTAATCAAGCAACATTTTTGTTCCCGTAAAACCTTCCATCTTTTTAATTCGTAATTCTAATCTGTCGTTAATTGATACATATATTTGCATTAGTTGTTAAGTGTTATTGCAATTATGTAATCATTGAATTAAAGCCTCATAGTTGTTTCCAGATCATCCATTCTCCTTTTGCCCCTCCGCCTCACTATTCTATCTTCTACTTTCGCACTTTCTCTCTTTAACCTTCTCATATTCCTTTCCTTCTCAATTTCTCTTTTCTCTATCTCCCATTGCGACAAAACTTCCACTTTCGGGCACCATTTTACGCCAAGAGTGTCAATATCTAGCCTTATACCCGAAAGATAACCGAATGCCGCTCCATTAGGAACGGTTTCTTGGTTCAGGTGACCTTCAAGCCAATCTTTCTTGACCTTTAAAATAGACTCATAGAGAGAATGTGCAATAGCAGGAAGGAATTCTCTGGTTAGTCCCAAATCCTGTACAACTAACTCTGCAAAGTGTTCTGGAGATAATGAGTCGTCATTTATATTCCACTCAAAATTATCCTCATACAATTTTGAGTCTAGGTTACAAGTTAGATTAATAATAACATGTAAATCGGGCACAACAACGGACGCTAGCGTCTCATATTCTTGTAATTGCTCGTTAATTGCTGACACCACTTGGTTTTGTAGTGAAGAGTTATGGCCGAAGTCTAAATCCTGACAATAGATTTGAGCAAATTGATCCACGCTCATTGAGTGATCATTCAGATTCCACATGAAAAAATCGATGATCTTGTGTCCATTATGTTCCAAGTTTAATCTTATTGGAATTATTATTGGTTGTGCTACTGTAGACATATCACCTTTTAATCCATATTCCCCAACATGAGTATCAGTAATATTACCATTATGATCAAATAGGTGTTCATAGGGTACTGCAATCTTACTCTGTAGAAACGTTTCCCTAATCCTTGCATACTTTAAAATACCAGTAGCATCATCTTGCTGTTCCAAATCTGGGAGGTTATTAGCTGTAACATCTTCGTGGGGTTGATCTTCATTCTCACCTTTAGGATTTTCTGCATTCGCCTTTTCATCGTCTTCATGTTGGTCTTGCTCCACGAAGTCATCTAGTAATAAGTCATTGTCATATTCAGAGTAATTCACAACTTTCGCACGCTTGTGATTACGCGAAGGCTGCGCAGTAATAAACATAGGGACATCCTCATTCCTTATCCTATTATGAAAATTGGTCAAATATGCTTGTGGTAAAAGCTGCGACATCCTTCTTTCTAAATTATTGCCCCTGTTGTTACTGTAAAGCCAGCACTCTATTGCCAAGTTAAACATCATAGATTTGAAGATCAACCAACTTACATGTTTCCGCAGCTATTACCCGACCACGGAAGCCCTAACTAAACATATATTATATCATAATATACGAGAAACATGTGGGATTATGAATTGCTACGTTAGTTACTAAGAAGTGAAGCCCTAACTAGTATTCACGCTAAGTTCACAGTGTCTTCGAAAGATTTCAGCTGGCAACCCAACTTTTAAGACTATAAATTTTACTTCGAGGGCATATCTTCTGCCATTTCCCTTATATGTACAACATCGTTTTTTTTCATAGGTAAAAAAAATTGGACGAAAAAAAAATGATACCTTCTTTACACCTCCTCATACCATTATCGCCTGGATAAAGAATAAGAACAACCATTAAATTAATATAATGTCCTTCTCCGATTTCTCTAACATCCAAACCGTAAAAGACTTGAACAGCTCTTTGGCTGACAAGTCATACGTTGAAGGGTAAGTTATAGCTTATTTGCGCCGGGATGCATGCTATTTTGCAGTCAACGAAAAAAATTTTTGACTGGAAAATGATTGCTTTGCTTCGGCACGCGAACGCGTTTTCTAGCTTTGCATGATTTTTTCCCACCTAAATGATGAACAGAATCTTTGGTCCGTGTTTATGATGGGAAGTAAGACCCCCAGTATGAGTGACAAAGAGATGTGCCTAGACAGTACAATACTGATTTGTTGGGATTTATAACCATGCAAAAATTGGAAAAATGTTAGGCAATGAATGAATACTAACATCAAATTAATAGTACTTCTGCTTCTCAAGCTGATGTTGCCGCTTTCAAGGCGTTCCAATCCGCTTACCCTCACTTCTCCAGGTGGTTCAACCACATTGCTTCAAAGGTTGACCACTTCGACTCTTTCCCTGCTGCTTCTGCTTCTGCAGCTGCTGAAGAGGACGATGAAGATGTTGACTTGTTTGGCTCCGATGATGAGGAAGATCAAGAAGCTGAAAAGTTGAAGGCCCAAAGATTGGCTGAATATAACGCCAAGAAGGCTACTAAGGTCAAGCCTGCTGCAAAGTCCATTGTTACTATGGATATCAAGCCTTGGGATGACGAAACCGACGTAGAACAAATGTTGGCCAACGTCAAGTCTATTCAAATGGATGGTTTGACCTGGGGTGCTCACCAATTCATTCCAATTGGTTTCGGTATCAAGAAGTTGCAAATCAACATGGTTGTCGAAGATGCTAAGGTCTCTTTGGATGATTTGCAACAAACTATCGAGGAAGATGAGGACCACGTCCAATCTACCGATATCGCTGCTATGCAAAAGTTGTAAGCGTCCACTTGGTAAGTAGGTAACTAAGACTTTGTTATCATGCTAGCTCAAAGCAGCCATGTATAATTCATAACTCTTTTGAAGATTAAATGTGTTACTTTCATGTATACAGAATCTTATCCTCTTAAATTTCTCCGGCGGTTGTTTTTCAACATCCCTTTTTCATATATATAACACCACGCCCACTACGAAAAACAAATAAAAATATTAAACGTTTGTAATCACTTCCCGTTTAAACATGTATATACTTTATTCGTTTCCTTATGATATCACATCCATATGAGTCGGGTAAGTTTTCTAGATAGAGATCTGTTCACGGATTCCAAATATGTCTCCTTTGTATCTACTGTTGTAGAATATTCGGATGACAATAGATCTCATTTAGCGTCTAAATTCTTCCACAACAATCCATTAAGCGAGGATTGCCATTCACTTGTAAATTGGATATCCATGCAGCAGATATACCCCCCGTTAACTTTAAATGGCGGGCCAACTTCAATATTTTTAACATCATCGTATATTATTGCAGGTACTAAGAACGGTGCGGTTCTAATATTCAATCATAAGCAATTGCTATTATCAACTTTAACGCCTAAAACATCTGATTTTCAATCTCCAGCTGTTAGTGTTTGTATGTCAAACAATGGAAGTCATGTTGCAGCTGCCTATGCTACAGGGGATATATTTATGTGGGACTTGAATCAGCATATTGATTCATCTCAAAATTCTATGCCAGCATTATTTCATATTCCAAGATATGAAGGCTCCTCTATAAATGGACTTGATTTCTTGCCAGGCAAAAGGTTAAGTTTGGTGGCAAGTTATTCGAAAGGTCAAGTCCTATTGCATCAAGGATCGCGGACGCTATTATGGCAACAAACGTACCAAACAAAATCTCTAATGAATGTCACATCTGTCCAACGTCAACTTCTTGGCAGCGCAATTGCGCCTTCACTGAAAGACTATCCAGATCTTCATCTAGTAGCAGTTTTATGCTCTGCATGTTTAACAATTATATGCATTAATCCAACACTGGCAACTCATTGGCTTCAAAACTTTCCAGCATCAGAGGCAAACGAGACCGGTTCTGTCGCATGGTCAGCAGATAGTCATATGGTAGCATATGCACTAGGTAGCTCGGTGCACACTATAACTATAGATCAATTTTCAGAGGAAAATATAAAAATATCAAAGGATCCTATTTGGTCCTGGAATGTGGAACATACAATTGCTTCCCTCCAGTGGCTTTCCAAAGGTATCATCGGGGTCTTAACGGATCACTCCTTGGTTATAGTTTTGAATGTGAAATTGCAGCAGAATCCGGTAATTTGGACGTTAAAGCTAGACCCACAATGTATGTTTAACGGAATGTGCAATACTTTTTCATGCCTGGATAACCAGTTTTTCTATCTAACCCAATTCACTGTGAATTGCGGGAAATTTGCAGCATGGAGCGATATATTTCTTCACTATATGAAACGACATGATTATGGTGCAGCACTGAATATAATGGGGTTCCTTATGACTAATGGCTCTTCTATCGCCCCATTAATTAAACTCGGAGAAACCCAAAATGAAAGAAAAGATCAACTATTACTACCCTTCAGAAATTTGGCACTATCCACCCTTAAATCTATAATGCGACGGAATAATATTGAGTACAATACATCCTATGATCGCTGTACCCAAATATTCGAGGTTGGTTCTCTTTTCGGGGACCAGTTTTTCTCGATTTTGGAAGAAATGAACGACTTTATATCTGACACTAATAAAGATGCTTTCTACGATGCAATTTCAAATGAAATACTAGAGCATACTATAACTACTCTGCCACCAGTTATGTTGAAAGGGATTATGCAGCACTTCGCAGACAAGAAAAACCTACGGGCAATTGAGCTTCTTATTATAACCCTGAACCAGTCATCATTAGATATTGACATGTCTGTCAAATTATGCAAGAAATTTAAGTTGTATGGTGTCTTAGTCTATTTGTGGAATAATATGTTTTCGGAATATTCAACTCCATTCATTGATTATCTTTTCAAGATAACTAAACAGTATGACAAATGTCTACTTTTTGACAGGGTTAAGAATATTAAGTCATTCAATATTTACCATTACTTGACAGCGGTTTTGACCGGTTATCAATACCCAACAAAAACGCAGATCACTCCTGCTCAGACTGTTTTGGCGAAAGAACAGCTTTATACTTTTCTCTTTAGTGGGACCTCTCTTGAATGGCCAGTAGACTCAGGCGAAAAGTTTTTAACATGTCAAAATCCATTACGTGAACCAGCATACCCATATTTCCAGTTATTACTAAAACATGATCCAGAGTCATGCTTGTACATGCTTCACAAAATCTTTGAAGATACGCATTTGAATGATGATGGCTTACTAGAACATAATCAAATCTCTCAAACTCAAATTAGCCGCCAATTTGTTGTAGATATTTTGATTGGTATTTTGAAAACTCTAGAAGACGCAAAATTGCAGGTTCTAATTGCAATTTTCATTACAAGGAATATTCCGAAGTTTCCTCAGTTTATTAAACTTTCCAATTCGGCTTTGGATGAGTTGATATGGATAATATGCGGTTCTAACTTCGAAGAATTAAATTACGACTCTCAGCGGAGCTTAGAGTCATTATTCAGCATTTACAAGCCGAACAATATGGAAGAGTTTATTGTTTACCTTAAGGATAGAAAATTTGACTATGTTTTGCTTCCAGTTTACAAGAGTTTATCACTTGCTGCAGAATACCTGATGCTGAGAATAGAATCAGAAGAATTGAAGTCTTTACCTAAGGCGGTGTCCGAAATTCTAAGCGATTGCGCTACGTTAACTGTTTCAAAGCCAATAGAGAGACGACGCGTTGCGAAGGTAATAGAAGCTAAAATTAACAAGTTACTAGGGTTGGAGAACACAGAAACATTGATTACAGCAATATATCAGTTTGATAGTGAAGTATGTTCGAGAGTGTTGAAGCGGATCCGTTCTAAAAGTAAACAAAAGGAATGTATGGAGCTATTTTTTGGTATGGTGAAGCCATCTCAGTACATTGATGCTGAACTAAAGTATACTTACTTAAAACTATGCTGCGAACAGGGCTATTTCACTACCCTACACAAATACCTAGGCCAGATTGATTATACAGACTTGGATTCCGAAAAGATTATCGAGATGCTAAAAGACCACTCTGACACTGAAGGTTTGGTGATTGTTTATACTAAATTAAAAAACTTTGAAATGGCAATATTGCAAGCCAATTCGGGGTTTTCAGATTCATCTGAATGTGGTGGAAAAACCGACGCCGAAAATTTCATTGATTTAGCCATTGAGATATGTGAGCAATCTGGTGAACAAGCACAGAATTGTTGGACGAATCTTATTACCAGCGTGCTCTCGAGACATTCAAAATTACCTCAGGGAGATAAGGCTCACTGCAGTTACCTACTACAGCAGGTGTTTTTAAGACTTTTGCAATGGGAGTCATCAAGGGAACAGGGTCTAACGGTAGACTTCTGGAATATTTTAACGGCTGTTTTAAGTCATCAGAATATGGCGGTAACTAAAATCAATGATATTAAGACAATTCTTGCTGAAATTATTAAAATATACACTGTAGAGGAGAGTATCCATCAATTAATCCTCAGAATCATTGAGAATTCGTCGCATACTATCATCCACAAATATTTATTTGGATTACAACAAGGTTGGCCAATAGAAAATTACGAATGTGAGGTTTGTGGTAAGACAATTTGGGGTATGGGGGTCACTAGTAAGGTGTTCATTGCATGGAAATTACTTTACCAAAGAATAGGATATGACGAACAAGAAGTATTAGATATTAATAATCTTATTGTATTTCACTGTCACCATGGGTTTCACGAGTCTTGTCTACGAAACATGGGCCAAAATGACGACAGTTACTATTGCTTGATATGTGACATTGATGGCACTATCAGTTAATCTTTGTATGACTTCATTTATTTCTTCAATTATTCGAAAGTTACAGCTTAATAGTCAAAAATGTTTAAATTTCACTGTTATATATATACGTGTAGCTTTAATAGAAACGGCTTTCGCTAGAGAGCATTTAATGGCTTTTAATCTTCGTCCATCCATTCTAACGTGCGCTTAATACCGTCCTGAAGGCTAACCCTAGGAATGTAGCCTAGCAAACGTTTTGCTTTGCTTATATTGTGATAACGGTATGCGCAAACCATTTTCACCCTAAAAGGCGTTAAACCAGGTTCTTTACCTAATATCTTCGAAATATATTGCGAAACATACCCAAGTGCAATAGCAACAGGCCTATTTAAGACAATTACCCTTTTTGCGATATGACCATCAGCTTTCCATACAGACCTCGCAAGAGCCCAAAAATACGTTGGAGTATCGTTAGTTATAAAAAATGTTTCACCTGAGACAGATAAAGAAGTTTCAGGGTCCAGCAATTTTTCAACGGCCAGGACATGTGCATCAGCAACGTTTCCAGCATAGGTCCAATCAAATAGGTTATTGTTGTCGCCTATTTGAAATTTTGATTGACCTAACTTTGCGACCTGTCTCAAACCTGGAACCAATTGACGGTCTCCGGGACCAAAAATTCCCGCAGGCCGTAAGCTTATAGTTAAAAAGTTGCTTTCAGGATCGTTAGCAGTCAATACCATTTTTTCTGCAATGGCCTTTGTTTCATTATAGGCATCCATTGGAACTTCGGGGATTGGCCATGATTCATCAGCATTATGCACATCCTGTCCATTGAATATAACTCCTGCTGAAGAAGTATAGACAAAGATCTTAACGCCGCATTTTTTTGAAACTTCAAGTACATTTCTAGTACCTTGCACGTTTACTTTATCATATATTTCTCGGCCATTCCCATGCATTGGTGAAGCAGAATGTACAACTATTTTGGTACCACTTTTTTCAATAGCGATTTCAATAGCGGCCGCTGATGTCAGGTCCCCTTCATATGTGGTTATTTCCTCTCGATTGAATGTGAATTGCTTAGGTATCTTATCCGGTAGGGGCCTTACATCAAAAACATATATTTTTGGTCTTGGGGAAACTTCCCAGAATTGCTGAACCAAATGCAAGCCTAAAAACCCTGCCCCACCAATCAAAAGTACAGATTCAATGGCTGACATTTTTAATCTCAGTGTCCTTTAATACTTTTGTTTTGTTACATTTTGGAAGAGAAATATGAACGATAAAATTACAAACTTTCAGGAAATACCACGTCTGATGCAAAGCTGAAAAAAAGATTTTTTGAAAAGATGTACAACAATCATAAATGATACCCTTAGACAAAACAACTACGATTTCTGATATCTACCACTTTCAATATATTTTATATGAATTTATTTGACTTAGTTATGAAGTGCTACTTACTTAACAGTCGTAATACTAATTAAATTTATCAACGAAAAATAAATAGTTCTAAAATTTAAAATAATTTCGGAAATAATATACAATACTTTTATTTTAGTTTAGTATAAAAACAAATAATAACTAAAGTTTTAAAAATTATATATTTACAGATAAATAAAATAGAAATTTATTTACATTAATTAATTAAATGTATTTTAGAAAACATTTGTAAAATAAATATATCAATAAAGATGAAAGGAATTGATTCACGTGATATGGACTAAAATTTACATTAAATTTTTATTATATTATTTTCGGGTGTTTGATTATGTTCAGTTTTTTAAAAATTTGATAGAGTAACAGATTTTAAAATTTCTATTTATTTAATTGGTATATCAAATTACAAATACTCTATCCTTGTTTCAAATAAACTTCCATTTGTCCCACTCAAAGTTTGCATAGCATCTAAACTCGTTACTTAAACCATTCGCATGTTCGGGGTAGAAATCTGTGACCTTTGTATCTGGATAAACCGCACTTATGACTTCAGCCATTCTTTCCCCAGTACATGAAATAAGCCGATGCTTCGGGTAGCCGAAGTCTGTCTTAGAATTATCATTCGGTTTCAATAGAGCCTTGGCGGTTATAGAGGAGTTCTCTTGACAATGCTTGTTCAAAAATGGAGGATCGATTAGAAGTCTGTCAACCTTCCCTTTTATTCTATCATCAAAATCTAGTGGATTAACGTAGTCATAGAAAAAAAAGTTGTCCTTTCCAGCTAACATTTCGAACCTTTTATCATACTCCAGCAAGTAGATATTCTTGGTGGGAATTTTGTCTTCATGAAATGTTTGAATCGCAGCATACACAGATGGAGCACTTACCACAGCTATACAGGTATTCTCATCAGCACCTTCTAGTAAAGCAGTAGCCAATAATTTTGCCGTTTCTTCGGTATACCAAAATTGTGATAACTGCCAGTCCTCTTTAAATAACTCCATGCCATGCTGTTTTCTATCTTCCTCAAATTTGTTGTCAGCAACATTGTATAAGTTCTGAAATTTCTCTAATCTTTCTTGTTCTTCTTGCTTGAATTCTTGCAAAGCCGCCAATGCATGTGCGGACAGTTGAAGTTCTAAATCTGAACTAGTATCAGACATCTTTTGGGCAAATTTTAAGTGGAGTGCGCTCTAATTGAACATTGGTTAAACTGTAAGTTAAATTTTCTACATAATCATAACTGACGAAGATTTCCTCGGAAAATGAGCACTGACCCTAATGAACACTCTATTTCAACCACCCAAAGGAAGTTCTAAAGTCCTATTTAAGTGGACCAGCAACAAATGCAAACCATACCTACGCCTGACCAGTTAGTTCATAGAGCTTGTGAAGAGATTGCGTACCACAAGGGAAGTATGTTTTAAGTAATGGAACCCTGAAATACTTATTATTAACATTGCGATTATACCTTCAGGTTCAATTTACTAATGCTATTTATACTCAGGAATCCCTTTTCAAAGTATGTGGGAAATTATTGGAACCAACATTGAACTTCGAAATGATAGAATAAAAGAATATGTATTTAACTGCCTTTTATCGCACCCTGATATAGGATTGCTTAAAAGCGGATCTAAGACGAAAGACATAACGTACCAAGAGGCCATGCAAAATAAGGAGAAGCTAGAATTTTTTATATCTGAAGATAGGTTGTGGGTCTTATTGACAGGCTATGCCAAGAAAGAATCTCCTATAGGGGGGTTGGCATTCGACTTGCTAATGGAAATAGCGAAAACGAAGCAACATGGTGCCAATACGATGGAATTGGCTGCAATAACGAAACAAGATCCCAGAAGTATTACTGGACGTATTAAGAAATTAGGGAATCTTGTTACTGGTGTCCAAATTATATACAAGGGCCATGTTGTTAAGCTAATTAAATATCATCGCTTTGCAGATACGAAACCGAAAAGACTATACGTGAATATGAAACAATACCTTCCTGTTATCGTTGATACTGTAAAAAAATCTAAGAATGGAGTACGTCAAGTAGTTGATTTAAAGAGAGAACTGAAGCTGGATAAGGACAAGAGGTTAAATAAAGCGTTTATTGCAGCCATCGCATGGCTCGACGAAAAAAACTACTTGAAAAAGGTTATAGTAGTATCCCCATCAAATCCAAATGCCAAGGTAAGATGTGTTCAATACGTAAAAGACTATATTCCTGAAGAAAAAGATAGTGCCGAGTTTGATAATGAGAGTGAGGACGACAACGATGATGACGATGACGAACATGAAGCTTTAGATTCCAAAGACCCTCTAGATAACGAAGATATTGCCGGGGGATTTGAGGGAGGAAATGTCACGAACATATTGCAGAATTCAAATTTGCTAATTGAAGAGAATACAGAAAGCGTAAAACACTTCAGTATGAATAGGTTTTTCCCATTACAAAATCAGACTTTTGCACTAACAGACAGACATGGGACACAAGGTATTTCTACCATGGAATGCGTGAATACTATAATGGGTAATGATTATAAACGTTCGTTTACAAAAAATAGTGAATACTATTTGCAGACAGTTGGAAAAAGTAAACCGAATAAGCTCCAAAATTTAGGTTACGAATTAGTGAGGGTCTATGATTTCGAAGGTAAAAAGAAGTTTTATAGGCTATTTACTCAAAAAAACTTCCTCAAGTTTACTGGAACATCTGACTCTGGAACATCAATCACTCTACCTTCGGAAGTTGTCCAAAAGAGTACATTGTCAGAATTAAGTGCGCGTAACTTCATGCCATTGAACACTACGCTCAGGTTTACGACCAAGGAAGGAAAGGATGTGTTTTTTTGGCATGGTGAACTAGACATCCCAGCTACCTCAAGCACCACTGCACGAGGAAGGAAAAGGAAAGTTGCAGGAGAACTTATCTCACAGGAATCGAAGAAGCAAAGACTTCCAGAATCTTTCCCTAAACGCGGAACAGCGTCTAAAAATGACTCCCAGGATGTTTCTCATGTTTCTGATAATACGCTCCCAACCAAAAACTCCTTGGTTAATATTGGGGGCTTTACTGCGTATTCTTTAAAATCTATTCAACGTCAAAAAGCTATACTTGATGTGGTGCGAAGGTACGGTGGAATTACGTACATTAAGGACCAGTTGTACGAAGATGTTTCGAAATCTATGGGCACGAAAATGATTCTTGATAAAAAAACACTGCGAGGTGATGTTGAACTATTGGTTGCCGCTAACAAGTTGCATGTTAGGGAACATTCAAATGGAAGGAATATACTTTATTTGCCTTCAGTAAAAAAGGATGATATAGTGAAATATATTACCAGTACAAAGGAAACAAAGGTTGTATTCTCAAAAGATATAATCAAGAATACGGATATTTACTTTTTTGACCAAACTGAGCATGATAAATTTCACAGGGGCACTAAATCAGTAGAAAGAGTAAAGGCATTTGAAAACAAAACGAAGCGGGCTAAAGGAACAGGAGCCCAAAGTTCAGTATCCAACAGTAATTCAACGTCAAAATATAAAGTATCAATGCATAAAAAACGGGCCAAAGATCTGGCTAGTGGCGTAGAAAAGGTTGAAACGGGGTTGGATCAACTAGCAAGCAAGAAGAAAGCGACTTCCACGAGGAAAAAAGCAGTCAAACCTACCACCAAATCCTCGAAAGAAATATTCAACGTTAGTACTAAGGAGGGCTCAAGGGCCTTGGTGATGGCCGTGGTTATTACTAAAAGTATTAAGGGCCAAACGTTATGGCAAGAGATTTTATTATTGTTTCCAAATAATTCTCTCGAACATCTAAAGAAAAAGTGGACTCTGCGAAGAGTTAAAATGGGCCATGGAGGGTGGAGAGCATTAATGGAGAAATGGAGAAAGATTATGGTTGACGCCGTGAAGGACGGGCGTGCATCATTGGAGGATGCTGAACAGTTGAATCTTACTAAACTAGTTCGGTTGTGGATGGCTGCTGATGAAGTAAAGGGTAAGGATCCTATAAAATTATATAAAGACTATGAGGAGAATTACCAGCGTTACACCTTAGTTAAAAATAGCCAGAAAACCAGCGTACACGTTAGCCTTGCAATGTCATCCATGATCCAAAGAGAATCGTTTTTATTAAAGCAATTGTACACGTACGATGTTGGGGCGAAACCGTTATACACTCCTACTGAAGAGCAAATAAGATCAATTGTGAGGTCAATTTTAATTAGCAGCACTAGCATAGACAAGGATGAGATTGATATCCTTGGCACATTCAATAATGAACTGGTTGATAAGGTAATACTTGATATGGCAAGGGAACGTCACATCTCCTTTGTCGGATCTTCGAAACTACAACTCACTGACGTTGTTCTTGATCTTCTGGATACGAAAGGTAAATATGAACAGCTTGAAAAGGCCAGTTCTTTTAAAAAAAAATCCATTGAGATTTTAAATACCAAGAAAGCTATCGTTCTTGCTGAAGAGCCTTCAAATCATAGCACTAGTGTATTGATTGATATGCTGGATTCGAAGATGTTGACTATGGCTGCAGTACCTCTGCCGTTAAAAGAAAACTCTATGTATTATGCTACAAGAAAATATGAAGTTACCGCATTAACACCCCCTTTGATTCTTTTCAATACTAAAAAGTTGCAGGAGCCCAAACTAAAGAGGTGCCCTATACCATTGAATAAGCCGTTTTCACGATTGTGGATTGATTCGCATGGTTTAGTTCGAGAAAAAATATGGAAACAGTTAGTTTTTATTGTTGTTAACGAGATTTTATTCAATCCTGGTATTACGATCCAAACATTAGCCAGACGTTTCCGTAAAATATTAAGTCAAAATGAGGTAGAAGATATTATAAAGTGGCTGCAGGATTTGAGTGTTTTATTGGAACTGAAGTTCAATGGCTATCTGCTGGCTTACAACTGGCACCATATACTGGGTTAAATGTTAATTCCATTTAGAATTTTTTTTTAATGTGAGTTTTATATTCTAAACGGTTTTATTAATTTTTTAATTTCGCTGCTTTAACTCAAATATGGACTTTACAGATGCTAGTGTATTCTTTGCGTTGCATTTTATCGTACGCTTTAATATTTCTCGTTTATTTTAAGATCAAAATCATAGTAATGGTCTTAAAAATCTTCTGAACACATGTTCTCATAATATAAATTAGCAAGGTTGTTATTTGCTTTCGGTCCAGATCACTTACAGTGCTGTGTTTTTTCAGTGTAGCCGCCAATTAAATTGTCTTCTGAATTCTGACGTTTGCATAAAAATGCGACAGAGTGGGGTTACGATTATTACAAGTAGCGTCTACTAATAATCGTAATCAACCACACAACAAGATAAGGGAACATCCATTTTAAGCCAGACACTGCGAGAAATAGGCGGTTGGATTATATCTAAGTCACTTAATAATGAAGTTTACTTCATTACTAATAGCCATAACGGTCTTTGACGTTGGTTTCAGCTACATAACAGCTAGACACAAAAGTCCAGACACTAAAGCCTTGCAGATTGCATCGGTAATCTGGAGGCGAGTTGATAATATCAAGTCATCTACGTTAAGCAGGGAACAGCGGTTGTTTATCAAGACTATAGCCATCTTAGGCGGCAAAGCATCTAAGGATGAGTTACAATTACCAAGCCTTTGGCCCCATCCACATCGCCGGGATATCAATGTCTGCAGTCAACATATAAAACAATCCGTTGGGCAGGGCTTATCCTTGGCTTATCTTAATTTTGCGAACGATTTAGCAGAATTAACATTTCTTAAGGAACAAGTTTATCAGGTCAACCAAATGTGGGACGATATAACGGCAATTTTAAACAACGTAATGAAAATATCTACGACCCGAAGGCATAGAGAACTTACTTGGTTAATAAAAAACTTTTTGGTCTTTTACAAATATAGGGCGGAAGAAGTTAATATAGAGTTGGCAACTGGAGGCAATTTCACATCGCTGGTGAGCGATTTAGTGGATATCCAAACTGAAGTGCATAATTTAATAAGTCAATACTATCGTATGCTGCAGCAAAGGAAGCACTTTGTGAAGCAGCTGACAGGATGGACTTCGTTCTCTCAATCAGACCCAGCGATCCCTAAGATACAAGTCAAAAAGATTACTGAGGATATCCCCTTGGAAAAGGACAATGTATTAGCACTAATTTTGAAATTCAAGGTATTAAGCGCGTATCAAATATTTCCTACTGTACCATTCTGCGCGATAGCTAATATAATATTCTTTGCGGATAACCTATGTGCTAATCTATTTGCTGGTATCACAAATAGACAGGCGGAAATATTAAAGGAACTTTCGAAGCGGCTATAATATCTGGTTTTTTAAACAAAAAATTAATAGTACGTAAACCTACCAATCCATAGAAGCAATAATTGCTGAAAATATCATACGCAGCTCATGGACAAATTATCAGATCATTCGATGTTAAGCTTTATTGTCTGTCTTGGTAGCTTACTTGTAACATTAGCCATAAGAGCATAATACGTAGCTTGCAAGTTTCTGATATAATGTGTAACTATTTATTATTTAATAAAAGTTAGACTTACCAGTCAAATAGATAAAATTTAATTTAGCAGAAATTATTTCCAAGATGCTCGTTGTCAAAAAGGCTTACCAGATGTAGATTTTTAGTAAGACCTTGAAATATTAGTAAGCTTATGTAAAATCCCTATTGTCCGCAACCATTCTTTATGTCATTAAACTTACGTAGTCATTATTCCCGACATAAAACTAACCAAACCCAGACCATTCAATTGAGAAGAAGGAAACTGGAGGGTTAGGTAATTGTAAAAGTTTGATTTTATTTTTATCTTGAAGAAGCTCCTCATCGATCTCCTCGTAGCGGACTCCACCAACAACCCAAAGTTTTTTAACTCCTGTTCCAAGCCGCCCACCACTAACTAGATTCAAAAGATCTAAAGGTTGGTTATAATATTCCAATGCTGGCTGTATGGCCATGTGGGAATGAAATTGTAGCGGATCTCCGGGATATGCTATAAACCGCGCTCCGAATCTCCCGCCTGGAGAAAGGAAATAACCACGGTTTCTTAATGCTTTAAACAGTAAATAGTCATCAACATTAGTATAAGCGTCAAGTAATTTCTTTAACAGTGCCCTTTGAACATAAAAATCATCTGGAATGGACTCGGCATTGACTTTATTTTTAAGCAGCCTCGAACTGTTCTTTGTTTCTAAAAACACACCCTGTTGAATCAAGTTTTGCTTCACATCCCCATCTTCTTCTTCTTCAATCCCAAGCTTTGCAAGCTTATTTTTATAAATAGTTATTCTGGCCTCAACCTGCTCGTTTAATTCCCGCTCTTCTTCAATTTGCCATTGCTTAAATTCATCCCCATTTATCGTTTTAACCGCTGACTGAAATAACTTATCATCTTGAGTAAACTTCCCGTAGCCTTCCAACACAAGCCAAACTGCTTCTTCACAAGTTAAACGAAGTGGTACCGTCAAAAATAAATTTTGCTGGGTAGCACTCGGCAATGAACCAGTGAGGATTCCCAAGATTCCCAGCTCCCTCAATCGTTTAACAGCATCGACTTCAAATACAAGTGGAGAAAGAGATGCTCCACGAAGAGAAATTAGAACCTTATTTGACGTACAATGACCGCCTTGAACTGACATCTTCGGTCCCTAGGAAAGGTCCAATTTCGTCTCGATCGGATAAATGAAGCTTCAGCCCCAGATCATCTCTTTTTTCAAGAATCACTGGGTACGTAATAAGTGGCTTAGCTTATGTCTCTCGTAGGCGCACGTACACGCCTCCTCCTAGGTAAATATTTATTGAACAGTATCGAGTTTTGTATGCCTTTAGGTATACCAATCCTGCGGCTTTCCTTACGCCGTATCATATTTACCTTTTAGAGTGGCTGAACTCTCCCGTATAAAGCAGTTATAATAAAAAGACATACAGTAATGGCGGCAAGAACTTTAATGAAGCCAAAAATATAAACTACTTTAACATTCACTACAAACAATTATCGAATATTCACATTACTGTTTACTTCAGTAATTCGTTTCTATAATAAGTGAATTTAATCGAGGTTGCAAAAGTAAGGTTTCAAGGGGCGCGATTATAATCCCTTGGATAAGAACGTAATACGTACCAAATTCATTCCAAGAGGTAAACGGACCATTTGGGTATCATTCGAAGCGAAGCTACTCCTTATCTGTTACATATTCCACTATTTGGGTAATTAAGGAGGCTAAAATAAACAATATTTGCTTTATACTAATTCATCCTTAAGTGTTTTAAAGGAGGCTGGTTGATTAAACCTTGACACCTTCGTCTTGAAACTACCATCTGATTATCAGTGAATTTAATGAACCCTTTTTACTGTTACTTTTGCATTACAGAATATCAAATAACTCCTTCAAAGTTCGAGAGCAACGTGAAAAATATATATAGAAAGTTAAATTAATGCTGCAAACCATCCAAGAGAGTAATCTTGTAAGGCGGCGTACTAGTAAACTTAGCGCAATTGCAAAATTTCCATTATCCACAGATGAGTTGGGAGAGCTGCATGATCCAAAGTCATTAGCCGCTTATAGGAAACTATTTGGTGATGATGAAGAGCATTTTTATTCTAAGTTAAGAACAAGTAAGACAGCAGGTATTACAATTAATCAAGATGATATTAAGAGCACAGACAGGTATATTGCTTATGGCGGTAATCGTATTCCAGAGAGGGAAACTAAAAGCTTTTTACAAATCGCTTGGATCGCCTTTAATGACCGAACGATGATATTACTTACAATTGCAGCTATTGTATCTTTTGTTTTAGGTTTATATGAAACCCTTGGACAGCCTCCAGAATATGATGCCGAGGGCAATAAGATACCCAAAGTTGATTGGGTTGAAGGTGTTGCGATCATGGTAGCGGTCCTGGTAGTTGTTTTCGTGGGAGCTATAAATGACTATCAGAAAGAGAGACAGTTTGCAAAACTAAATAGGAAAAAGGAAAATCGTGAAATTTTTATTATAAGGAATGGAGCTGAGCATGTAGTTTCCATCCATGACTTACTAGTTGGTGATCTTATAAATTTACAGACTGGTGATGTTGTGCCAGCTGATAGTGTTCTAGTAAAGGGTACATGTGAATGTGACGAATCAGCTCTGACTGGTGAATCAGATACGATCAAGAAGGTATCGTTGTCGGTTTCTTTAGATAAATATAAGGAATTAGAAAAACGTTTTCCATCCATTGATATTGGAACTCCTGGACTGGATGAGAAGGTTCCTGATCCAATGCTCATTTCAGGCTCAAAGTTACTATCTGGTCTAGGTCAAGCAATTGTGGTGAGTGTTGGTGTGAACTCAGTTAATGGGAAAACCAGAATGGCTCTTAAGGCAACACCAGAATTAACCCCATTACAGGAAAGGTTAAATAGGCTTGCCGACAGCATATCTATATATGGTTCTGTGATTGGTTTGCTACTATTTATTGTATTATTTGCACGCTTCCTATCATATCTGCCACGAGGAAGGAGGTATTATCCTTTAACTGCCGCACAAAAGGGGTCGAGATTTATGGATGTATTTATTATTGCAGTTACTGTTATCGTTGTTGCTGTCCCAGAAGGATTGCCGTTAGCAGTTACTCTGGCTTTAGCTTTTGCAACTACAAGAATGACTAAGGATGGAAATTTAGTGAGGGTTCTACGAGCTTGTGAAACCATGGGTTCCGCTACCGCAATATGTTCTGATAAAACTGGAACGTTAACACAGAACAAAATGACAGTCGTATCGGGAAAACTAGCAGGATGTGATTTTCAGGATACCGTGAATTCTAGTACAACTTACCAACCATCTGCCACTGTTGTTCAGAAATTGTCACCACATGTGAAAACGGATATCTTAGCTAATATTTCATTAAATTCAACTGCTTTTGAAAATAAGGAGGAGAATAAACCGAAGAGGAGAGAGACTTCATCGCATATTCCGAAAAAGCTTGCCTTCCCATGGTGTAAGAAACAAAGTAATACTCACGAAAAAGATGAGGAAAAGAATCAAGTAAACCAGCCTAGTGAACGCTTTATTGGATCTAAGACAGAGACAGCATTGTTAGGGTTGGCACTGAATTCTTTTGGTATGGAAGATTTGAAATACCTTCGTAGTAATCCTGCGGCATTGGGTATAGCAACTATTGTTCAAGTCATTCCTTTTGAAAGTTCTATTAAATGGGGTGGAATGGTAGCAAAATTAGAGGATGGGACTTTTAGGTTTTATGTCAAAGGTGCGGCGGAAATTATTCTTAAAAGGTGTAGTCAACAGGTGCAGTCGGATGGAAGTACAGTTTTTATATCTGAAGAGCTATATGAGAGTGCGAGTGAAAAGTTAAGGTCAATGACTGCACTAGAATTGCGTACTATATCGCTAGCGCATAAGGATTTTAAGGGAGTTTCATCATGGCCCCCAATCGGCCTTGAGGACCCCTCCAACCCTAAAATCGCTTGCCCTGATTTACTTATTGATGAGGAACTGCATCCTATTGCAAGCGGTGAAAAGGCGGATATTGATGTCACACAGAAGGGCCTTATATTAGATGCGATATTAGGTATTCATGATCCATTACGCGTGGGTGTTGAAGATTCTGTAAGAAAATGCAGGCGATCTGGCGTCACGGTTAGGATGGTTACAGGAGATAACGTTCTTACAGCCAAAGCAATTGCTAAAAATTGTAGTATTTTATCTGAAGAAGAGTATGATGACCCTGCATGTGCTATGGAAGGTCCGGCATTCCGTAAATTGTCTAGAATGCAAAGAAGGCAAATAATTCCAAAATTAAGGGTTTTAGCTAGGTCTTCTCCTGAGGATAAGAGAGTATTAGTCGAATCTTTAAAGCAAATGGGCGAGGTTGTTGCTGTTACAGGTGATGGGACTAACGATGCACCTGCTTTGACTTTGGCAGATGTTGGATTTTCTATGGGTATCGCTGGTACAGAAGTGGCTAGAGAGGCATCAGATATTATTTTAATGACAGACGACTTTACGGCCATTTTAAATGCAATTAAATGGGGTAGGTGTGTTAGTACGTCGATAAAGAAGTTTATACAATTCCAATTGACTGTTAATATCACAGCTGTCGTATTAACGGTGGTATCTTCTCTTGCATCAGCTGAAGGGGGTTCCGTATTGACTGCAGTTCAATTGTTATGGGTGAATCTTATTATGGACACCTTAGCAGCGTTGGCCCTTGCAACTGATAAACCTGATGAAGGTATTTTAGATAGGAAACCTAAGGGCAGGAGTACACCATTAATATCAGTTTCAACCTGGAAAATGATTTTGGGTCAAGCGATCTTTCAACTTGTGATAACTTTTATTCTTCATTTTGCAGGGCGACGTATTTTCTTCCCAGGAAGAGATACTATTACGGGACATGATAGAGCTCAACTGGATGCAATGGTTTTCAATACCTTTGTATGGTTGCAGTTTTTTAAATTGTTTGTGTGCAGAAAATTGGATGAGGCAGATGGCATAACCAATTGGAGAGACAGAATTACCTGTAATAACCTAAATTTCTTTCAAAATATAACTAGAAATGGTTACTTCCTAGTTATTGTGGTAGTTATTGCACTCTTTCAAGTGTTAATTATGTTTATTGGTGGTGCAGCCTTCTCTGTTGTTAGACAAACAGGTCCAATGTGGGCAACGGCTTTAATTTGTGGACTTTTGTCTATACCAGTGGGCATGTTAATAAGGATCTGTCCAGATTCATGGGCCGTTGCAATTTTCCCTGCCAAGTTATTCAAGGCTCTCAAGTATACATTCGGTCTAGGATTTTTGAGGAATTCAAAGAAAGCCGATCACGAAACACTATTACAGGAAGATGAACCTAACCAGTATTTACTATTTGGCTCCTCTGCGTTTGAACGTGCTAAATCACACGTTTTGGTTCATAAGGAGCATATTAAGAATAGCGAAAGATGGTCGTTTAATCCAGTTAAAATCTTCCGTAGATGGAGGTCTGCAGATTATGATTCGTGGTCTTCAGATGATGACAACTCTATTATCGGATCTTTAACTATGGTTCCCACTCTAGTTGGCGGAGCTGTCGGTGGTTTTTCTCAAATGTCCTCAACCAGAATAGTGGAAGGGCGGCAGTATGAGATGTCACCAACAGGTGCAATCCCTGAATATAATAGAAAAGCATGAATTTAAAATTCTAACAATTGGTCCACTGTATTACAATAATGTTTACTGGAATTCTCAGTTACGTCACCATATAATTTATATACACTGTTGTATAGTAGTTAATCGTTTGACGCGAAACTATGCGTCGTATTAAAACATCTTGTATTTCAACTAGTTAGAGCGTTTCAGTAAACTACGAGAAATTATTTCTACCTGGTTTCTGATCCAAATATTTTTCTTTCACAGCCTGTATCTGATTTGCAAATTCTAAATATGGGGGGTAGAAAGTGCTAAAACCTCTCAATACTGGTTTCAGGCTAATAAATGTGTCTATTTTTTTTATCAAATCATAATTCGTTTCATTAGATGATTCATATGCAGAATTTTCGTCCAGCTTTGTAGATATAGTATCTTTTAACGTATCTAAGGCAATTTTGAAATCCTTAGAATTGACCTTTCGCAGAGCGGTATCGTCTTCGCCTGTGGAAATAGTCATGATCATTTTCAGTTGGTCAAATGTACTCAATATAGCTGTTAGTCTAGATTTAATCAGGTCTAATTTATTTAACTTCACAGCCAGCTCCTCACTATCGTCGTATTTCTTGTTGAGTTCCGACAAATCAGTGTTGATTTTGTCAATATCAGATTCTAGTAATTTCATTGAATTACCCAAAGTGTCCAGATAGTATTCCAGTTTTGTCGTACCGATATTGTGTTCATCTCTCAGTTTCGAATATATCAAAATCTCGGCTGGTTTTTGCAGCTTTTGTATAGTAATTTCAAGTTGCTTTGTCAAACGACCTGTGTAGTAATCTAACCTCGAAAGAAGAGAATTCGAAAGTAATTGAATATCTTTTATTGAAAGATCTTTCGACGATAATAAAATATCTAGGTATGCATGTGGAACAAATTCCTCGTCGAAAAACATTTCCAACAGCTCATCTTGGTGATCCATAATTGAAGTAATCTGGTCCGATGCTGCTGTCGCCATAAACATATATATATTCTATCTATTAAAGAATAATATAGACGTAAATGATTAAAGTTAACTTAAATCCGGGTAACAATTAATATATATACAAACACATCAAACTTTATATTTACCTAGGTAAGACGTCGTACCTACTGCCCATACTGAATCAGTGTCTACATTGGCTTTGAACTGTAAAATCTTTGCATCGTGTGTAACTAATGACACAATATTGCTCAAGTGGCCATTCTCGTCCAATGACAGCTGACAAGCACTTTCGTTATCTGATGACAGGTAAAGCGAATTATCGCAACATAGGAGACATTTTACAGGAGTGTTCTTATTTATATATACGTGGCTGACCGCCTTATTAGGATTTCTCATATCCCATTGGGCAATGCAACCATTTTCATACCCTGCATAAACGTACTTCGACGAGTTTTCCTTAAACTTGTCTAATCTCAACGAAATCGAAGTGCATGATGAATTAAATTGATTAGGACACTGTCCAATTTGCGCTTTAGAAGAGATATCATGATGACTTATGATTCCTGACGAGTGAGCGGCTAAAACAGTCTTGCCACTGGTGCTAAAATCACCGCTATCTTGGTTAACTTCATTTGTTGTCGTTGGTACATTCAAATTTATTACGTTTATGGGGTCTGTAGGCATTTCCGTCCTTCTAAATGTCCTTATTACATTGCCACTACCACAATCCCAAAGCTTTACTGTACCGTCTCGCGAACAGGAAAGAATATTGCGGCCTCTTTCAATAATAGCTGTGTCCGTCACAGCGGCTATATGCCCTAGCAATGTTCTAGGGTTAGAACCGTCCACAGCAGACCATATTTTTAGACGCATATCAATTGAGGAGCTCAGCAACACCTCACCACTAGGGAAGAACCTCAGCGATGTAATGTAATCCTTGTGGCCGTTTAATCTATGTGTCAATTCAAAATCTTTGAACACTTTAATTTCTCCTGTACTCTCACCAATAGCAAGCCTTTTTTCTGGCAATGTCGTAATATCAAAGGAGCTGAAGATGTTATTATCAGGATTATCCATGGGCGATAACAGAGATGTATAATTCGTTACAGGCAGTTTGAACTGACATTTATATTTGCCTTTTTCAAAAGTTCCCTCGTATATTCCGTTATTTGGATTAGAGAATGTATTGTCAAGCCCTGCATCATATATAATCACATCGTTCCTTCTCGAAATACCAACATTATAGTCCTTAATAGTGCTGGAATTAGTTTCAATATTAATATAGAATTTCTCCTCACTCAATCTACCATTTTTTACATCATTGATACAGTTCTCAAAGTCAGGCTGAATGTGAAAGCTCGGCAATTCCATTTTAAAATGTTAAAGCTTTTTATTACGGTCTATAAACCTTACTATCAAGCTTGTTACTAATATAGTATTGCTTTGGTTCTACACATACCCATTCGTTTTTAATATATTGTTATGTGACGTGAGATCAGTGATTAGCTAATATGAATATTCGTGGTGTACATATCTTGAAATTTGATACGAAACGCAAAGTAGGACGCGTATTATTTGAAGAGAGCAAGTTCAGCTTTGTGAATAAAATCTGACATAGCCTGCGCTCAAACATCCACTAGGACTATTTAGGAAGAGAAAATTCAATGAATGGCAATACGAGTATTAGTTTGGGGGATTTAGCTGCTATTTTCAAGAACCATGCAAGGTATGAAAATCCTTCTGGTGGATATTATCAATGTTCTCAGACAAAGAAGGCAGAGCAGGTGGCAACAAGTAAGAAGAATTTAATCTTAATTAACGATGGGATGTATCATATGAAAGCCCTTTTAAGGGGAGAAGCTTCGCAAAAGGCATTAAGCCAGAATTTAAAGAGAGGCGATATCTTTCGAGTGCTGACGGCCGAGCCAGCTGTTATCAAGGAGAAAAAGAAGTTTGCCCTGATTATTGATGATTTCGAGATAACCCAGAGAGATGTGAACGTTAATCCACATACAGAATTTATTGACGCTTACTTTGCCGCGCATCCTAACGAGGTGATTAATTTGGACAATATAAAAAGTGACGACCAAGCGATGTCACTCTCTCCTGCCATTTCAGGACAACCTCAAAAGCCTTCAAAGCCCCAGTCTCAGCCTCAGCCCCAACAGCAAACCCATTTTCAAGCTCAGAATGATCAATATTTGGGGAGTGGTTCGCAGAAAACGAAACCTATTTTTGCTATTGAACAGTTGTCGCCCTATCAAAACATGTGGACCATCAAGGCCCGTGTTTCATACAAAGGCGACATCAAGACTTGGCATAACCAAAGAGGAGAAGGAAAGCTGTTCAACGTAAATTTCCTCGACACTTCTGGTGAAATCAGAGCAACTGCATTCAATGACAATGCGTTGAAGTACTATGAAATATTACAAGAAGGAAAGGTTTATTATGTGTCTAAGGCAAGAATCCAGCCTTCAAAGCCTCAGTTTTCCAATCTAAAGCATCCTTATGAACTGCAACTAGATAGGGATACAGTGGTTGAGGAATGTTTTGAAGCTGCAGATGTTCCAAAAATGAACTTTAACTTTGTCAAGTTAAAACAGCTTGCGACTATGGAGGCAAACTCTAATGTAGATGTGCTTGGTATTGTTCAAACAGTTAATCCTGCGTTTGAGATGACGGCAAAATCCGGTAAGAAATTCAATCGTCGTGATATAGTTATTGTCGATGAAACTAATCTTTCCATTACTGTTGGTCTTTGGAATGAGCAGGCTATAGACTTCAATCTCCCTGAGGGCTCTGTGATTGCAGTCAAGAGTGCACGTGTTACAGACTTTGGGGGAAAGTCTCTATCAATGGGCTTTTCCAGTACATTACATCCTAACCCAGATATTCCTGAGGCCTTTGCCCTAAAGGGTTGGTATAGTGCTAATGCTAACAGCACGAATTTCCAATCATTGAAGGCTGATGGTGGTGAACAAACTGGTACGAAGTTTATTGCTAACCGTATTACCATTAGTAGGGCTAAAGAAGATAATTTGGGAAGAAGCGACAAGGGTGACTATTTCAATGTAAAGGGTGCCATCAACTTTTTGAAGGTAGACAATTTTGCTTATCCATCGTGTTCTTCAGAAGACTGCCGAAAAAAGGTTATTGAGCAAACTGACGGTTCATGGAGGTGTGAAAAATGTCAGTTAGATTTCCCAAGTCCAAGATGGAGATATATGTTGACTGCATCGATATTAGATGAAACTTCTCAAATCTGGCTAACTATATTTGATGAGCAAGCAGAGAAATTGCTTGGAATGGATGCTAATAAGTTAACTGACTTGAAAAATAATGATCCTGAGCAATTTCAAAAGGTAACGCAAAGCGTTCAAATGAATGAATTTGACTTTAGAGTTAGAGCGCGTGAGGACACTTATAACGAGGAGACGAGGATAAGATACACTGTAACAAACCTTTATCCATTACGATGGAAAAATGAGGCAGACTTTTTAGCTGTCGAGTTATCGAAGGCTATTTTGTGTTAAATATAAATCTGATTTGATATCTATTGTGAAATGGGTTATAGTTATGTAACATATGTAGCCTATCAAGCTGTTTTTTTAAAGCGTCAACATCACAGCTCCTACGTTTACTGCAATTAAAACACCTTACAGCATTAGCGTATAAGATATTGGCTTACAGTGATATTTCATTTGTCTCACATACTGGCAATCAACTGAAGAGCAGATAACCTGTGTAATCTTAATTAATGTTACATAGTTTACACCTTGATTTGAAGTCAAAAGTAGTATATGGTACAGTAAACTACCTATGGCATTAGTTACCTCAGGTTACTAAAAGCAGCTGTTAGTGCAGAGTCTGGCTGACTACCTGGCTTGCGTTTTTCAAATAATTTCCAATACCTCAATGTCTCATCACCCGCGCCAGATACCACCGTAGTACCATCCGCGGACAATGCTAAATGTAAAACCCTAAAACTATGGCCTTTTAAAACTGCTAATGGTTCAAGAGTCGGACAATCCCATAATGTTAAGTTAAACTTCGAATAACCATGAGACGTCACGAGCTCATCTGTGTTTTTAGACCATATCATATTACAGATCTGTGAACCAGTGTCTACGTCATTCACCTTTGTACCAGTATTGACGTTCCATATCTTTAACCTTCGATCCGCAGTACCACCCCCACTTGCTAAAGTAGCACGCTTATGCGGCGACCAAGCCATAGCTTTTACAGCAGCTGTATGTTCATTGAACTTTAGCAATGGGGTTTTCGACACACCATCATATACATATATAACATTATCGTTGCCTCCAGAAGCTAATTTATTCTCTTCCACATTCCATTTTAGACCGCAAACCTCCTGCGTATGGGTATCGATTTGCTCAAAAAAGGGATCAGGCGTCCTGACATCTCTATGCAAAATCATATGGTCCCTGCTACCGGAGCTGAGAATATGATTGTTCCACGATAGACAAGCTACCCGATCCAAGTGTCCAGATATAGTCCGAATACATTTCTGCTTTATAACATCATGAAGCTCTACTAGTCCATTTTCTAATCCCACTGCAAGGTGAGAACCAGAATTTACCCAACTTAAACTTGTATAATCTCGCTCATTTTCGCACAATTGAAACACCTCATTACTGTTATCATCAGTTAAAAATACAGTTTTCCCTAGTGCAACCGCTAACATATCCATATTTGACCAGTCAATTAAATCGTAGTAAAAGTCATCGGCTAAAGCTGGTGCATCAAGAACCCTATAAGGGACCTTAACTATCTCTCTCAGCTTTTTTCCCGGGGAAAGTAGTAAGCGTTGCGTGTCAGCTCTAATAGGTGATGAGTAATTAAAAAACTGATTGTGTACCATCAGCGTAGTGGATTTCCTAGTAAGGCTGCGTTCACGATATGTAAATAATGTTGCCCCTCGGACGTTGTTAGAAGTAGGTTTCTGTAAATTTCCTGAATTTGCAAAATTAAGTCTTCTAGGTGTAGATGGTAACGGTGGCGAACTATGATCAGGCCCACTGGATTTCGGTGGTGTGGTAGGCTCTTCCAAACTCCTTGTCGTGGTATATTGAATCCGCTCGATATTATCTTCATTATCATTGGCATCGCTAGATAGTTTATCTCCAAAAAGTTCGTTTTTAAGAATTGTATCAAAAGTTCTATGTGCTTGCTGTTCACGTTGTAGTTCAATTTGATTTCCCGAAGTCGATGGTGAAATATAAGCTAAACTAGATGTGCTTCCAATTGATATCACTGTATTCAAGTCCATATTTGTCCTGTTAGGCATGAAACGGTCCGTATAATTATACGGCCCTCTTGGCCTTCTAACTGGAGATGATAATATGGAAGACGATGAAGATGATGTAGATACCGAAATTGGCCTTTTGCCCACTCGACGAGTAGATTGAGGTTTTTTGGTGGGCGAAGAGGAAGGCGTATTATTCATGAATGGACTATCATCAGCATCCATAGTTTGTCAATTGGTTTACTATATGTTTACCCCTAGCAGTTGTGGGAATGTTTTATCTGTTTTAGTTTTAAGGCTACGTTAAAAATATTGTAAAGGCTCACATTATGCCGTTTAATAAATTTTTTTAACGTAAACTGATTCTGAAAACATGACGGCTAACAATTCCATATTAAAAAAACAATTAGGCTTACGCTAAGTATAGATTATAGTTGCTTTCAGTAAGCTATTTCTATCCTATTGAGTCGGCCGCAGTATATAGCCCATGGTTAACCAATAGACTGTAATTTTTTCATCATTAGAATGCCTTCGTAGTCAGTCGGAATAATAAACTTATCAAGTGATAAATCATTTCCTCGGACATCGTACTTCTCTTTACTTTTTAAATCTATATGTACTTCCTCTGCTTCTTCTTGTACTTGTTGATAGCCGAATTCATCTAATTGGTCAAACTCATTCTCTTTTTCTTGATATTCAACATTCTCGTCAATTTCTTCAAAGTCCGGCGCTAACGCACTCCATTTTGGTGGAATTACAATAGACCATATATAAACATTTCCAGACTCTAAGCCATTGCTTGCAATACACATATTGTAGAAGTTCCAGTCAATGGCGAGTAGTTCCTCGTCAGGGCCTTCCAAAACTCGAACAAGTGTTCCTGAGGCCGTCTCCCATAGGTATAAGTCATGAGCAGATGAACCATGTGCTGAGGCTACCAGATATTCCCCAGAGTGATTGCTAAACGCTATGGAGTTCCATTGTAGCTTATTTATAACGTCCTGGTATTTGTGTTCTAGTTCTAGAACAACTTCAGAAGAGCCTTCGTCGATATGCAACGAATACTGTCTTATAGTTCTGTCCGAGCAATTTATAGCCATCCTATCACCATATGGCACTACCTCTATGTGTTTAATATTAGTGTGTCCAATTCTTGTTCTTTTAATGCATTTAAATCCCTCATCGCCTCGCAGTATGCGGTATACTATAAGCCAGCCTTTGGAAGTACCAGTAAGTATTATGTCATTCAGAGTCGAATGCACGCATGTTACTAATGTATAACCGTAATCTACGTCGCTATCCTCTACCTCACCGGAGAAAGCGTCTTTTATTTCTAGCTTAATTACCTCTTCCCCAGAGAAATCCAAAAGAAACGCATTTTTATGCTCATAAGCCATAGCTAAACAACTTCTAGATCTTGCACGTAAAGCTTTGCACATCCATACAGGTCCATCAAATCTATATTCCTTATAGCATACACCTGGAGTTTGCAAATCCCACATTTTCACACTCCAGTCACTAGAACAAGTCCAAATGAACCTCCCACATTGGGACCATGATATCGACTGAACAGACCTTACGTGTGGGCCACCTCTATTTCCCAACATTGAAATTGGTTTTTTTGTATCCATATCGTAAATCACAACTGATCCATTAGAGCATCCTACAGCAAGATAATCTCCTCCATGACTAAATCGCAAACATTCCCCTTGGAATGGGATTTTAAAATTATCGGTGAGCTTCTCTGGGTATTCTTTAAGTACACTAAATGGATCTTGTAGCAACCGATTTGCCATTACACGAATCAATAACTCCTTCTCCGTTAATTACCCTTGCAACTTTGACCTTAACACGATGGGCAAGAAATCTTGTCCAGGAAAAAAGTTGAAACTAAAAGTTATTAACAGCGGATTAATAAACTTCGCTGCAATTCGCAAAAGAATCCGACACTAAAAAACGTGAGAAGTAAGAGTTCACTGGAAAGATGCAATTACAATTGTTTATTCGAGCTCTCCTGCTTTGCTTATTTCCATTAGCCGTGAATGGCTTTTATTATTATAGTAATGGAGGGGAAAGTAAGTGTTTCAATAAGGAACTATCCAAAGACGCGATTTTAAGAACATCATACTCAGTCCAAATTTTTGATTCCCAAGCTAATGATTATATTGATCCTGCTTCAAACCAAGTAAATGTGGTAGTCGACGTTTTAGAAGTATTTGATGATAATCATCGTGTTGTGCATCAAACTAGAGGTTCAAGTGGTGAATTCACATTTAATGCCATTGAATCTGGTGAGCATTTGATTTGCTTGCAGCCTCGGATGTCTGGTTGGTTAGCAAGAAGTAAGACTAAGGTTAACGTTGAGTTTCAAGTTGGATCTGGGTCTGAAATTGATTCTAAGAAAAAAGAAGCTATGCAAGTTTTACATCAAAGGGTTATAGACTTGATTGATAAAGCTATGAGTATAAGAGGTGAACAGACATTAGTCAGAGAACGTGAGGCTCAGTTTAGAGATACTTCAGAGCGTACCAACTCTTCAGCGATGTGGTGGGCTATTATAACACTAATTGTTATGGGTGGTGTAAGTTTCTGGCAGTTGCATCATCTGCGTTCATTCTTTGTTAAACAAAAGGTTTTGTAAGCGATAATACTTAAATGAAACAGTATTCCATTTATTCTACATGATCTGTTCATATTTTTGCGTTTGAAGAACTATTGCTTCGTTCGCTGCTAAATATAGTGTGTAGTGTATCAAAACTTATATTATTAATATAAGCCATTTTCAGCGTTAGTAGAATACAGATTTGACTCATCGTAGTCAATTTCATAATGTAGTATCAGATTTTGTTATTGCAGAGACTCATTATTCTCTGTAATGTATATTGATGGTGTTTGCGATTAATAGGTTGATGATAGTTGAAACAAAATATCTAACATTCTGAACACGACAAAGGAGAGATCGATGCGTCCAACCATCTTCAATTCAATCCAATATAGTACTACTTTGAGGATTTCTCATTGAGTATCCCTGATTGTTTCTAAGCATTACTTTCTATATGACGCTATAAAGTTGAAGGTAAACTAAAAAAGGAAAGTTGATCTAAACTGCTCAACTTTCTCCCTGTCTACAGAATTTGGATCAATGCCTGATATAGGTAATGAACCGAAATCATATATAGGTTTTTGTGATGGCTGTGCAAAAACAAAACGGTTACTGGCAACTGTTCGATTATGCATCGGAACATTGCGATCGGAAAATGAGAATGCAGGTTGTACTTCTGAGTGGATGTCTTTTTTAACATCGTTCTCTTTGACGTTCGAATTTTTGAGGTGAAATGGACCCTCTGCTTCAGTATAGGCTACTTTAACTTCACTCTCCTGAGTACTGTTGGATGGCAACTTATTGTGTTGTTCTGGTATTGGAAAAGTAGCTTTTGAGGATTGAAACTTGAAAGAAGGCACTGCAGATGGAGACTCTTTTGCTACCGAATTACGTGTATCAGGTTCTGTTGAACTTTCTGGTTTATTGAAAGAAAAATTGAACGCAGAGCTTTGCGGCACTGGCGGTGGTATCCCCGCTTCTAATGGGTTTTCCACGGTTACTTCGACTCTTAAAGATGAAGGCTTCGAAGGTTTAAAACCAAACATAGGTTGTGTTGCATTTGCATTCGAGGCGGTTGCAACAGGAGTTGCTTCGACAATTGATGGAGCATTTGAGAGCTCTGAAAGCGCAGTTGAATTAAGGGGAGAGGGACCACTTTCAACCTCTTGAACGACGTTTGAATCTGTCGATTTTGTCATCGTTAGTTTCTTGCTTTTATTAATATGAGATACGTGTTCGGAATAAGGATTAGACAACCCCGAAAGTGAGTGGACTTCATCTTCACCCAGTTTAGAATTACCATCCAATAACGATATCAATGCAGTGGCAGTGTGGCTTAACTTCTTTGGTGGATTAGTCTCCTTTGCAGGTTTGGAAACATGATGTTCAATCCCTTTACGTGACCTTATTGAGCTTTGAGAGTTTGGTACTCTTGCGGCACTATATTTATAAACTGTGGTTCTGTAAGGTGAAGGTAACCTAGAGTAGTCAAAAACACGCCTTGTCGTTGAAGAAGCAGAGCTTCTAAATGATGCATTAGAGAGAGAGATTGAGTCACCGTAATTCGGCTTGAAGGCTGGTGCTCTCAGTGGTGTGGAGATACGCTCAGAAGTTGATCTCAGAACTTTAAATTCGTTCACATCTCGTTGTAACATTTTTTTTGACTGCGGAGTCGACGAAACAGATTTACTTCTTCTTATAAGTGACATTACACCTTCATATTCTACCTCAGTCAATGGCGCATTGCCCTTTTCACGGAAAAACTCTGCCAACTTAGCGTTCGATATATTAGCTTCGTCTTCTCCTATTTCATTCTCATTAGAATACAAACTGACACTCCCCTTGGTCCCTTCATCATCCTCGTCAGATTGACCCCGTAATTGTATAACAGAGTTCTTCGCATCCATGTTGTAAAACCCTCCGGGCACAGGATAAGGTTTATTGCACCTATTGTTATCTAAATTGGAATCTTGTTTACCATCACCTTGAAAAAATGACTTTACTTTATTGAATAAAGTTAATCTCTGGAGTTGCTTAGTTAGTATTCATATTCCTTGCATCAATCCTTACATAAAAACATACTCTTTTGCCTGAGGAAGTAGAGCCTTTCGATGACGATGTGATAATGGGTTTTCGATATGGTGCGACTGATTCTGTCATGCTAGCCTTCCTCTTATGTGCGGACATGTTATTGATTATAGGCCTCGAATTATGTCGTAAAAGCTAGAGGTTTGTAATATTAACTGCTATAGGGTTACATAGTGTAAATAGTCCAAAAATTTGTTTCTCTTCGATTATTTTATCTCACCTTGAAAAGGTCC